>NW_028277080.1:2416831-2738197 GCF_059951505.1 Python bivittatus | reverse complement strand
GAACTAGGTATGTTTCGCTTAACGAAGAGAAGACTGAGGGGAGACATGATAGCAGTCTTCCAATATTTGAAGGGAAGAGGGCATCAATTTATTCTCCATAGCCCCTGAGGGTAGAACAAGAAACAATGAGTGGAAGTTCATCAGAGGAGATCCAACCTGGAAATAAGGAGGAATTTCCAGGGAAGAACTATTAAGCAGTGGAACAGTTTGCCTCCTGGAGTTGTGGGCGCTCCATCACTGGAGGATTTCAAGAAAAGATTGGACAACCATTTGTCCGAGATGGTATCAGGACTCCTGCCTTGGGCAGCGGGTCAGACTAGAAGACCTCCAAGGTCCCTTCCAACCCTGTGATTCTATGATCTTATATCTTTTGAGCCAGACTGATCTTGTTTGAGAGTCAGAATGACTCTCAAATCCCCACTGCTTGTAGGCTTCACAAAGAAAATTGTTGCAGCACTCTGAGAACTATTCTGCTGGTGGAACTGGTTTTATGGCCTTGATTTTCAGCAGATGATTGATCTAAATCTGGAAATGCTTTTCTGTTGCAACTTGGGGGAAAATATAAATGTATATGTCTTGGAATTCTATGGCATAGCCACAGGCAACTGTGAAGCACCAAGCGTCTATGATGAGAGGGATTAGTACTGGATAAATAGATATAACTTGTCCCCTACTACTGCATCTCTTTATAAAATTGGGAAGGATCAAAGCACTGACTGGAAAGTTGCTCTGTGGTGTTAGGTGCTCCATAATTACACTCTTTGGTCCTGTCCGTTGGAGCAAAGGAAAAAAAACAACTTAAAGGTACTCTCCAGCCATAATAGAAAATGAGGAGGATTTATTTCAAGGAAATGACTATTCCCTGAAATAGGTTCATGGCCAACAATAACATTAATCCAAGCTGACAAAATAAAGGATAACACAAACCAGATTGATTTCTTCTGCACTGAAATCCTCAACCAGAAAAGCAGTTCTGCTCAAGACCTCATTGCGTTTTGTCTCTGGGATTTGGTCTAATTTTGTTCCTATGACAAGCAGTGGAATCTGGTTATCAGCAAACTGTTCCCGGTCATAGTCTCTGTGAAGGAAAGTGAAGATATGTAGGTCAATAAAGCAGCGCATGAAGGGTTGCAGGTGGCACACTAGCTGCAGTTGCCCAAATACACTCCTTGCCACAGCTGTCACCTGAAAATCCGCTCTTTCTCAGGGAATGCAACCCCATCTTTAAGATGCTTCACCCCAATTCCTGAGCCCAAGTCATGTCTGCATTTAATTTCAGGATGGTGATCAAGCATGAAAAGTAGAAAGTATCACTGAGGAAAGTGACAAAAATAGCAGCAGCAGCACCCTTCAAATTAGCACAGAAGATATTTTACAGAAAGAATAAGGGAACTTCATGCCTGGTAGGAATGTCAACCTATCATTTAATCATTTATTAAACTTATGCCTGCTTAAGAGCCCTTACATCACAATATAACAACAATAAAATCAAGGATGGATATTGCAAATGGAAAGTAGATACAATATAAATGTACAAGGTATGCTTAGGAAAATCCAGTGTCAGCCCTTCAAGGTAGGCTAGATTAAGAAACAGACATTGCAAGGATTCCAGAAATGATACTTTATTGGGGCAGTATATAGGAATTTTGAAAGCCTGTCCAGGTTTCTCTTAGTCCCATCTTACACTGAACAAAATCAAGATGTGGTTATTTTGAGTTTCTTTCTCCTGCCTCCTTCTATCTCTGGATTGTGTAATCTCTTGATCAGGTCTCTTTTTAATGGATTGCTCCTTCCTGCTGCTCTTACCACTCTCTCATATCTTCCCTAAGGCTAGTTCTGGGTTCCTTTACATCAAGATGAGTTCTAGAAAGCTATACATACAGTATATTAACTCTTCCATTGCAAAGGCATGGGTCTGATTATCTCTATGCTGTAAGTCTGAAATGTAACCTAGTAGAATTCAATTTAGTACAATTTCTGTAAACTACCCAAACACCCAGAAAAAAGCAATCATTTGCCCTAGCATTTCACTTCTGCTTAAAAGATTAAAATAGGTCAAGTTGATTTCATCTCTAGTCTTCAACATTCTACAATCTGACAGTGGGATAAATGGGCTACTTTTTTCTCATGCTGGTAAGTGCTCTAGAACTTTAGCATGCTCATATTCTCCTATCTCTGAATTTCCAAAAATCTGGGGAAAAGAGCCTGTTCCTGTTATTTTTTAATTATATACTTTTCACTGTTAAAATGTATTCAATGCAAAGCTATGAATCATTTTTTAATGAATTAGGTGTTGAGTTTGTTTAGGAGATAAATTCTGACTAGCCATGAACATTAGCCAAAATGTATGTATTTTTCTCCTTTTACTTTGTAAAGTTGAATATATTTAGATATAGTTTTGCTATTAAAATTGTGGATCACTCCCACTCTTCATGCATGAAACATATGCTATGACTTTCATATACTCTTTAAGGGCAGATTTCTAAACAAAATTTTGCTAATTGATTACTAATCTAGAGGAGGTGGAGCATTTTCTTTTTACTGGTACAGAGACAGAAAATAGCTTACTGTTCAGAAGTAATACACATTTTTCACATTTTTAAAATCTTACAACATGTCATCCCTCCATCTAATTAACATGATTATAGCAATGATAGTGGTGACTGTATATTCTGCCTACTTACCCATTTGTCACCAGGACGCTAGATGGAGTTACATCTCTGTTGAGAGCTTCCAAAGACCATCGATACAAGTTTTGGGAAGACTTTTTGTTGGTTAAATCATGCACTAAAATTATGCCTAGGTGAGAAAAAGGTCATACATAAAGAATGGTTTTTTTCCCTAAAATCATCAAAAGCAGAAGGAAAGACATAGCAATTATAAAAAAGAAGCCAGGTCCCAAAAGAGTACAAAAGTGAAAGTATTTATTCAGTCTCTCATTCAGGACAGAATCAGAGTGAAAGCAAACCAAGGTTGATTTTAGAAGTAAAGAAGAAGACAGTTAGAAAAACCAACTCTGCCTAACAAACAAGGTTATAAAATAAATTATGAGGCATTATGAAGCAATCAGGCATTATGAAGCAATCAGATAGGATAAGGGAAGATGATGGGATTAGCTGCATGACAAAAAAATCCATGCAAAGAAACAGCCAGGAACTATTAAGGCTTGAACTGGAAGGGTTTTGGTATGGATACGACAGCACTATGTAGTGAACCACAGAACTGAGTGCTCCAACGTTTGTGTAGGCAGTTAGATACTCTTCAGTTCCTTGACTGCTCTTCCCTTCTTGAACCAGAAGGACTATAAGAGTGTTTCCTGCCCCAAACAAGTTATTCTTGCACTGTATTGAGTTTTGATCCTGCTTCCTGGTTATTCTTTGGTTTTGGTTTATACTTTGGTCTTAAGTTCCCACACAAAAATAAATGTTCTTAGGTCTAACATCCTGGAACAATTCCACTTCTAATTCTTCAACTACTATAGTGATTGGCTATAGAATCACTAGCTGGTGTGTATGGATTCAGTCCTTTTTCAGATGAGGATACAACTATTTCAGCAATAAAAATTATGTTAAAGCTGATTTGTTCTGGAATACTAGAAAGTTAAAAAAAACAAAAAACTTTTAAAAACTGATCAAAGAAATAATAGCAACAATTACTTTTCCTTTCCCATCTCTTGTTTTGTTTTTTAGTTTAAGTGTGAGAAAAGGTCTTTTTTTATTCTACTTTTATAATTCCCAATAGCAGAAGTTCTCAAAATGATGCATTACAGTTAAAACATACAAAAATTAAGCTATATAAATCAATACAAGAACTTACACAGAAAACAGCACAATTTCCTCAGCATGTCACAATTAAAAATAAAGTAAAAATCTACAATAACATGGCTGGAACAGGGAATTCCACCACGGCTGGAATATTACTAACCATGGGATCTAACTTACAATAGATGTGAGCAACTTATTTTCAAAAGAATAAAAGGAAAAGAAATAAGAGGAACAAAGAAAGACAAAGAAGAGGAAAAACTTTAAGAGCAACTTAAATCTTTGCCAAATTTAATTTAAGGTGGCAGGAATACATCTAGCTGGAAATTCTAGTAAAATAGTTGGAAAGAGAAGACCATACTGCATCACTGAAGACAGGACCAGACAAATACATCTGGATGTACTTCTTCTGAAATGAAGAAATAAGAGAACCCAGAGGCAACGTCAACAAAGTAAACAAAAGTGTCCTTAAGACTGAAATCTAAGGGACACCCACAGATAATGGAAAAAGCTGAGAGCAAAGTTTCATAACCCCCCTCCCCCAACATGCAATAGGAAATACAGAACTGAATCCAACAAAAAACATATGTATCACTGACACCAAAGGAGCTTAAAGGAGATAGAATTTCTTGATTGAGGTGGTCAAATACCATGGACCAGTCTACCAGAACCAATACTGATTTGCCCTAGCCACTACCAAATTATCAAAGGCGCACCCAGTGCTGACTTGGTAGAATAGCCCATATGAAACCCAGACTGAAAGGGGCCAGTGAGGTTATTTAACTGACAAACAATGAAGAAGCTGAAAGAGAAAAACTAATTCAATAATCTTAGACAAAAAAGAATGGATGAAAACTAGAACAAACTGAACCATTCAACAAACCTTTAAAAAAAAAGAGAGAGTAATGATAGGTATATTTCTGGCAGTCTGGAAAAAATGCTGCCATAAGAAAACAGTTGATCTGTGTAGTTAAAAATGACAGAAAAGATGTGTGAAGAAAAGAAGGAAAAGGGCTTGTAATACAGGGAGCTTCTGAAACTATTTTAGCTACCATTGCTTCAGTAACTAGAGAAAATAAAAATCTAGAGGAAGAAGAATTTGGAGCACCAGACAGAGTGCATAAGCCCTGCATAGAGATGGGCAACTGGAGCATCTTGATTTTAGACAAAAAAGTTCTCAAATGTAAATAGCAATCCACTGGCAATGATGACAATAAAAGAGACCTGAGCATAGCAAAAAGGTGTCATGGGGACTGGACTTGAGCTGAAATTAGATTCTGGTAATTTTGCTTGGCTTGTTCCAGCAATACAAAGAATCAGTAAACGCTGATGAAAGGAGCCCCCAGCAGATGTCTCCTTTCTATATTTCTGTTTGAGTTTATGTATGTAAGTTTGAACTTTCTGCAAATCCAGAGGGAGCCATAGATAAAAGCTCCTTTTCAAGAAAAACTTTTCAAAGGCTGGCACTAAACAAATCAAATATGGCTCAGTGGAAAAATTAATGGCCATTGTCACTGCCTTAGGTGATTCAGTTTTAGATGAAATCAACTGAAAATAAAGAACCAATGCAAATGCAAAGACATAGAATGGATCAGTCTAACAATAAATCTGGAAGCATGCCTTGAAGAGAAATATTTACAATAAAGTGGTTAGATTAGGTTCCATTGAATAAATCACAAAATGCAGACTGCAAATCCTTAGCCCAAATTAAATCAAGGATGTTACCATGGGAATGAACAAGGGGAGTCTCTAACACCTTTAGGTCAAAAGAAGTTAATAGTAAATTAGCATCCTTACCAAGTTAGAGGAAATATCAGAAACAGTGAAATCCCCAAGTAATAATAAGGTACAGGTAGTCCTCACTTACTGACCACAATTGGGAATGGCAACTCTGTTGGTAAGTGACATGGCTGTAAAGTGAAACATCACATGACTGCACCCAACTTATGTCAGTTCCAGCTGCAGTCATTAAGTGAATCACTGTGGTTAAGCGCTATGTCACATGACTGTGACTTCTGACTTCCTGCCAGCATCCCCACTGACTTTGCTTGTCAGAAGCTGGCTGTGAAAGCTGCAAATGATCACATGATCATGGGATGCTGCAACTGTTGTAAATGTATGCCAGTTACCAAGCACCTGAATCATGAACATGGGGATGCTGCAACAGCCACAAGTTTGAGGACTAATTGTAAATCTCCTTTTTCAGCACTGTTGTAACTTTGAACGGTCACTGAATGAGCAATCGGTGAGGACTACCTCCGTTTTTTCTTATGTCAATATTATTTAAAGCTATTTTATATTTTTAACAGTATTTTACTAGATGATCTGGATACTGAAGCAGAAATGTACCATCTACAGTCCCTGAAAGCTTTGAAAGTAGCTTATGGAGCCCTTAAAACATTTTTACCAAATTATAATTTAATGTGATAAAAATGGGACATTACTAAATTCATGGGGAATAAACAAATCAACTACATACAACTGAAACTGAAATTAAATTAAACCTTATTTAATTTCTGACTTGTCCCAGCCCAGTTTCTGAACTATAGGCATTCAAATGTAAATGTAAATTGTGCATCAATTCAAGCAAAGTCCCAATGTAAGTTGCATGATGAGATACAAGAAGTAATTGTAGCTGTCCTATCGCACAATGTACTGTTCTGTAAGGCATGCTGGCCAATGTAGCTCAAAGTTCTGGCAGAAAGAAAGGAAGGACATTGAGGCAAAAATCAACCCACTATCAGTATACATTATACATCACTTGTAAAGAAAAGCAAACAAAAAAAAAATTATCATACTGATAACTGGATTGCGAATATTGTCAGATCTATACATGGAATTGCACAAAACCCCTGGATGATCACCAATGTTTGGTAACAATTCACATGCTAGTCCTAATACAAATTTAGAACGGAATGCCATTAGCTCCAGTTATATGTAGCCAAAGATTAAACAGACATCTGATAGGAACAGCTGGTGTTCTTCTTTGATACTGGGTATTTAGTTCTTTAATAATCTCATGAATATAAATAAAGAATGGCCCAGAAACCTTTACGGGATTTATGCTATGGAGAACTTTTCAGACTCTTGCATCCTTATATATGTGGCATCCATACAGATACAGAATAGAAATAAATCCATTAATTTAATCCATTGCAAACTAGAATTTAATGGATTTCAAATAAATATTATGAATAATAAATATACCCAGAAAATAGTTCAGGAAAAAAGTTAAACAAATTTGTCAGCACTTGCAGATATCTAGGAAAGTGTTTGAATATCTAAATTCAGCCAATAACTGTTCTTTAATGTCAAATTCTTGTTTGCAATATTTAGGGAACACAGTCTGCATAAATCAAACCATGTTCTGTAGAATGTAACAGATCTTAAAAGTACATCCATTACCATTAACTGAATTGTAGAACATAAGACGTGTGCTTTTCACACTACTAGCACTGCCTACGGAGCCACCAATATCCCATAATTCAATGAAATAAATCTTCTCCTCTGGAGTTCCTTCTTTGTAGTCATGAATCTGGCAATGAGAAACCAAATAGCATAAATAAAATTAAAATAACAATAAATTAAAACCTGCATTCCAGGTACATAACATTCCCTGCATAGTGCAGTACCTCTGTAGAACATAATAAAAGTGGGCTACAGAGAGAGCTAGTTGGATTCAGCAATGAGTTTCTAAGAATGCAGCTTCCCTGGCACATGCATGCTATAGTTACCTTCAATATTTTTTTTTCAAATGGTAATGAAGGTAACAAGGTGAAATATTCCTTGTTAGGAAAATTAGGAAATAAGTACTTTCCTGAAGATACTTGCTGTTTTATATTTACTTGTTCTGGTGAAAAAATCCAAACATGATTTTTAAGGAAAATCAATATCTGCATTTAGCTTTTATGGGGAGAGAGAACGTATACAAAATATCTGGCATATCTATCAATGTATGAGTGTGAGATATATGCACACACAAAACATACACATACACATATAGGCTGCGCAAATCATTTGGAGGAGTCATTCAACTGTGGTAGCCCCTTTGCTACCAGTTTTGGTGAAAATATTTAATTGCATGAATATACATGTGCAGATGATCTGGGAGAGCCTTCAAAGCAGCTGCACTAAAACTTCAGGAGAATGCAACTACTATATGTGTATGTGTATGTTTTGTGTGTGCATATATCTCACACTCATACATTGATAGATATGCCAGATATTTTGCATACGTTCTCTCTCCCCATAAAAGCTAAATGTAGATATTGATTTTCCATAAAAATCATGTTTGGATTTTTTCACCAGAACAAGTAAATATAAAACAGCAAGTATCTTCAGGAAAGTACTTATTTCCTAATTTTCCTAACAAGGAATATTTCACCTTGTTACCTTCATTACCATTTGAAAAAAAAATATTGAAAGTAACTATAGCATGCATGTGCCAGGGAAGCTGCATTCTTAGAAACTTAGAAACGCGAGAGCCACAGTTTGCTCACTGGATTGCTTTGGTCAAACACTATCCAAATATATAATTTGTCAAAATATAATAAGCAGACAAAGAATACACTACAACAAAACTTGCGCCACGGGGACAATTCCCTGTTCATTCTTTCCCACTCCTTCTGCCCCCAGAATTCTACTCAACAATTCAGCTTACAATTTTGTCTTCTGGTAAGGGAATGTTTCACAATGAAGTCTGGATAGTAGCTACTTATTATTTTCCCCATAAGAATGATTCTGGGGTTCAGAAACATTCTTTGAAATAAAGATGGTTATATATGTCTTGATTGGAAGTTAACAGCCAATCAGTATTCTATATAAAACTTCACCTTTCAAAAAATCACCTGAACACAGTATTCTCCATAACTATATCAAGGATCACAGAATCAGAATATATTTGTTAAATTCTGGAATTATCCTTACCCTTTGGCCTATATTTTTTCTACTTTCATTTAAATCCTATCCTACTCACTTTATATACATATACACCTTTTTTACTAATTTTTATTGCATATTTTTGCAAAGAAGCAGAAGAAAACCAGAATATTAGTTATAAAAAACACTTAAGTCTATGAATATTTAAATACCTCCCCTAGCTCACAACACAGCTTTCTTTCCCCCACCTCTGGCTAATGTTAGAGTTATCAATAATGGGTAGTGCTCGTTGACTAAGAGACACCCTTACATTCCAATTATGCTTTATCTCTGCAGCTTAATTTCATATTTTTCTATACCTAAAATATCATAATATTTCAAACACAATATCAACAAAGCATCAGGTGTTTTTACTTCCACATACACGGACATCAACAGAGCAGCCCACAGTCCAAGATGGATTTCCCAGCATCTGATTGTGACATAATAGGTGAACAAGTGATGATTTCCCCACACCTGTAACAAAATCATAAAATAAACCTTCAAAGGTAAACAGAGATTTCTTCTATCATTTTAGTTTTATTATATAACTGAAATTAAATAGGAATAAAGACAGCTCTTAAGAACAACTGTGAATGATAGAAACAAATGTAAAAATTAGATCCACCATGTACAAGTTAGATTTTCCAGAAAATTATAGGCTAGATTGTTTTTCTTATATCCTCAAATGATTGGAATCCAATCTTCCATGTTTGACATATTTATTAATAGCATTAGAGGAGTATGACACAACTGATGGCAGCCCCTAGCTGACTTGGCTTATCCTGAATAAAGCTAAGTAAAGTTGGATGTCATTAATCCTTGGAGAGTCCAAGGATTACAAAAATCCAAGATCCATGAATTAGACTGGTAAGAAAGAAGGAAAGGAAAGGAAAGGAAAGGAAAGGAAAGGAAAGGAAAGGAAAGGAAAGGAAAGGAAAGGAAAGGAAAGGAAAGGAAAGGAAAGGAAAGGAAAGGAAAGGAAAGGAAAGGAAAGGAAAGGAAAGGAAAGGAAAGGAAAGGAAAGGAAAGGAAAGGAAAGGAAAGGAAAGGAAAGGAAAGGAAAGGAAAGGAAAGGAAAGGAAAGGAAAGGAAAGGAAAGGAAAGGAAGCAAGCAAGCAAGCAAGCAAGCAAGCAAGCAAGCAGTGATTGTACCCTATCCCCATATGTTGTTCTATGACTATAAGAAAGATTGATTTGACTTGATATCCAAAACCGTTGAGAGCTGCTGGGAGGAGGATGGCATATAAATTTAATATATTACTTATTATCATCATCATCGTGCTTTAGCGGTTCCTGCAATGAGTAAGGGGTTGGATTGATGACTTTTGAAATCCCTTCCAATTCTGGGATTCTATGTTCTTGATAGCTTTAACCGGGATGAAAAAGACTAAATGAAATTTAGTAGAGACAGATGCAAAGTTCTTTACTGCACCTAAGTATCAAATCCACAGGTGTAAAATGACTTAGTATACGTCTAAGTGAGAAATGGGTTTTGGAATTGCAACTGATGTCAGACTGAGTATGAGACAGCAGTACTAATATGCCTGCTAAAAGCAATTGTAGTCTACATCAATAGACACAGAATAACAGTCTTAAATTACAGGAAGATTAATTCTGAGTGAATGTTAGGAAAACTTCCTAACAGATGGAACTAATTACAATAGGAGATCATAAATTTCAGTTTGCTGAATGAGTTCAAGTGAAGGCTAAATAGCCATTCGTTGAGAATGGTCTAATCTGGATTTTTGTACTGAGCAGAAGGTTGGACCCAGTGGTCTTAATGGCTCCTTCCAGTTCCGGGGTTCTATCTGACCCAGTAGTTATAGATACATTTTGACATAGCTTAATAATAGCCCCCTCCCCAAAAATGTGGTGGCAGGCACATATGGTAGCAAGAGTACCATTAGTTATTATAAACACACGGCACACAAGTATATGTTTGTATGAAGGGCTAATGTTTCTACAACTGCACCTTTGTAGCATGTTAATTCCAGAAAAAAACGAGTTAAGTGCATTCATAAAAAGATTTTTGAAACGCTTATACCATCGAGCGCTATGGCCTCATTTACATGCATAGCAGAAGACAGATCTAAACTCCTCATTGGACTAAACCGGCTGAGACTGGAAGTAAAATAGCGATGCGTTAAATACCCACAAACACGTTTTAAAAATCAGAAAAATCCTAGCTGTATTCTCTATTACACTGCTTGTTTTTGTTTTGTATTCTGGAAGCCACGTTTTTAAGCAGGAAAGGAATTCCCAAATAACAGCCAGTTTGGAGTCCCACTACATTATTTCTGCCCCTTTCCACCAGAGAGGCAGACCTCGGTTCTGCTTCGTGGAAGACGGCTGCAGTCGTTCCTCGTGGCCTCACCCACTCACCTGAATCACCCAACACAAGCACCTTCACCCTTTCTAAGGTAGCCATTTTTTTCTTCAGGGGCAACTACCCAAAGCAGCTGTCGACGTGAGCTACTCCACTACTTTCATACTTCCTAAAATAGGCCAATCACAGATCGATTCGTATAAGCCTACCTTCTATTGGCTGATCATACACTCATTTCTTTCCTATTGGTCTCTAGAGCTGCGGGGGCGAGGCCAACCTTAATGAGGTAGGAAGTAGAACGTAGTGTGTCGCACAGCAGTGACGTTTCGCGATGGTCAGACTTTCCTTCGCAGCCACCGTGACGCCAACTTGTGGGCTTAGTAGCAGCGGAGAAATTTGTCTGGAGGCTTCGCAGATCAGTCAGACTCGTTGGGTGAGGCAGTCTTGACTTTCTTGTTCCTGGTCTCGAAGGCGATTGTGAGTAAAAGGGAGCCGTCGTCCCTCCTGGTTGGTTTCCACTGAGGTGGTCGGCTTCGGACTGAATCCTCCTCCGTGTAACGTAGTGGTAACAGCCCGTTTCCTGCAGACTGAAATGTAGTATGTCAGGGAGAAGGTTTCCAAGTTGCAGGTCTTTTCTGTTGGCAGCATTTTTAAGGACTCAGGAGTCACGCGAGTCTGCCATAGCTAGAGGTATAGCACAAACACGGGGATATTTCATTTTACTGGTCATTGACTGAATAAACTTACTGGTTGGTCATTCATCCACACAAAGGAAAAGGTCTGACCTTTCCTTCGGAAAGAGGTATCTGAGTGGGTGAAGCAAAATTCTCCCACACCTTTCATTCTTGCAATCTTTCAACATCTTTTTTTTTTCTCCCAGTCTGGGCCCAAAAGCAACAGTGAATTTGGTCTGAAGAAAGACACTTAGTACAGTGGCTCAGGCTACCGGATGTGGGCTGCAAAAAGCAGTCTAATGGCCATCTGGAATTTTGCAGCCCACTTCAGGTAAACAGAGCAATAGTCCACATGTAAAGTCATGAATTTCACTTGCTGGCCCTCTTAAATTAAGTGCATTAGATACTATATTAATTGATACAGCCTTGACTGACTAGAAGATAGGGGTACAATAATAGATTTTTCTTTGTTTCTGCATGTGTAAGAACAACAATGAAAGCTTGAAGACTAGAAGTAGTGTTATATATGCAGTTTTCTAATTTTCTTTTATTTATTATGGTGATAGTTAATCATAGTGGACGCTATTTGACACTAAGTGGAATAAAACAAGAATTTGAATATAATGTTTGTTTTGCAGGATAACTGCTATGACGGATCCAGACATTCTCACTGAGGTCCCAGCTTCTCTGAAACGCCTTGCTAAGTATGTAGTACGTGGCTTTTATGGTACTGAACATGCTTTGGCCTTGGACATTCTAATTCGGAACCCATGTGTAAAGGAGGAAGACATGTTGGAGCTTCTGAAGTTTGATCGGAAGCAGCTGCGAGCAATTCTCAACACTCTTAAAGGTGACAAATTTATCAAATGCAGAATGAGAGTGGAGACAGCTCCAGATGGGAAGACCACCAGGCACAATTTCTACTTTATTAATTACCGCCTACTGGTCAATGTGGTGAAGTATAAGTTGGATCACATGAGAAGGAGAATTGAGACAGATGAAAGAGACTCCACCAACCGAGCCTCCTTCAGGTGTCCTATTTGTTCCAGTACCTTCACAGATTTAGAGGCAAATCAGCTGTTTGAACCTAATACAGGTAAGATACAAGAATCCCCCAAAGTGCTGAAATAATTATTTGCCATCTTATCTGAGAGGGTTGATTGGGAGTTTGGGGGTAGAAAAAAGCTAATATAACTTGGTTGTTCCATTAGATTTCTTTAAACAGGTTGCGGATGTCAACACTTTTATGGCAATCTAGTTATGTATAGGCTAGACATTAAGACTTTCTAGGAATGAAAATGAAGAGAAGTGTATTTCTAATTTAAATAATGGGAAAAATATTAAAAGAGAAATATTACAGAAGGATTTGTAACCAAGACATGGTCACACATGCTTCTGTAATATTTCTCTTTTAATATTTTTCCCATTATTTCATCATAGGCATAGTAAACTTTGAGAGCTGCACCAAAGAAAATGGATCTGGGAGACTGCTTCATTAGGATAGTCTAGTTGCAATCCTCCCCGAACATGTAGTATTGTGAATGTATCATAGAAGACAGGAATAATTTATTTATCAGACTTATTTAGCTGCAAGATTGGAAAGACTCAAGTCAGCTTATATTAAAAACTCATGAAAACAAACAATCAGAAGGCAAAAGGTATAGAAACTAAATGATCCAATGAGGAATTACAGAAAAAATAATTTCAGTTCTCCCTCATGAGATTGCTTGGCAAGATCACAAAAGACCTTAGCCCGGGCCTGTTTGTAAAGCCAGTTTTCACTACCTTTTTAAAGCAGAGTAGAGATGAGGCCAAATGGACCTCTGTAAGGAATGGTATACAGAGGGCAGAAATAGCAAGTCTCTGGGATCCTGCAAAATTGCATTGTTTAATTGTGAAAAGTTACCTTTATTGCCACTAAGGCCATATGTCACAACGTGCTGAGAACTGCCTGACAGTGGATGAGAACTGGACTAACACCATAACCAGAGCTGGTATCCTCTCCTTCACCATAGCCTTCTGGCCTCCATTCTCTCTCATGTTCACATCACACTTTTATACATTTTTTGCTCTCGTGTGTATGTACATATTCATGCATGTGGAGGCTTGATATAGGGAAGAAAACAAGAGCCCTGCTGAATCAGATTAACAACCTGTTTAGTCCAGCATTTTGTGACACGTACTGGCCAACAAACTACTGACTAGGAAACTCACAAGTCTAGCTAGAAGAGCAGTGGCAGCTGCTAATAAAGGAAGGTTGCTTGTGATACAGGAGATAGATCAGCTTTCAAGACTTAGCCACTGACCGCCTGATCCTCCTTGCATTTGTCCAGTCCTCTTAAAACCTTAAACTGGTGGAGCCATCAGTTAGGTAAATTAACTACTATTTAAGTTAGGTAAATGCTGTTGATAAATACTTTGGTCTTCTCCATGTTTTGCCTTCTCCCTGAATAAAATGCATCCTTCCCATGAAAATCTTGCTCTGAACAACCCATCAAATAATTTAATACTTAATTAGCATTTTATATTTCCTAATTTTTAGTGGTTTATTTTCTGTATAGGAATTTTTCGCTGCACATTTTGTGAGACTGAAGTGGAAGAAGATGAATCTGCAATGCCTAAAAAGGATGCAAGGACTCTTGTGGCCCGATTTAATGAACAGATAGAACCTATTTATGCATTGCTTCGTGAGACTGAGGATGTTAATTTAGCTTATGAACTACTTGAGCCTGAGCCTATGGAGATTCTTGCACTGAAGCAGAGGTGGGCCAGAGTATTAATTTGTCTGAACTTGGTAATCAGCTGTTGACAGTTTTCTCAAATTTGGTTTCTAAAAAGATATGGCATTGGATATGTTAAAGGTAGACTTTTATGATTTATCCAGGTTACAGATGATGGCTGTACAATCTCACTATAATACTAAACGCATTTATTAGCATAACTCTCTGATAAATTTTGATAAATCAGGCTGTAATCTTATGCACTCACATAGAAAAAAGCCAGATTTAACTGAGCTGGACTTACTTCTAACTGATGCATGGAATCATACCTTTAGACTTTATATAAATTTATATAAAAATGTTTCATATGGTTTTTTACTCTGTGACTTAAGCCTTCACACTTTTTTTTCCTTTTTAGAATTGAAGGACTATTCTTTTGTTCCCCAAAATATGTTTTTATATAAGTTAACACAGTATTAAAATACACTGAGATTGTTCTCTAATACAAATCTTAACATATAGAAAAAAAGTTAATAAGATCCTGAGTGATCGGGTTTGGTTTTGTTTTTTGGTTTTTTTTTAGAGTTCTGTAGTATCTTAAAGACCAAAACATTTTTATTGCATATCTGAAATCCTATGCACATTTACCTGGGAGTAAGTTCCACTAATTACAGCAGTGCTTGCTTCTGAATACATAGGTTTAGTTAATAAGCAATATTAAGTATTAACACAGCAGCCCTTCCCTTTGATTTAGAAGTGCGTGTGCCTGTGTATTTATGTATACAATCAATGTTACATATTAATGTTAATATATAATTGTAAGAGCAGTTTGACAGTGGAGCGAATTACCAAGAGGTGGTAGGCTCTTCTTCACTGAACTGTCAGACTTGCTTTAATTAGTTTTCTGCAGTGAGCAGGGGTTGGATTCAGTAACCTAAAGGGCCCCTTTGAACTCTAAGATTCTACTGTACTGATTCAGTTTTATTTGGCACTGGCTATTCATTCTTAGCATCTACAGATTTGATAAGCAGATCATCTACAGGAATAGGCAGCTTGTTGCCTATAGTACCGCTCATGATGCCTACCACATTCTGTACCCTGCTTGACTAATATTTTTTAGATTATGTTAAGTAAAAATAAATCAGTGGGAAGCTGCCATGCTATAGAGCATCAGCGTTACAGGTGGTCCTTGCTTAACAACCACTCGTTCAGCAACCATTTGAATTTAACGATGGCACTGAACAAGTGGTACTTACAACCAGTCCTCATACTTAAAACAGTCGCAGTGTCTCTGCAGTCATGTAATCACCATTTGTGAACTTCAGTGCCGGCTTCCGACAAGCAAAGTCTGTGGGGAAGCCTGCAGGAGTTGCAAATGGTGACCACATGACATCGTGCTTAACAACGGTGTGGAATTTGCTTAACAACGGCAACTGGAAGTGCCGGAACTGCCATTGCTAAGCAGCACAGTCATGTGACATTGTGCTGTATGACTGTGTCGTTTAGCGATGGAAATTCCGGTCCCAATTACTGTCATTAAGTGAGGACTACCTGTATTTTTATTTCCAAGAGTGCATAGGTGGCTCCCAGAGGCATTCTTAGAAAAGAAACATTAGAGGTAGCTACAGTCTGGTAGTTTGTCTGGAGCTGTATCTAGGAAAAAGTAAAAGGTGAGCTTACAGACAAAAATGGTAAGGGCTGTAATACCTCTGAACTCTGTCTTGCTATTGCTTCTAAATTCCTCTAGAGCTAATGATGTTTTTGTAATCCAGTTGTAATAAGCATATAGTGCCTTTAAAGATGAGTATCATTGGTAGAGATTCTCTGTGTGAGAAGTCTTAATGACCCTATACAATATTGGGTAAGGTGTATTAGTCTTTAAATTGTACTGTTGTAAGAATTTTATTTAAGTAATATATAATATTTCTCTTAACCGAATGTGTGTTTTATGATTGTCTGCAGCAAAGAACGAGCTGTTGCTGCATTAGGAAATAGTAGTTTACCAAGTGGGCAGCACAGAGAAGCCTGGACAACAAAGGGTCCTTCTTATGGGGATATGTATACTCAGAATGTAATTATTAACATGGAGGATCAAGAAGATACACATCAGCCAGCAAATGAAGGGAAGCCACCCAGAGAGAGGCCAGTCTGGCTGCGGGAAAGCACAGTGCAAGGCGCTTATGATCCTAATGAGGTCACAGAAGGTAAGAAAGGTGTAACGGGAAAAATGTGTTATATAATCCAAAAGCTTGTAAATAGGGAAGCATGTACATTATAGCTAGTCCTTGACTTACAATGGCAATTGGGACCAGAATTTCCATCACTAAGTAATGCAGTTGTAAAGTGTGACCACATCGCTTAGCAACAGCAATCCCTGCAGTCCCAGTTGCCATCATTAACTGAATCCCATGGTCGTTAGGCAAGGTAATTTCCTGCCAGTTTCCCACAACCAAAGTCAATGAGGAAGCTGGCAGGAAGTTGCAAGTCCTAGGCCCATAGGCAGGTAAGTGGATGCTACTGGGTGGGGGAGGATCAGAGAAGGGGTCTGAGGGTGTGTAAGAGGTGCCATGTGGGTCAGGGAGGGTGCAAGGGTGTGTGTAAGAAGTGCCATGTGGGTCAGGGAGGGTGTGTAGGGGTGCTGCATGGGTTAGGGAAGGTGTGCAAGGGGGTGAGAGGCACTGTGTGGGTCAGGGAGGATGTGAGGGGGTGCATGAGAGGTGTTGTGTGGGTTGGGGAGAGTACGAGGGGATGTGCTAGAAGTGCTGGTCGGGGAGGGTGTGCAGGAGTGCAGTGTGGATTGGGGAGAGTGTGCAGTGGGGTGGGGCAGGTGCAAGGGGCTGTGTGGGTGGCCAGTGTGGTGTGAGCACAAAGAGGCTGGGGGAGGGTGCAAGTGTGGGGGAGACTTACCCCAGCGACTTGTGACCCTCCCTGCTGACTTCCCCATTGACATTCTGTGGAAGCCAGCAGGGAAGATTACGAATTGCAATCATGTGATCGTGGGGCACTTGGCAACCGATTGTAAAAGTGAATGGGTTGCCAAGCACCCAGATCGCGATCTGGCAGGGGTGCTGGGACACCCAGAACTCTGAGGACCAGTCGTAACCACCATTTGTTGAGTGCTGTCGAAACTTCAAATGGTTGCTGAAGAAATTGCTGTAGGTCGAGGACTACCTGTATATCCCTTCATATGTATGAATGCAGCCACATTCCTACACATCCTAGTATAACAGTTTCCCTTTTCACGTTTCAGAATATTTTAATACTTCAATACTGAGTATCCTAAGTATATAATATTTTAATACTTCAGAGTATTAAGTTTCCTCTAAAGCCAGGGGCCAAGACCTGAACTCACTATTTTTAATTTGGTGCAGTGTAAACTCTTGTAAGTGATGTGGTGTATGCACCTATTATTATGATTTCCAGCTTCTGTTTTCCCTCTTATAATGCCAGCTTTTTAACCTTTGTAGTGTTTTTTTGCTGTTTGTGTAGCTGAAACTCTTTTGCTTGAATTTTTACAACTGATTACAAGTTGATTTTTAGGATTTAGTGTTTTTACCTTTTTAAAGCAACTTTGGAATAATGATTCCAGAAAAAAAGTTGCAACAAAAGCATTAATTTTCTGATTCCTATTGCATTCTGTTTGTTGCTAACCAATATATGATTTTGCTTAAATACATTTGCAAATATACATTTATATTTACACAAACTCATGTTTCCATACATTCATTCAATGGCTCAATATTTAATAGGTAGAACTTAAATTTAAAGTTTTGTATAATTAATCATTTTTTCTATTACTCTACTTCTGCTTTTATTATCTTGTTATCTGTACTCAGTGCATTGTAGTAAATTGTTATACACTCTTATTGATGTTTTAGATGTTAGGCTTTTTTCAAATCCAGTCGAATTCAATCTTTATTAAGGTCATAGTCCAGCATAAGAGGGTGGGATACTATCACTAAAAAACAGCATAAGGGATCTAAAAAGTGAAAATCTAAAAAAAATTATAAAAAGGTAGAAGATATAAAAGATAAATTAAAACCTAAACGTATATATAGAAAGTAAGAATCTAAATGATAGGTGGTGTAGGGGAGCATGAAAAGTTAGTTTGTGGACTTTGTTAAGTTATAAAGCACCTTAATATGACTAATTAGGTGCACACTAAATCTACTTTATAATGCTGAGCCCCAGGCACAAGCCATACGTCATCATCCAACTAACTGGGCTGCCCAGTACCTGGCAACGTTGTCTGTTGCAGCGGGGTAAGTATCTGAATACTTTCACGTCCAAAACGAATATAATTTTTAAATACTTTCTTGCAGGTGGCCAAGACATAAACATGTTACAGGAAGATGAAGAGGGACAGGCAGCACTAGATAATAATGAAGAGGTAATGCGTGCTCTGCTCATCCATGAGAAGAAAACCTCATCTGTCTCTACGGCTGCTATGGGAGGGATCGCTCCTTTGTCTGGCACAAATGCCAGTGATTCTGAGAGTGAGACCAGTGAATCAGATGAGGACTCCCTTCCCTGTGCGGCCACTGCTGCAACAACACTCTATGGGCTGGCAGACGACAACGATGAGGATGAGTTTGAGGTAGTGACTGAAGATCCCATTGTTATGGTGGCGGGACATCCATTTTCTTATAGTCAAGTAAATCAGCGGCCAGAGCTCGTGACACAGATGACTCTGGAGGAGAAAGAGCAATATATAGCTATGGGCCAGCGCATGTTTGAGGATATGTTTGATTAACTTCTTCCTGCCTGAATAGCAGTGATAGATAATCTTCAACTGGAAATTCTGAAACAGCAAAAGATTGAATTAGAACCAAACAGAAGGACCAAAGATCAGAAGGAGCAGCCACAAATGCAGGAAGATGTGAGAAACCTATAGGCAATCCAGATGTGCTCTCCCTCATATTTGCACATGTGCACATGCCCCTGTGTTTAGTCTACAAGTTTTCCATTGCATTATACTTAATTTTTTGTTTTTTGCCTGGAAAATCTGAATGCTCTTTTGATGGCTTGTTTTTCTTTCTTCAAAAAAGGATTGTAGAAGGCATTACTTTCAGTTTACTGGATTCTGAAAATAACTGCTTGCACCACATACTTACTTACTGCCTTGCAAGCATGGTGAATATACCAGGTCCTTATTTCCAGCAGGCTGACAAGCTGACAAGATAAATGTTTGTCTGCCATATATCTTTGGGGAGGGCGGGGAAACAGAGAACCTGTGACCACAGAGAGCATAAACACAATCATGTTAATCAGTGAGTATTTGGTGACTACAGTGTACATTTTTTCTGGAGAGGAAGACATTCTGAGGATAGGGAGCCATTTGAGTTATTGTTAAAGAAGGAGAAGAAAAACCCAGAATTCAGATAACACAATCTTACCAAATGTGTCTGCCTTTAAAAAAAATGCATATCAGTGAGTGACTCTTCTCTGCTAATTTAGCAGATTTTTAAATTTTTCATTTAATAATTTCATCTGCCATGCTATAATTTCCAATGAGGTAACTTTTCATTAAAATATAACTTGGATCATTTTCCCACCTTTTCCAAAAGTGGTCTTATACATCCCATTGGTGGATGGTTAGCCTATTTGAATAAAGCCTCACTTGGTTTACAGAAAGACTAGAGCAAAAACATGTTTCTTTACATGTTATGTAATCCATGAGGAAAAGGCAAAAATAAAAAAGTTGCCTCATAACAGACAATAAAGAGGAAAGCAGGATGTTGCCTTTCTTGAAATCTGTACTCTGTCCAGTAAAATATATTTGTCATGACTAGGAACTACCATCCAAGTAAATTGTGGGGACAGCAATATGTTATTTTAATAGAAATCTAAACAGTTTTAGTATTTTTAAAAAATTATGCAGACTTTTGTTAGAAGTCACTGTAGAGCATGACATAGTTTATTTTAATATTTCAATGGTACCTATATGCACAAATTCAATTTTGTAATATTTTACCTTTCTAAAACACCTACAACTTTTAAAAAAATCATTGTGCATTTATTTGGAACAGCAGTGGGCTATTGGTAAAAGAATTGTGTATTTCAAAGCTCTAGCATTTATTGCATATTCCATTTTAGTATACCAGAATGGTACAAGTTAACAGGCTTGTAAATTGAAAAGCTACTATATAGTGACCATGTGTGTTGCCTATGAGGTTTCTTTTATGACTTTCAGAGAGTTTGATAGAGTCAAATTTTGTTTCTTCTACTTTAAAATAAATTTTAAAAAAAGAATAATTTGATGCCTTCATTAAGGACCATTGTTTTTTAACTTACAAATAAGCATTCTAAACAGCTGGTTTTATTTTATTTTATTTTATTTTATTTTATTTTATTTTATTTTAGCAATGGATAATATCAGTTGAAGAATTACTGAAATATATACAGCTGTTCCCACAAAAATGCTTGCCTGTGTCCAGCACAATGTCCTTGTCCTACTGTGTATTTGTATGACATAGCAAGGCCATGTGAATGAATGGACCAAAAATATTTCTCCTTCCATTCAAGTGCCATTGTGGATGCAGATGTTCTGGAGAACTTGACCAAGATAGTAGTATGTATTGGCAGTTAAAAGCAGCCCTCCAACTTGTATGGTCCCTCTTCTTTCAAATGGTAGGAAGAAACATAGACGCTCAAGGGGAAAATTTCTCATCGCCAAACAGCAGTGCATCAGAATTAAATCACTGCAATACAGATAGGGACAACCTGAAGTGTAATTCTTTTAATGGTAAAGTAGTTTTAACAGTGAGTATGTTGTAGATGAGAACTATCCATAGACATAAATGTTAGGGCTGTGCAGTATTTCAGATTCAGTTGCAGAAAGGCACATTGGAGCATACAGGGATGCTCACGTAGCGCCTGTCTGCCTTAGTGTCTTTTTCCAGGATTGTGTGCCTTCCTATCACCCCTATCACAGATGATCTCAGGAGAAGATGCATTTTGTTTTAGGACACTTCATGTGCATCCCACATGGCCTGAACTACCTTTTGGCCTTTGAATTTGAAGAACAGCGTGGGCCTAATATCTTTTTGGAATATTAGAAAATCCTTATATTACAGAAAAATGGAATATTGCAACAACTGCTAACTATCGTGAGAGCATGAATATAGTATATGCTGAGGGCTGAAACTTTTCTCACGTTCCTTTGTATCTTTTCTCTGCCATGTCTTGGGCCCTATTTAATAACATTACATTTATTTCATATAAGACTCTGTTTCTAGTTTTCAAAGGTGCTACTGCCTGGCTTTTAGAAAACAAAAACTCTATCCATTTAATAGTAAAAAGTTGAATATTATTAATGGACTCATAGAAGGGGCCACTGAGTCTTGCCCAAGCCCAAGATGATGCCCCAGTGGTTGCTTGTTAGTATGTGTTGCCATCTTTTTTTCTTCCTCTTCCCCAACCATAGGAACAAGACTAAAAAAGGGAAAGTGTCTTCCCCTTTCTTCTAACAAAAGGGGGGAAAAACAATCACAAAGGCTACAAGTCTAGCAACATTCAATCAGTTTGCAGAAGCTGATGCCATCTGAGGCATGTTACCTAACAGTGCGGCATCAAAATTGTTTAAAATAATAATTACTTTATTAGAAAATATTTAACAGTAAAGAAAAACATGGATGAGTGTTGGGCTTAGAGAAGGATTAGATTCAAAGAGTAAGTGTAAATAAAGGTACGCTACTGAAAATGAAAATTCAGCTTCAGAGAAAAATAGTAGTAAAAAGAATCAGACTCTTGAGTTCATCCAACCCCCTTCCCCAATACATTCTAGAAGACAAGATGCATTGGATTTCCTTTAAAATCCTGGAGGATTCCCATCCCCCAACCTGGAGGCGATGCTAACCTTCCTTTTCCTCTGAGTTACATCATTCTTCTTAAGGATTTAATTCCTGTAATTCCTGGCCATGCTGGATAAACAGTCGCTGTTTACAGAGATGTTTGTACTGAGCTGATGCCAGGAAAATAATTTTAAGGGACAGTTGAGATGTTTTCCATATTTTTCCCCTTTGGATCCAGACATCAAACTGGCTAAATCTGCTCATCCTCTCCTCTTTCTTTCCTTATATCCAGATGTGTATTTAGTGCTGTTCACCAAGTTCCCTTATATCATTCTAGGGTGGGTTCCATGTTGGGAAAGGCTGCCTTAAACAAAGACCAAAGCATAGGAACTTTCTCTCCACACCTCCAGAATACATGGATGAATTTCTCTGATGCTTGAGGACTCAGCTTCTAAAAGAATTCTTCTCTGGGGAAGATTCAAAGAATAAACATCAGCAAATTCCTCCCTAGCCTCCTCCCTCAAAGGTGGTGTGTGTGAAGGGTAAAAGTGTGTTTGCTCAGGAATTTAGCCAAATGTCCCTCCTGGGTGTCCATGGTAGAGGGGGGGGGGAAGAGATTAAGTTACAGTCCCTTGTATGTGCATCCAACAGAGCTTGCCTGGCTAGAGAATAGAGTCCTGATTTGTTCTGCTGTACACAGTGTAAGTTGGTGATAGGTGGCACCATGCTAAATTTTTTAACAAAAACAGTATATGAATACATTCAGAAATGCAACCTCAGTTATTAACATCATCCCTTATTAACACAACTCCTAAGTTAACTATCCTTTCTGTCGTTCTTTAATTTATCACTCTAGTAGAGACTTCTTACCTAATGCTAAGTTTACTTTGGAGAGGTACTTTCCTCTGTATGTGTTTGATTATTACTTATTGATTATTACTATATATATTAATAGCACTCAATGCTACACAGAACATTATTAGTTTATTATGCCATGACTGATTAGGTTTACATATTAGTGGCTAAACCACAAATACGTAGTACAATCAAGGTGTAAACTCAGCCTTTTTGCAGCTGAAATGGTATTATAAACATAAAAAGAGGTTATATTGGGAGTCATGGCAAAGCATCAGAGTTTGCATAAGTAAAAAAAAAAAAAAAAGGAAAAAAAAGACATCCAGAAGGGCCCAGAAGTCAACTAGTCCAATGAAGATTACTGTTGTTCAGTGGCCATGGAATATTAGAGAGGGAAAGAACCCAGAGAATTCTGTAAAAGGATGAAATACAGAAATGGACAAAGAGGGAGAGCCATACTGGGCAGATTCAGACATAATGTTAAGCCACAAAACATAATTTATAAATTCTTAAGAGCGAAGTTTATACATTCTGCTAAGCCAAAACCAAAGAAGTGACATGAATTTGTACAAGTGAACTCAGCCATTACCTTTGAATGTAATTTACTCTAACATCTATTGTATGTTTGAAGCCTGCAAGGAAAAAAAATGAAAGTTTACAGTAGCTTGCAATGTTGGCTGTTAGTCTTGTAAGTCATAGATAAGTTTGAGGCTAGCTAAGATTCCCAGTAAAAATCCTCCTATCTATGAACATTTTGTTCCAGAACCCCTGCTTGTATATACTACAGTACTAAGTTATCCCATAGGTGGTTAGAACAGCACAAATTTACACCCCTATTGATTTTGGGGGTGGAGGAGGAGGACTTGAGAGCCCAGGCCAAAAATTGGTTGTAGTACTACGTTAAGATTTTCTTTTTTAACATATTTATACTCAAGCTCTATTATGTCTCTCAGAAACAATCTTTATCACTTCCTGCTAAATACATCCTCACACAAAAACATGTCATTGAGAGAAATATGGTAGCGATGAAGAAAAAAGAGCAAACATTTGTGATAACAAATATATAGCCAAATTGCTATTATGACTGTTTTCAGTGTGACATTTTTCACTATCTTAATTATTTGTAACTAAATACAGTGGTACCTCTAGTTACGAACTTAATCCGTTCCGTGACTCTGGTTGCAACTCGAATTGATCGCAACTCAAGGTAAATTTTCCCATAAGGTTCAATGTAAATACGGTTGTCAGAAAACGACAGACACGGGTTCGGTTATCCAGTAGACAGAAGTTTTTATTGGGCACGTTTGCAAAGGTGGGTCCCTCCCGCAGCAATGGAGGAACCCCGAAGCAAGGTCTGACAGGTTTTTATACCCCCTATCTGTCCTCCCCCTCCTGCGAGGGCTTGGCTCACAATCTCACCTTTTTTACTGCCCCGGAGCGCCGCTAATTAACCGCAAAACCGCAGACATTCCACTTTCCGAATCCAATCAGCGCAATACATTCCAATCCCCACTTGACCCGACAGCCGCCCCCTGCCGTTTCTCTTCACTCTGGTGCGAACGTGCCTCTTGCCTGCAGTCTTTCCTCCCTCCTGCCGTCCCTCTCCACTCTGGTGCGAGTGTGCCTTCTGCCCATCCTCCCTCCTGCCGTCCCCCCAAGGCTGCCCCATGGTGCACAGCGCTCTCCCCTAGCAAACATGGTTCGTTTGAGGCCCTCACTTCTCCCTGCCTTCTCACACGGTGAATCCATTCCGCCCTCTGAATTTGGTCGCACGACGAGGCAAATTTCCTCATAAGGTTCAATGTAAATACAGCTAATCCGCCCTCCGAATTTGGTCGCACCATGAGGCAAATTTCCCCCATAAGGTTCAATGTAAATACATACGGTTAAACAGTTCTGAAACATATGCATTTTATTTTTAAACCACAAAAACATGAAAATAGTTGAGATGGTCGACTTTGCCATCTTGTACTCCAAGGCCAGATCAGTCACACGAATACCACGATCGTGCTTTTCTATAATGTCCTTCTTAAGTTCGATCGTCACTTTTTTCTTCAAAGCCTTATTCTTCCCAAGCCTGCTCTGCATTTTCTTTGGAGCCATGCTGACAAGCACACCAAACACCTTCCAAACGCCACAAAACACACCACAAGCCTCACCGAACGTCTCCTTGCTACCGCGATCTCGCCCACAGGAAGCCGCGACCGTGTGGCAGCAGGGAAAATGGCCGCGGATCCGGTTTGTAACTCGAGCCGGAGTTCGCAAGTCGAGGTAAATTTTTGGGGCCAGAGCTGGTCGTATCTCGCAAAATTCGTAAGGAGGGGCGTTCGTAACTCGAGGTACCACTGTACTTACGCCTGATTTTTTAAAATTATACTCATTCTCAAGATAACTGACAGTGAAAATGCAAAAACAGCATGGAAAAATGCTAATACTATATTAACATTTTCAAAGTTAGTGTATGCAGAATGCTTCTATCTCAATAGTATAATCATCTTTCCTCATAAGTTTCCTGGGTGACAATGTTTTTACATATTAAAAAAGAAATAGGACAATATCAAAGTACAGTAACTTAAGTTCTGATCTTTCAACCCAGGACAAGCTCTCTTTATAGTCTGACTTATTCATAGAAGGGGATTGTTTTTTCAGCTACCCAATACCAATACCAATACCAATACTTTAACGGCCAAGTATAAAACATACACAAGGAATTTATCTTCGGTGATAACAGCAAAATCCAAAGGGTCCTAAAGGAAAGTCTGGGGATTTCTTTTCCAGGTATTAAGGAACATGCTTTCTTCAAGGAGCCACATTCATTTGCAATATATACGTAGCCTCATTTGGCTAAGCTTAAAGAGCATCTTTCTGACTGTCTGCAGTGAATCAAGTAAAGTGAAGGTTAAGTGATGTGCTCTCCCCAGTTATGAATCTATGGAGCATTTCTTACCTGAAGCTACTGATCCCATAATTTTTGTTTTCCTCCATGATTTGTCATTTTTTTTCCATTCAGGTTGGATAACATTGGACTTTGTACCTGAATTTACATCTCATGTACAGGTAGTCCCTGGGTTGAGAACGCCCAGGTTACAGATGACCCATAGTTAAGAATGGAGCCTACTGTAGCAAAATTCGAGTTAAATACAAAATTGTTCAAGTTAATTACACAATGTATAACCAAAGCCCAAGCCAAAGACACTACATATTGGCAATGCAGTGTGTGAGCCTAATTATTATGGCTTGTAAATCATGGTGTATCATGTAATGCAATATGTGTTCCCAGCCTGTGGGTATTATGCAAGCCTTCGCTTGCTAGGGTGATGCCTGATGAGGCCAATGGAATCAGCCATAGTTTTCCTCTCAACTCATTTATTTCTATCTATTGCTTTCGCCACCCTCTGCAGCTCTCTTCCTCATCTTTTCAGTGGCTTCCTTGCAGCCTTAGCACTGGCTTCTATTCTCCAAATGTCTGCCCCATTTCCCCTTTTTTTCTTCCTGGTTTTCTGTCCCTAATCTCTGTAAAAGACTTCTTATTTGAGTATACTGCACACCAACCTATTTGCTGACCTATAGCTTTTCTTGATTAGCCGGACTGGCAGACGTGCAGCATCAGGGACTTCTAGCTTTCAAGGACATGAGCGGGGGTATTGGATGGAGGGGGGGTGCGGGATGACTGACAAATTCTAGTGCAGTGTTGTCCAAACTTGGCCACTTTAAGATGAGTGGACTTCAACTCCCAGAATTCCCCAGCCAGCCATGTTTGGACAACACTGCTCTAGTGGCTCCGCACAATAATAATGATCAAGAATAATAATATTTCAGGAAAAGTATTTGTGGTTCTTAACCACAGAAGAAGTAAACTAAGTCTTCAATACATTTAACAAGTTCTCATAGTCTGTAACAAAGTTGAATGCATGTTTCTTCTTACCATAAGAAATATTTTACATATAGAAAATGACCCCAAATAATGGAGAGTATAGACTAAATTATGATTATAAATAAAAACAAAGTGCAGCTCTTCCATTTATTTCCCATCTCCTCGGATATGTCTTCCTTTAGATAATTAGAAATAATCAATATTTTTTCTATTTCTAGAGATGTTTATAATTTTAGCATTATTATATTAATAAGAAATATTAAACATATCAAAAATACAGAAGAACAGGCACTGTTGTAGAATAATAACCATATCATGTCTTGCCCCAGTCTGCCTTAAAAAATTCAGTAAGTATGCATATAGGCTTTATCCAACAGATGTTTAGGTACATGGAATTCAAAATTTATTTCAGCAGGAACCAAGTTAATTTCTTTACAGAGAACTACTTCAAATGTACATTATTTAAGTGTAGATAAAGAAACAAACACCAAAAATGAAAACTACCTGTGAATACAAAAAAAATTTGCAGATACTGTGTCAGCTCACTTGAAATTTTACCCAAACCACATTTCTCTCAGGTTAAGTTTCCATCCTGTATTTGAGATTATGGTGATTTTATAGCTGTAAGGTTTACTGAGAAAAATTAATTCAATATACCTATTTAATAAATACAGTACCTTTGCAAAGTAACGGGGGAGGGGAGACAAAATAGAATAAAAACAATTATACAACCATTGCCAAAATAACTGAAACATAATGCAGGATCTTTCGTGAACTGGGGATAACATTTTTAAGCCTTGCTATCATGAGTATTTGTGGAAGGGAGGCAACATGTTATGTCATGCAAATACCATGACTTACTTGCTTCAGACAGAAGGTAAGCATTTAAGAATGGGTCTTGCATAATGTCACTGTGTGTTGTTAGTTCGCTGTGGACGCTGCTACTTGCTATGTCTTTAGTTGCTAGAGATAATTACTATTAATGTTACAGACTAAATTTTAGTTCTGCTATAATCTCTTGATGGTGCTACGTTTAACAATATATATAAATAAGTGCTATTTTAAAAGACAAAGTGTCCCCGCGGCTGGGCTGTTCCTGCTGGCTTTTTTCCCGCACTCCCGGGGTTTCAGAAGCAAACTTCACCGGGGTCCCGTTCTGGTCCCAATCCCCAGGGAACTTACCAACTGATGCTCAGGATAAATTTCAGAGTTCGATTAACATTACTGTCTCCGAAGTATGTTTGCGACTCCGAACTGCAGTCTGAGTGTTAGGGCGTCGGATCTTGTCCAATGTTTTTCTCTCAGCGCTGCCTTTAATGTGGAAGCAGTGAAGCCAGCCGGGTGGAAGACAGCAGCGCCCCCTCCAGCTCCCCTCGGGTCAATCAGGGAGGACGATGACACGGCAGCAGGTACCACCCGACGAGGCTATACGGTTGCGCGCGCAAGCGCTCTGCCTGCTCCCATTCACTCCCCTCTCCCCGATAATCGCCGGCGTTTCCTCTTTCAGCCATTTTTTCCAGCGCTGTGAAGGAGGAAGCGGCAAGAAGGTTCCGGACCCGCGCTGCAGCATTTTGGTCCCTTTGCCGTTCCCTATTGGCCGAGCGGAGACTTCTGTTTAAGCGGAGTCAAGTCCGGATGCTCTGAGTTATGTTTTAGCATTCCTCTAATCTGACCTCCTTCGGTCTATCGCAGTATCTTCCTAGTTGGGACGTTCTTCCTTTCCTCTAATCTTTTGCTTCGTCCTGGTTTCTTCCAACTCCGCTCCTTCTTAAGACTGCATGCTGATTACCCGTTAGTGAGCTTTTCGTCGTCCACCATCCCTTTCCTCAGCAAAACCATTCTCTCTAGTTTTGGCGCGCGAGACGGGTGAGCCTGGAGGAGGAGCCGCTGTTGCTGCCGCCGTCGCTTGTGGTTTCAGGACCTTGGAGAGCTGCTGGACGAATCGGTCGGGGAACTGCGGCACCGCTAACGGCTACGCGACCGGAGGATTGCGCAATCCTCCCTCAGTTTGCGGGAGATCTAGACGCTTGCCCGCAATTCGTGAAGCTGTGATCGGACACCCTCTTTCGTGTCTGCCAGTTGGGACCAGCTTGTTGGGACGCAATTTATTTCCAGGCGCAATTCGTGTTCCTGCACTTTTCATTGGTTTGGATGTTGTGGGTCAGCCCCATAGCTGATTTCATCAAGGTCTAGTAGGGAACCCTACTTTTTTCGTGCCCCTTTGCAGTGAAGGCAATCAGCCTTGTATCCACAAATTACTTGGTAACAAAAGGATCCTTTAGTCTCTTGCTCAGAGACCTACAGAGATCTTTCCAAAAGACACTGATTTGATATTTATTTAATTAGAATATGAGTGGATACATCACAATTAATAAACTGTGGTTTTCTTCTGGAGCTGGATAATATAGCGACATTGCAATCAGAGTGGGAGGCTAGCACTGGGAGGGAACAGTGTAGTTGTGAAGCAGAGGAAAATACTTCAGATTGCAAAATAATGTCATTTATTCACAAAGGTGGAGGTTAGTTGGATACTGAAGAATTGATTACTCACTCTAAAGACTAAATATAAAAGTTGTCAAGAAAGATCAAAGGGAATCTACAAATGTTGCAAAACATGGACAATCTAGTGTAGAAGTGGAGATTTTGAAAAGCAAGCAGACAGTAGGAAACAATTCTTCCTCAAAAGAATCATATCTAAGATTGTAATAAAATTATTATAGAAGGTGGCTTGCAGGACTACAATTTCAATTACTTAAATATAAAAATATTTTTCCAACAGGAAGGCATGATCTGGCTTAAATTTGGATTACTAATTTTATAAATATTAATTCTTTAAGAAGGAGCCATAATTATCACTTTTGAATTCCTAGCCTTCAGATTGTTCTTCCCTAATGTCATTTTACAGTATCCCTTGCCCTCTTTTTTTAAAAAAAAATTAAAATGGAGTCTTTATATATTTCATTCATGTTAATAGAAAATACCATACTGCTGTATTGCTGGAAAAATTGAGAGATTCTTTGTGGGAGGTAGCGTTCTTTGCTAAATGTGAAACTATCAAACCCAAGGAGTTCTCCTAAGTGAAATTAATCTTGAGACTTTTTCTTCAAAATGAAGAAATTTAGTTTTCACAAAGTTTTGGATGGTTTAACTTCATCCCCTAGTGGAAACTGCAGTAGTAGTAGCGGTGGCAGTGGGCCTGGAAAGAACTCTGGGAACTCCGGAGAGGCTGCAGGGACACCCAGGGATGAAATTCAGGAGACGCTGACTGCAGACCACTTTCAGATATGCAAGGTAAGAGCTGAATGCTTTCTGTAAACATCAACCCTCAAAAAGCTAGCGGTCAGTTTTAACAGGCCAATTTTAATTCTCTTAAATATTGGCTGCATTTTATTTTTCCCACTCCCCCCCCCCCAATAACTGCTTTATATTTTGTACAATGAAATCAGAACAAAAACTCAGCACCTGCAATAAGCATCAGTAATGATTAAAAAAAAATATTTGGGACCCATGTCTGAGTTGATCACATGCAACCTAAATTTTGTGGGGATTTTACTTGAAAATGAAAAGCAAACCTACTTTTTCTTATGTTAAACATCCAGAAATTTTAAGTATGGGAAAAGACAACATTCTGTCTCTTTTTTGGTTTTGCTTATCAAGGTTTCACTACTTTTTGTTTCATAGCTACCTTTGAATATATTATAATAAAATTATAACCTAGATTATAAAAAGATCATACTTAATATCCAGAACTCACGTCATCATGGAAAGAAAAAAGTATTATTATTATTATTATTATTATTATTATTTTGCTTCATTCATTTTGGAAACCTTTGCATTAAGCCTTATTTAAATGATGATTAATAAAAGTTTGATCCTTTTGGATAAATCAGTATTCTTCTCTTATGTGTTGCAAATTTCATCGGTTTATTTTTAATTGTACTATGATAAAAGTTAGCCCCTTTGGCTAAGGAGTAGGCAATCTTGATAGACCAGGGAGTTGCGTTCATCTGCCTTAAATGCTTCAGTGGGGCCAAAAGGCTGGTGGGCAGGCTAGAATACATACACCCACACAAACACTTGTCATTTATATTCACAGATTCTTTCTCTCTGTGTCTTTCTCCTGTACAGTATACATTCAGTTCAGTTGGGTCAGCCATACGGAGGTGTCTTCTGCCAGAACCCCCCTTTTTAGCACCAAGCAAAGGCACTCCTTTTAATATAAACTCTTTTATGCTGCAGTAATGAACAGCATAATGAACAGCTTCATTAGGTTTATTTCAGTTTTTTAAAATTTCCATTAATTGCTGGTTTAATTATAATTCAGTCTATTTTGAAGGCATTGATTTTAAGCTTCTGATTTTAGATGGAATTTTAGATACTTAATTTTAAAATGTTTTATAATCGAATCTGGAAAAACATCTGTTTTGATAGAACACAATTATTTCCTTTACCCATATTTTTGTGAGAGACTGGGTGTGTGGTATCTTAGTCTCGGGAGCTGGAATAGATTGAGGATTCTCTTAGGGTAACACCTATACCACTGCCTAGCAGAATCTCTAGGCAGAGCTGGTGTTGGAATCCCCCAGGCTCCCAGTCCTGGATTATTTCCTGCTTCAGCTTGAAACTTGTGTGTCTGGAATGGCTGAGGAGTTTAACTAAGTAGTCAGGAGCAATTATGAGTTTATTCTAGTTGGTAGCAGGCCTGATACATGATACATGAAATATGCTCAATTTGATATTTGATGAGGGAGGTGTTCCACAGGTGGGGATGCCGCCAATCCCTCAGTTGTCCTGGATGAGCCTTCACGTGGTTAGCTGGATTTCTGGCTATATTCCATATCTAGGGAAATGGATCCTTTAGGATGGACCCCAAAAGGATATTGGATCCAATTGGATTTCAGGAGGCATTGGAAGGGTTTTTGTTTTCTAAGTGGGATCCACAAACTCATGGCCTGTTGCATTGTTTTGGGCTGTGAGAAAGCTGACTCATACAGAACCCTCACAGGCCATGAGTTTGTGAACGCTGCTTCCCATTGTTGAGAAACTGCCACGCCCTCGGTCCCTTTAACTATGGAAGGTTAGAGACGAGTCTATCATTGCAGGTCTCTGAGGGATCCAATGTAGGGTTCTTTAGAACTGGTCTTGGAAGGAAAGAATACCTGTCAATTCTGTACAGCTGTAATTGCGGGAGCAGATAAGAGTCTAGAGCAGCTAGAGAGTTGTATGAGAACCAGAAGGGAAAAGGCATTCTCACCTTGGGATGAGCAAGTGGAGGCCATACAATTTAACATCCACAGGATCATGAATTATGTGGGAGTGTCCACATATACAATCCTCTGCAAAGCCTTCCTCCCTTCAGAGCTTCATTCTGAATGCAGAAACTCCTTGATAGGAAGCACGGTCTTATGCAAGATGTTGGAAGCAGAATTAGCAGCTTCCAATGTCCAGTTTAGCAACACTGAATAGAGCTTGTGAGAATCTATAAATACACAGTTGTAACTGAGAACAGAAGATAAATTAAATATTTTATACATTAGTTGAAAACAATAGTCCAAAACAAAAAATGGAAGAGGTACTATTGTGTTCATGCCACATTATAACAACTATCTTGACACAAAGAGAAGCATGAAGTTTGGGGTGGGAGATGGTTCCTGTAGGTTTTATCTCCCACTGAGATGCTTAAAGGAAAAATTTCCCATTTTCCATTGCTCAGAATGTGCTCCCTCTCCTTCCCATCATACACAAACAGAAGAAACCAACCTTCTTCACCCTGAAAACTGCACTTCCTCTTTTTGCTACAGTAGATTGGCTACTTTTTCCCCTTTTGGAGCATTAAAGGGCAAGCTTACAGCTGCCATTTTGCTCCTTTAAAATCTCCTTCAAGAATGGTGTGTGTGTGTGTGTGTGTGTGTGAAATCACTGTAATTCTTTATGGAGAGTTGAGGTTTTTAATGGACATGCTTTGGGTAAAAGGCTAAAAATCCCCCAAATTCCATAACCTTAAAAAAAAATGAAATCCAGTTTGATTTGAGGGATCTCCAAGGACACTGCACACAGCCTGTCATCAATCAATTAAAATATCAAATGCCCTTGTCTGGTGACTGTCAGCCCTTGAGTTCTAGATAGAGGATGGAAGAAAAAAGGCAAGATATTTCCTTTATTCACTGTCCTGAGGATCTTAGGGGGAAAAAACCACAAGGAATCTTTTCCAGAAAGCACTCCATCCTTTCCCTCTAACATCTGAGCTGAAGATAGAATTTATATCTGGTTATAAAGCATGAGGAAGATGACCTCGACAGAGATATGTAGGAACCATTACCTAGGCAAAAGGGGCTAAAACATTATTTAAGTCCACAATGAGATAACATTTGGAAGTGGCTCAGACAAATGCCTCCCTAATTCACTAAATTGTAAGAAGGAGGAGGAGGTATAGCATGATCGGACTTGTAAGATTCTGATATTATAGCCAATCTCAATAAAAGTAGTTTTAGTCTACCTGTAGAATTGATTTCCTGACACTGGTGCTTTAAAATATCTTATTCCATTTCTATTGTCTCTTATATCAGAAATGGTTGTTTTTCCTTGTGCCTATTAATAATGTGTTTTTTTAAAAAAAACAAAATATATTGAGGTGCCCTTTACTTATTGCAAACTAATTTTACATTTTCTGATACAGGAAGATGCTATGGAAAACTTCATATTGTAATGTCATGCTTTACTATGAAGTGTCTACAGGAAAAGCAAATGTTTATACATAAAAATTATTTTGAAAATCTAAAAAATGTGAGCTTACAGAATATGGCAATTGAGTCAAGAGGAGGGAAAGAAAGAGTTTTAAAGAAAACAGTTTCAAGAAGGATTGATTTGTTAGCCTTTTGCAGCAAATACCACAAAGAATCTTATTGTTTCATGATAAATTTGTTTCTCATCAGAGGCCATAAGTCTGTTCTGTCGATAGAATCCAGAAGTCTGGGTGGCTGCAGGGGCTCAGGTTTGCACATGCAAGGTTTAAAAATATGTTGGAGGAAAGGCTGTGCGCCCCAGCCATGATCCCTGTTGACTCACAATCCACATCTCCGTAACTGGGAGATGGCTCTTTGCCATGTACATGCTCTCAGAGTAAAATTACCCCTCTGGTAGTTTCTTTGTTACAAAAGAAAGACAGGGACAGGGACAGAGACAGAAGTATGTGGAGAATGGCTGGGGAAGGAAGGGTGTGTCTATCATCCACATCCACAGTGGATGTGATTAATGTTGAGAATCTCTAAAACAGTATTTCTCAACCTTGTGAACTTTCAGATGTGTGGGCTTCAACTCCCAGAATTCCCCAGCCAGCATGGAAGAGTTGAAGTCCACACATCTTAAAGTTCCCAAGATTGAGAAACGCTGCTCTAAGAAGTTAGAGAAGCCCAAGAAATTACATTTGCATCAGGAAGACTTTTCTTTCTGTAGAAATAGTAAACTCATGTAGCCAGGAATTTGCACTAGGATTCTGATTCTGTATGTGCTATATCTGATTTTCTTTATATCTCTGTTCAAGTTACGGCACTGAGTATTTAATTTCAGCCTCCATTCACGTATCTGTCTCTATTCCTAAGTAATAATTTTGTTAGAATCTCCTGGGTACCTGTAATATTTTGAACTCTCTCCAATCTCTGCAGAGATATTTGGACATTTGAAGCAGATCTTGTACTCTGTCTGGAATATTGGATTCATTTATTTATTTCTCTATCACAATTATATAGCTGCCCATATCACAGTAAAGTGACTCTAGGTGGCTTATAATAAAAATAATTATAAAATCAAAATGTTAAAAAAACTATAATTAAAAGACATCAACAACACTATTAATAACAAGACAGTGGAGAAAATTGGTGTTAAAAACAATGCAGCCATCTCATCAAATCACCATTTCTTTGAGATCCCCAGGCCTGCTGACACAGTCATCTTTTAAGGGACTTCCGAAAGGATGTCAAGGATGGGGCCATTCTCACCTGGGGGTGGGGGAGATGTTCCACAGGGTGGGTACCACGGCAGAAAAGGCCCATTTCCTGTGTCCCACCAGGTGAAAATACAGATGGGACCTGCAGCATGCCTCTCCTGTCGGACCTGATAGGATGGGTAGATGTAATCGGGTGGATGCGGTCCCTCAGATAACTCGGCCCCATTCCACGAAGGGCTTTAAAGGTCAAAACTAGCACCTTGAATTGGACCTGGAAGCAAACCGGCAACCAATGCCGCTCGTGGAGCAGAAGTGTAACATGTGCCATCCTAGGAGCAGACATAACTGCCTGTGCCACTGCATTTTGCACCAGCTGAAGCTTCCGGATACTCTTCAAGGGCAGCCCCATGTAGAATGCATTATAGTAGTCCACTCGGGAGGTGACCAGGGCATGAGTGACTGAGCAGAGCCTTTTCTTTTGCTTTTCTTTTGGATTTTTTTCTTAGCTAATTTGTAAGCAAGTGTAATACAGTGAACCTCAGAAGCTCTGTAATTATCTCCTTCCACAATGAATGTCTGCTCAAAGCTGGAAGTTAAAAAAAAAAATTCTTATAATGTATATTTTACCCCCTTCCCCCACTGATTTGAGCTGGATTTCTGCAGTCAATAGGCTATGTTAGACTGCCTGCTGCTACCCAATATTTTGCGTGAAAATTTTCCATACTTCAGGATAATCTGTAAGTTTAAAATGCATATAATTTAACTGGTCAATGCAATAGAAGTTAGACTTATAATGAGTTAATTTATTTTTTATCACCGAGCAGCCACTTAATTATTTTGATTATCCAGTTTTTTATTTGCTTTAGAAAATAAAAATTAAGGAACCATAGAAAACATATCTGTCAATTACAACTACATGTTCTTCCTCACTAAAATTTATATTTTCTATTTCAGACAGTTCGTCATGGATTTCCATATCTGCCCACTGTCTTAGCTTTTGACCCAGTTCAAAAGATTCTGGCTATTGGAACAAGAACGGGTGCAATACGCATGTATCCTTTGCTATTGTACATTATGATAGCTTCAACTACATTTTACAGTTTTATCAGTTTGTTTTGTTTCATCTTCATCCAGATAAAATACAGATTAATTTCTCAACTATACTTTGCTATTTTTCTTTGTGGCAGCATAATCCAAAATTTTGTTCTAGTTCTAGTCGTGTGAAAAAGAAAATACACCCTCTTTGAGTTCTATGGTTTTACGTATCAGGACATAATAAAAATCAACTGAAATTGGACCTCACTCTGGGTTCCAGTCCTTTGGACTAACTACTGAATTAGTTATCAACATCTGAGATGTACAAAACACTTAAAAATACCAACACAATGTATCCCACAAAAGTCACCCCAACCAGAACCAAGGTTGCTCAATGGCTCCAAGAACTATAGGATATTGCTTGACCATTGGAATACTGTTACTCATATTGGGGTAGGATGAATAAATTGCCGTGCTTGAATCCCTTATGACTTGTGATCTGGGATGAAGATAGATTTGTGAAGTCTCTAACCCTTTACACAGGCTGCTTTTAATTATCTTCCCTGATTAGTAAAAACAAAGGTTAATTCTGCTTTGATTTTGTATTGCTCTTATTTCAGCAATCAACCTAAGCAAACTGATCCTTGACTGTGATGCTTAACAGATTGGGCAGGCCAGGTGTTGATTGTTATTGTCAGCATGAAAGTGGTGCTGCTGTTCTGCAGCTTCAATTTTTAATTAATGAGGTAAGGCTTCATTAATAAGAATTATGCTATAGCCACACTGGACTGTTTTGGTCACTGTCTCAGAAAATAAGTTTTAGAAGAGAAATATTAACAAACATGAAATCTTGGTCTAGATTGTCACTCATACACTTCTGTTACTTTAGATTTTTACTGTTTTGTAAGTAATTAGTGAAGCCATCAAAATTCAGAATATAACTTTGAATAGTTCATAATGGTCAAGTATACTATAAATCTTTTATTTCCATTTAAATTCTACAATTCTGTAGCTTAATTATAAATATGATAAATACTTAAATTCAAAATAAATGCACAATAAGTATCTCTTAAATGTGTGTCAGTACACCACATATGCCTTCTAGTTGGTGGGATACAGCTAATAGTATGTTGGCTTGCAATGTAGTGTCTAGATTAGAAATGGTAGCTTCCATAGAATAGTGGGAGTATGCTTGGAGTAATACTGGGCTTTGGATGAGCTCATGGCATCCTGCTTAAAATGTACTAAAACTGACCAGTATTATTCTTGATTTTTAGCAGAGAATGTTGCATGTACATGAGTATGATGAGGGCTGGTATAGTAGTCTATTCCCTCTCTGTCTTACTAAAATCACTATGTAAAGCCTTGATTGACCAAAGCTGTGGTGGGCAGCAGAGATCAGTATATATGAGCCCATCTGTGACCATCATGGCTTACAGAAGATGCAACTTAGAATGTAAGAGGAGAAAATTATAAAGAGCATGAATCAATTAAAAGAAAATAGGGGAAATAAATATATTGTCTGCCTGTGAAAGAGGAAGGGTTTATTGAAGGTGGTCTGATGTTGAGGAGTAGAGTTAAGTAGAACTGAATATCTAAGAAGTGGAGGATAGATATAATGATGAATTAAGGAGCTGAAATCTAGAAAGTATGAATCAGTATCCTCTAGATTATTCTGGTTGTGTATGAAAGAAGGAATTAATAGGCTGTTGATAGTTAACATGCTATACTCCAGGGAATTATGATAATTAAAATGGAAATACAAAGAATGTTATTGTTCCATGATAAATTTGTTTGTCATCAGAGGCCACAAGGCTGTTCTGTCGATAGACTCCAGAGAAATAGTCTTGTTAGGTGAATGGATGGTGAAAACTAAATAAGATACAGATAAAGTGGGCCATTTGGAGACCCCAAAATGAATGAATATAGTGATTCTTTGATAAGCATTTGCTTTAAAAAAAAGGTTGGTCTCTTGGTTTCAAATCAGCTGTTTAAGCATAAGTCTGTTCAAGCATACAAACGTAAAAAGGAATGAATGTTCTGCTCTACAAAGAGAAAAGCCAATATTCAGGCAAGGGTTTCAGAAGATCAAGGTGGCTTTCCATCAATGCAATCCTCACCTAGAGCAGATGGAAAAGACTCTCAGCTGTGTAGAGAGCACCAAGCACAAAGCAATGTACCAGTAATTTGTAAGGAAACTCTGCAGTTATACAGGTGCAATAATGTAATACCAGAATGGAAGGCACTGAGCACAGTTTCTAGGCCAGGGGGAGTAGGTTTCAAAGATTAACAGCCTCCACAAGGTCAAACTGTTAATGAGATTTTTTTAATCAGTTACTCAGGGTTCTGCATGAGCAACCATTTTGAGAAAACCATGAGTCCTGAGGACTAGTACAGCAAAAGGATGTGTTACTTTCCTTGTGTTCCAAATATAATTTTCTTGATTTTGCCCTTGCAAATTGAATAACAGCAACATTATGTAAATTGGGAGGCAAATTAAGACATTGATTAATGGCTTGACTGGCATGAGAATATGTAATCATGAATAGCTTTGTAACTATGTATATGCTGAGTAAATATTCCTTCTGCGCAGTCTACAATACATGTACATTTTTCAAAATTTACAGGTTCACAATATTACAGCCAGTACCTACCTTGCTTATTTTGCTTCCCATTTCTATCTCAGAGCAACAGCCACCAGGAACAGGCTGAATAGCTGTGGTCCTGCCCCGTCTGGGGGGCTTGCTCAGTTAAGATTTGGAAGCCAGGCCCCGAAGCAGCTGCCTTTCATCAGATCAGCTCTGCAAGCAGGATCAGAGGGAGGAAGAGTACACAGAACTGAATGATGGAATAGCCAAAGAGCATTCCTTTGTTCTTTCTTTTAAGAAGTTGGGCAGTTTTATTTTATTCTCTGTTGGCCTACCAGTAGCCCTGAGAATAAGGGTAATGAGGAGAATGAAAGGAATGCTGCTGCAGGGGTAGGTGAAAAGAACTAGGAATCACATTCTCCTGAATCAGGTCAGCTTGCTCAGCAAGAAGCAGATGTGGAATAGCAATGTATGGTCCAAACTATCTTTCTAAAATGGCCACTTTCCCAGGAAAGTCTATATGATTGTAATAAGACATAGTATACTCCTTTCTTGTTAGGGTGCTTTGGTTAGCGCAAGTTCAGACGACATGCTCCATTTGTGGAATCTAAGACAGAAACGACCAGCAATTCTTCATTCTCTGAAATTTAACCGAGAACGGTAAGACTTCAGAAGTTTTCATATCTTACTTATCTGATTTGACTCTTGTGTTTTTGATGGGATACTGAAACCTTATTCATGATATTTATGCAAGCCAGCTTAAGCAGCTCCTGGAGCAGTTCCAGATTAACCAGGGGATGAAGGGGGTACCCCTGGCCCATGTGTCCAGGGACCCCTCACCTCTGCCCTGATTCACAACTTTTTATTTAACGAGTCTTTCAACCGTGTAGCCATTACTCTGCCCAAGCATTTTGTGTGGAATGAGTTCGTTTCCACTTTTCAGACTCTGGAATCTGTCCTTGAGAGTTTTTAAACAGGATTAATAGCATTATAGAAAAAACATAGGGAAGTGTAGTCTGCAGAAGAAAATCTTGATTCATTCTGAATGCAATTTTTGCTCTATACTGCTGAATTAGTAATTTTAATGTAGCTGAAAGGTTAGTACAGCTTTGAATGTTAGTGTAATTGTGATTTGGCAATACAAGATACATCCCACGAGAGTAACAGTTTTCATCCCAGCTCAAGGGCAGTGTCATATAAAGCAACATTTGTTAAACTTGGTTCATAAACATTAATCTAATTATTTTTTTTATTTATTTAATAATTTAATTTCTGTGATGCAAACCTGCCTACAGTCATGTGAAAAAGAAAGTACACCCTCTTTGAGTTCTATGGTGTTACGTATTAGGACGTAATAAAAATCATCTGGTCCTTAGCAGTTTTCAAAAGTAGGTAAATACAACCTCAGATGAACAACAACACATGATATATTACACCATGTCATCATTTATTTTACAACAAGAAAGCCAAAATGGAGAAGCCATGTGTGAAAAACTAAGTACACCCTTACTGCTTCCATAGGTATGAAGAGGCTAAGTAGCAGCTAGGTGCTGCTAATCAAATGCCCTTGATCAACTGATCATCAGCAAGTGTGACTACCTCTATAAAAGCTGAAGTTTTAGGAGTTTGCTGGTCTCGAGCATTGAGGTGTGTGTTAACACAATGCCAAAGAGTAAAGACATCAGCAATGATCTTAGAGAAGCAATTGTTGCTGCCCATCAGTCTGGGAAGGGTTATAAGGCCATTTCCAAACAACTGAAAGTCCATCATTCTACAGTGAGGAAGATTATTCACAAGTGGAAAGCATTCAAGACAGTTGCCAATCTTCCCAGGAGTGGACGTCCCAGTAAATTCACCCCAAGGTCAGACCGTGCAATGCTCAGAGAAATTGCAAAAAATCCAAGAGTTACATCTCAGATTCTGCAGGCCTCAGCATGTTAAATGTTAAAGTTCATGACAGTACAATTAGAAAAAGACTGAACAAGTATGATCTGTTTGGAAGGGTTGCCAGGAGAAACCCTCTTCTCTCTAAAAAGAACATGGCAACACAGCTTAGGTTTGCAAAGTTGCATCTGAACAAATCACAAGACTTCTGGAACACTGTCCTTTGGACAGACGAGACCAAAGTGGAGATGTTTGGCCATAATGCACAGCGCCACGTTTGGCAAAAACCAAACACAGCATATCAGCACAAACATCTCATGCCAACCGTCAAGCACAGTGGTGGAGAGGTGATGATTTGGGCTTGTTTTGCAGCCACAGGACCTGGGCACCTTGCAGTCATGGAGTCGACCATGAACTCCTCTGTATACCAAAGTATTCTAGAGTCAAATGTGAGGCCATCTATCCGACAGCTAAAGCTTGGCCGACATTGGGTCATGCAACAGGACAATGATCCCAAGCACACCAGCAAATCTACAACAGAATGGCTGAAAAAGAAAAAAATCAAGGTTTTGCAGTGGTCCAGTCAAAGTCCAGACCTCAACCCCATTGAAATGCTGTGGTGGGACCTCAAGAGAGCTGTGCATAAACAAATGCCCGCAACCCTCAATAAACTGAAGCAATGTTGTAAAGAAGAGTGGGCCAAAATTGCTCCACAACGATGTGAGAGGCTGATAAAGTCATACAGAAAATGATTACTTCAAGTTATTGCTGCTAAAGGTGGTTCTACAAGCTATTGAATCATAAGGTGTACTTAGTTTTTCACACATGGCTTCTCCATTTTGGCTTTCTTTTTGTAAAATAAATGATGACATGGCATAATATGTCATGTGTTGTTGTTCATCTGAGGTTGTATTTACCTACTTTTGAGAACTGCTAAGGACCAGATGATTCTTATTATGTCCTGATATGTAAAACCATAGAACTCAAAGAGGGTGTATTTTCTTTTTCATACAATTGTATACTGATTGTATGATAAGGCAGTTGGGTAATGTCTGCAGGAGTGGAGACTGTAACTCTGCCTTCAGACTTTTTACATGAACTCAGGAGAATATCTCGTGACTGTGTTTTTGTGTTTTAATATGGTTTTTAGTAATGGCTTTAGTATGGTTTTATATGTTTGCTGTCTTTAGTTGCATTTGTTTATCATTCTTGATGTTGTTTTTAATTGTTGTGAGGTACCCAGAATCACATATGTGAGATGGGCAGCTATATAAATTGAACAAAACACAAAATAACTAAATAGCATACACATACACACACACACGCACACACCAGAAGAGGTGAAGCCACATTTTTTCACCCCCCCTTTTTTTAACAGGGTGGGAATGGGAGCACAAGATCTCTGGCAGACAACTGCTCCTATTCCATCCTTAATCCCCTCTCAAAATGTCCTCAGATAGCCATTTTTCAGGCCAGATTGGGGGTGTTTTTCACAGATAGAGCTTTAAGGATTGGTATGGCAATGGTTTGAATCCCAGTCGTTTCCTGCTTCCATTCCTATCCCTAAAAAAATCAGGCCCAAATCAATCTTCTAACCTTTATTACATATTGGAATTAAGAGTAGAAATGGAAGCGGAAGGCTACCCAAGGTATTCTTCTTCCATTCTGATTTGAATGAAAAAGGACAAGATTTCAATTTTTTTACTTCCAAATTTTAAAAGTGCAATCTTGGGGTGCTGGAGGCCAAAGGTAGTCAGTGGGTCACCTACCCTATGTTAAGGGATGAAGAGATCTGGCACTGTGGGCACAAAGGGTTATGGCAAAGTACCCACTGGTGTTGGGCCCCTACTGTAGTGTTTGCAGTGTATTATCTCGCCTTGTTATCAATCTGCTGATGGATTGGGTATGTTTTGTTTTGCTTTGCTTTTTTAGAAGACTTTAGGGATTTACTTGGCAGTGAAGTAGGGGTATGCATGAAATGGCAAAAAAATTCATTGTGAGCTGAGAACAAAACAGCCCATCTTAGAACATTTTGAGTGTCCCATGTTCTGATGAGCAAAATTAGAAATGGCTCAAATAATCCATGTTTTGACAGAACAAAAACTTGAAATATTTCAGGTGTTAAGGTATGGCCATAGGGACAAAACTACTTTGTCTTTATTTTTCATCTAAAGTTGGCAAAAGTAGGTTAAGTCATAATCTATGTTGTTGTTCAGTCATTAAGTCGTGTCTGACTCTTCGTGACGCCATGGACCATATTGCACCAGGCCTTCCTGTCCTTCACTGCCTCCCTGAGTTTGCTCAGTTTCATGCTCATTGCTTCAGTGATGCTATCTAATCCTCTGCCATCCTCTTCTCCTTTTGCCTTCAATCTTTCCCAGCATCAGGGTCTTTTCCAAAGACTCCTCTCTTCGCATTAGGTGACCAAAGTATCTGAGCTTGAGCTTCATTATCAGTCCTTCCAATGAACAATCAGGGTTGATTTCCTTTAAGATTGACTGGTTTGACCTCCTAGCAGTCCAGGGGACTCTTAAGAGTCTTCTGTGGCACCACAGTTCAAAGGCATCAATTCTTCGGTGCTCAGCCTTCTTTATGGTCCATATGCTAAGTATTACTGGGCAGAAATTGGATAAGGAGATTGTTTTTATTTAATTATTTTAGAAAAAGCATTTTTAAAGTTAGCCTAGCAAAAAATGGGAGCAACAGTTAAGCACGTAATTTGCACCCTCACCAACCTGCACAAACTGCTACAGAATCTGAAAGCTCCACAGCATAGTGGGATATGGGATTTGCACATACTGTGTTAGATGCGCTTTTCCATCTTGCAATTCACCCACAAAACTGAACAAAGCATGTAGTGCACAACACGCCCTTTTTTCATTTAACAACCTGCCTGGAAAAAAAATGACACAAAATACATAAAACAATATTACATTACAACCCAGGAACTCTATTCTTCCCTTAGCAAACATTTATCTACTGTCATGCAATAGCATTTTTCTTATGCTGAGGATGATTCTAAATCTCTGAAAACATGCCTGTCTGGCTCTTCTTCAACCTACTCCTTTCCCCTCCTCAAATAGCTCCAGCTGAAGGGGGCAGAGCTGGAATCTGTGCTCGCTGGCTCTTGGCACTGGGCTGAGTTTCCATGTCTTCCTGGCTTGAAGGAATTTAAAAGAAAATAAGCTGCTGATTACGGGACATCAGAATCATTTGAACCAGTGTTTCTCAACCTCGGCAACTTCAAGATATGTGGAGTTCAACTCCCAGAATTCCCCAGCATGCTTAAAATTGCTGAGGTTGATAAACACTGATTTAAACAATATGGAATAAATGCTCCTTTTATTACAAACCTGAAACCAAGCTTTGGAATGTGGGGTATTCTCTTCTGAGCCAAGAACACTCAAACTGGCCATGTTGAGCTCAGAATCTTTCAAGCTCCAAACTTCTTGAATGCTGTTAGTGTGAAATAAAGAGTACGGAGGAAGAATTGGTGGGAGAAAGGAGCCTTCACAATAGTATTCACATTGACTTGAAACAGTTTTAGGGAGCATACTGGACTTTTTAAAAAATATAGATTTCTATGATGTGGCTTTAAGGTTGTAATCTCAAGCATCCTTACTTGAGAGGAAGCCCACTAGTAAACTCAGTGGTATTTGCTTCTGAATAGACACATTTAATATTGCTATATATTTTCTTTAATGATCACACAGAACTGTAAACCATCATGTGGATTTTAATTTAATTTTAATGTTAGTGATAAAAAGCAATACATGGGAGGTTGGCACCAGTCAGTCTTATATTTCATTCTGGAAATAACAGAGAGCCTCACATGGGCCCCGTAAAATTCTTACAAAATTAAAATAATGGCTTATGTTAGGAAATGTATCTGTTTTCCCAGAAAAAAAATAATTTGGTGACAGAGAATAACCTGAAGGCTTAGAAGATACAGCAAGCAGCCCCTGTAGAATCTGAAACCTAGGACAAAATGTGCAGCCATTTTTCTGCCCACTCATTTTGTGGAGAAATTAGATTGCTCCTGCTTCATAGTATCTTTTGTCAGTTAATGACCAGAGAGTAAGCTTTCTGAGTGAACAAATAGGGTAAACTAGCAGATGTTTTGCAGTGATGTTTTATAAAATCCCCTTCGAAAGGGACACTGCATCCTTAATTATTCTATGAATGTGAAAAGAGTGCAAACAGAAATAAAAGTCTTTCTTCTACTGGTAATTATTTAAGAACTAGAAGAAGAAATCAGTAGATGTGACTTTGCAGCTGTGACCTGCAATAATTGTGGAATATTTGTTATCCTCCCTGAAAACTTTATGGAGTACACACAAAGCAAATGCAAAGTTGTAGCTGTGCCAGAAAACTGGAATAGCAAGCAGATCTGCTTGAATTGCCCCTGAGCTTGCCAAAGAACTGTAGGTGTCTCTGACCAAACAGAATATGGAGAAGATAGATGGCACAGTCACTTTGTTAACATTCAGAGAAAGAAATGAATTAGTTTTTATTAAATATCTCAAAATGGGTCATAAACAGCTTCACTTAATATTGCAATGTATCCATAATCTGTCGATACCTGCTTGCCCTGGCAGTAATTCATAACATTGTCCGACAGATGGAGGTCTAGGCTAGGACCCTAAATGTCCCTCAAACCTCTCCTTCCACCCATACCACCCAAATCCCTCTCTCCCAGAATTCCACTGTGTGCATGGTCATTGATGAGAATTCTGGGATCCAAGGTCTCCACACCTAGAAATTGCCAAGTTTGGGAAATACAGATCTATGTAGATCAAAACTAGGTGGGAGTGGTGATGTGGGTAAGCACAACTGACGGATTAGGGAAACTGGGGCCCAGAGTGACCGGGTGGTGGAAATGCCAATCAAAGCATAGAAATATAGGGCATGTCTTCCTAGTTTATATTCTGGAGGGTGGCCAGGATCAAGGAGAGAGGGATTTGGGTGGTATGGGTGGAAGGAGAAGTTTGAGGGACATTGGGAGTTGAAGACCACATACTTGGAAGTTTCCAAGGTTGACAAACACTGATCTATATGGTCTCTACTGTAGATGGCAGATTCCATCTAGAGCAAATCATCCCAAAGCTAACAAGATCCCAAGCCATATACAATTTTATAGGTAACCATCAGCACCTTGAATTGGACCCAGAAACATACCAGCTCCCCCCAAACAGGGGTTATATTCCTAAACTGGTGAACATCTGTCTTCAGGCAGGCATCTGCATTCCAGGATAACTGCAGTTTCTAGGTGTTTTCAAGGTTAGACTCATGTAGAGTGATTTGCAGAATCTAAGCTGGATGAGTCCACAAAATGTTCTTGATGAAGTTTAGCCAAGCATCTATTTTTTGAACTCTTTTCTGGATCTGGGAAGTTATAATCTCTTTCTTATGAGAGTGAGTAGTCCCAGCCTTGATACCATCTACCATGGAAAGATTGTCTCTGGGCAGAAGAGCTTTGCTGTGATTTGGATCATTCTTGAATGACCATCTACAAGAGGTAGTGCTGGGAATTTCTATTCAGTCTCATGGTCTTATAGAATACTATCTTATCCCTTCCTTCTCCCATGTATATCATAATATTTATAAGAAGTTGTCAAGTGAGGTCAGTTGGGGATATAGATTGCAATGTCATTAATTCGCAAAAGATTCTGCCTCTCTTTTTCATCTAATTTAGATGAAACCACTGAAAGTGCTTACTCACAGTTCCTGGCTACAGTGATGGAGTGGATGAGAGGCAATAAACTGAAGTTCAGTCTAGATGAAACAAAGATTCTATTAGTCAATGGCCTATTTATCTAGATGAGTGATGTTCAGCCTCTTCTGGATTAAGAGTCAGATTCATATAATGCTTTTAGATTAATCCTTTTCATTAAAATGACAAGCATCCTCTATAGGATAAAGCACCCTTTATTGACTAAGCTGTGCATCACCAACTACGCTGCCTGGAAAAGGAGCATCCTTTCAGTCACCCATGTCCTGGTAACATTTTATTTTGATTACTGCAAGGTATTTTACCTGAGGTGGGTGTGACCACTTGACATATTAGGTCATCCTCTGGTTCCCAGTTAATGTTTGGGCCCAATGCAAAGTGCTGAATTAACCTGTAAAGTTCTTCTACGTTTGGGATCATGTGTCAGAAAAAACAGCTCTTGTGTATGTTCTTATTAAGATATTGAGATCATCCCTGTGAGCCTGCTCCAGATGCCCTTCCATGCTGAGGTGTGGAGAGTGGCTGATCAGGCCTCACTGGATGTTTCATTTATTGTCCTTCAGTGCCAGCCAAAGACTTTAATATTCTCTCAGGCTTCTCCAGTTTAACGTTCATTTCCTATTATGGCCACTTTAAAAATAATTCTAAAAACCAATTTTTTTGGTTTAACTTATCTATAACTGGGCAATAATATTTTAAACTCAGCACCCAAAAATTAATGCCATCATCATTCTAGGTCTTTAAAACAATCTGAGTTTGGGGGAAAAATCCCTGCCAATTATATCCATATTCTAGAATGTTAAGGTTAGAATTAAGATGGGCATTCTACTTTAAATGACTGGGGAAATGATTAAATAGTGCATCAGTGGACATATAAAAAAGAAAGAAATGTCCTGCAAAAGATAGGTAACTCAAGGGAAGAAAGAAAAATAGCAGTTAAAAAGACATTTTTTTCTGGATTTCAAGCTAGAGGCATGCTGCATGTCAAGCAAGCATTATAACCACTATGCCACTACAAAAGATTTTGACAGAAGCTGCAGCAGACATTCTTGAGAAAAAGAAATGAAATTTCATCTTAAAGTTGGTTATTGTGCATTTTGACACTTCTACTTTGCATATATAAATTTAATCTAACTTTGTACACATTTACATCCAGAAAAGAAAGCCATTGGCAATGGCTTTCTTGGAACAGAAAGTTGGGAGGGCACAGGGGGATTGTCTAATGAAGAACTGGCGTAGCCTGTAGTTTGGGCTAAATCCCTTGCCAGCTTTGTGTTGGGCTGGACAAGTTTTTCTTGCATCGCGTTAGAGTGAAGCTGGCATCAGCACAGGAGTGGATATGCCCTTCAAGAATCCAAACCTGGATTGTGCCAACCCTACAAAGAGCCAGTGCTGATGGCTAATGGGATGAGGGAATTAAATTAATGCATGACAACCCCTCAGCAGGATCAAATGGTACCTTCCAGTTTTCTGAAATGTTCCATCTTCTCTTGGAAATCCAGGAGAGCAGCTGTAGATTGTAGGAAGGGTTTGTGAAGAGCAATTGATTACAATGATTGATCAGGAGCCATATGCACATCTGCATATGATGTTAAGAGAGCCAGCAAGTTTATTTTTTCCCCTGGACACTGGGTGAGGCTCCCTCCTTCTTTGGGAATGTGTCTTGGCAGAGAAGCAAGGTGCTATGAACTCCCTCAAATCAATGTTCTCTCTTGTATTGTGGTAAGAGGATCCCTGCTGTACCAGAAATTGGATTGCTGCCATTGAACAATGGATATTGTATTTCATTAAAAGGCAACAGGTGAACTGAGAGGAAGAGACACTATGACATTTTCTGCCAGGTGCAAATCTATCTAGACTGGGCACTCTCATCAGGTAACTAACTGGACTAATCTTAGTGCAGCTCTGGTCTTTCATGTCTTGCGAAGTCTAGGAAAGGACTGGTCAAGTATTCTCACCTCCTCCATATTAATCACACCCATGGGCCAAAACATTGCAAGAGGAAGGGAACTAAAGAAAAAATGTAGCTGTGGGTGAAAAGTCACTGTCAGAATGCCAAATTTTCTCAGAAAGGGAAAAAAATAAAAACAAAGAAGGCCTGGGTGCCTGTTGATGTTCTAGAGAAGCATAATCCTGAGAATCTTAGCTTTCATTTATTACACACACACAAACATACTTTTCTAGATGTGAGGTAAAATGTGTTGTCACTGTTGCACATATTTATTCTGCAAGAGAGGCTTTCCCACCTTTTTGTTCAATTTTATCAATGAACAAATAGCCACAACTGATATATGTGCTGTTCAGAGGAGGCTATTTTGAGCTCTTGCCAATATGTGTGGATTATGTATGCAGATGTGGCACAAATCAGACCAGTGACTGAGCAATTAAATTAGCTCAGCTACAAGTCAGCCCAGTTGTTATGCCCATTTTGTGGCTGGGGATGATAGTGGAGTTACATCGGTGTACAACAACCTGAAGAGTAGTGATATCTTTTTTAAATAATAGTATTCTGTATTGGGATCTTTTAGGGAAAAAAGCAGTGATGGAGAGAAAGTTGATGCATGAATGATCATGGAGTGTTTGCTGACAAATCAAGATGCAGAATCTTCACTAATAATTTAGGGTGATATTTGTTCACTTCTTAGGGGCAGACTTTAATTCAAAATTATGATCTGTTTTTCCCATACTAACTAGTAGTTTAACAACTACTATTTCATATGATCTGTGCATGAGAAATGTGATATGTTATTTTTACTACATTTACGTAATGTGATTGTCTTTTTCCCTGATACAGGATTACCTTCTGTCATTTACCATTCCAAAGCAAATGGCTCTATGTTGGAACAGAGAGGGGAAATACATACATTGTAAATATTGAATCCTTCATACTTTCCGGATATGTTATCATGTGGAACAAGGCAATAGAACTGTGAGTTTTGAATTGTTCACCACTTTTTTTACATTGTTACTATTCTTTAAAATGAAAACCAGATGCTCTAGTCAACACCATAAGCTGCTTTGGGTTATTTTCAATAATTCTCATCCTGATCCATCTCTAGTTGCATTATGAAAAGTATTTTTTTTACAGTATTTGACTTTTTGCATTGTGACAATGTATTCCACTGAAAGCCAAGTACTCCAATGCAATCCTAATCTGCAGAGCTGCTGCTGTAAAATGAGGAGACAGCAGTTGTCTACCAAATGGTTTTAGTCCCACTTTGCAAGTTACCCCCGTGGTTCCTGGTATCACAAAAGACTACTTATGCATGTGGACCCCTCGAGCTGCATAAGGATGCCCATCTTAGTTTGCAGAACACATTTAGGAAACAGATTTTAGGAGATCTTAAAAATGTCTAGAAATTTGATATGTGAGAGATGGGCCCATATCATTCACTGCTGCTTCAGAGAGTGAGATTAAATACCAGATGTGATGAGCCAGTAGTGAGATAATTTTCTGTGATGAATCACAAGATCACTGACAGTGCCAAGCATGGAACTCTGCTATCTCCAGTCCATTAAGCTGTGGAGAAGGTGCTGGGAATGGCAGCTGTCTGGCACAAGAACTGGCTTTCAGGTTGAAAATACTGTTTACCTGCGATATAAAAAGGTTGGTTTCCAACTTGAATATGACCCAGTAGATGGTCAGGTGCAGCCCACAGTGCTCCCTTGTCCTCCCCACCCCTGAGGATTCCTTAGTGGCCAGTCCACCACTGCATCTCCTGCCTGCTCTACACTACATTTCTTTCTGTTGCTTCTCTTGCTCTCTCTCTTTGCTTTTCCGCTGCTATGCCCCCAAATGTTAGCTTTTTCTCCCTGTCTGGCTCTGTTTCTTTACCTACTATCCAGTTTCTCCATTTGTGTCCCCAGCTGCTCCACCTCCTCTGCATCCCTACATCTCTCTCCCTCTCTCTATTTTTCTTGATTTTTCTGAATTTTGCATCCTAATCCCTGATCTCTAACCAGTCCTTCCTATAAAACAGTTCTCCATCTTCTTTGCAGTACAGTAGCCCTTCAGGTATTGAAAGAGTGTTTTCATATTGTCTTCTTAAGAACAGTTCTCAAGGCTACTACATAAATCCAGTTCTCTCAATTTATAGGACTTAATTTACAATCCCTTGACCACCCTTGTTGCTTTTTTCCCATTTAGTCCATCTGAATCTTTCTTAAAATGTGGTGCCCAGAACTAGACCCAATACGTGAGGTGGAATCTGATCAATGCAGAATATAATGGAATTATTACTTCCTGTGATTTAGAAAGTTTACTTCTATTGAATTAGCCTAAAACTGTATTTGCCTATTTAGTAAACACATTACGCTGCTGACTCATATTCATCTTGTGGTTTATTACAAGGCCAGAAAAATTTCCTCTTGTTTTATTGATTTCTTTTTCTTACATGAAGAGCTTTACATTTGTCTCTGTTAAATTTCATTTTACTATTTTCAGTCTACTTCTCTAGCCTATCAACATTATTCTGAATGGCATTCCAGTCTCCTAGAACAGGGGCGCAAAAGTGCCACTTGGGGGCTGCATGTGATCTGCCACTTTCCCTTTTGTTGTTCCCAAATCCCCCAGAGTCTGTTGGGCCAAAAGCCCTTTGTTGCACTTGGGGAGGGGTTTTTTAAGAAGCCCAAAGAGGTCCTTAAATCCTTCAGATGCTTAAGACTCCAGTTTCATCCCGTAATGTTCCTGAAAATGCTTTGGCTCCTGGCTCTGCCCACTTTGAGAGTGCAGCTCCTGGCACACAACGCAAGGCCTAGTGTGACTTTTAAGCTGATGGATATTGGGAGGGATATTTTACACTATTAGCTCCCCTATCCAGTTTCCTATCTCCTCCAGATTTGATGAGAATTCTCTTCACCTCTCCAGCTCATTAAGAAACGTTGGAAGGGTGCTGTACGCAAAAGAAGACCACTGTTTGTATTACACCTGAGCTCTTGTCATGACTTCCAAGAGCACAAACAGCATTATTTCTCTTATCAGGATCAGTACCTTTAATGAGACAACCAAGTGGAAAATTATTTTATGCTTTTCAACTTCATCCTTCTATTAGGCACACAATATAATTATAGGATCTTCCTGCACATGAGTATGGGATCAGATGTGTGGGTTTTCTAAAAGTAGTTAGTGTTAATTATTCAATTATTTCAGGGCCAGATTATCTGAAGGCGACTGCTGGAGAGAACTCAGGCAATTACCCCACACAGTTCTTTCTACAGTAGCATCTGTGTGCAGGCTTGCATGTATTTGCCTCAGAGAAAAAACAGCGTGACATAAAGCAGCCCACACATATCCTTCAAAGGTTCAGCCCACTCCCCAATTGTCATTCATTTCCCGCTCTTAAATTTAAATTTAATATATAAGGGATATAGCTCAACAAGTGCACTTATATACGCGAGCTTCAAATTTATTTCCTAGAGGCTTACATTTAGTTCTCCTAGCCCTAATGCAATTTTGCAGGACCTGGCCTGCAAAGCAAATCTCTCTATCTTAAAATGGAGCTGTTAGTGGGGATAGTCCAAGGAAATTACTTTTTGGTCTGGGTCCAAAATGAGCACTATGAATTACATAACCCTCTCTTGGGGACTTTTAAACCAGCTGATAAATTTTACAGTTGCTTGTTGTTGAGATTGTGATCAGCTTCCAGTAAAACCTGAACCTTTACTCAGTAGGCAGGGATATTCACAGATGTAGAAACCAGGCCATCTTGTATAAGACGGTCAACAAATCTGAGCAACATCCTGGGCTGAGCTGTTGAATTCTATCCATTTGCTACAAGCTGCCCAAAGTCGTCTGGAATTGGGCAGCCTCTAAATTGTACAAATAAATAAAGCCTGCCCCTGAATAATCACAAACCACCCATGGCAAGAAAAAAAGGCAATATGAGAGCCAGATTCAGCTCAACCAGGAGATGGCAACTTTTTTTTTTTTTTGCATTAAGCAGCAACATGATAACCAGCATAGTTTAAAGCATTAGTCTGAACTTGTATGCAGGAAAAAAAGAAAAAAAAAGCACAGTGTCATTTATAGGGCCCACTGGAAGGATTCCTTGAACCCCCTTATTTAAAGGTAATCGTCCAGAGGAGGCATTATTGTCCTTACAAGCCGTCAAAGAAAGGGATGGCGCACACGCTGCTTGGAAATGCTTAATTGTAACAGCAAGAGCAAAAGAGCCAGCCATGTTGTTGGAGATTTGCAGCATCTTCCTGTAGGCTGCTGTAGCCTGACCAGTATCTGGGAGGACCATTTCTCAGAGCTGTCTGTGGAAAAACTTTGCATTACCCCAGATATCTCATTAGCCACCAGTCACAGTTTCAGAAAAATACAAAACTAATTAGGCAACTGAAACTTCAAAAGTCCCCAGGAGAGATTTAATCCCTCCTGAATTGATTCTGAGCAACATTCTTGGATTCACTCTTTACTTATATTGATAGATTAGCTTGTATGCCTAAAGAGAGGCGCCTGGCCCTAATTATCCTGTTTTCAAGAGAAGCCAGTTAGTTGCTGCCCTGTCAGCCTATTATTAATACGCTCCACACCAGAGATCTGTAGTGGAAGTTGCTGGCCAAGCTGGAAGGAGAGAATATCTTGGCAGCTGAGCAGGCAGGCTTTAGGACAGACAGATCTGCTCTGGATTGGGCCTTAATGCTTCACCATTAGATTAAAAAATAGACACTGTCCTCTAAAGCAGATTTATGTGTTGCCTTTTGTATACTTTGAGCAGGCTTTCAGCTCAATATCTAGGGGAATTCTTTGGGCCAAGCTTAAGGTCTGTGCAGTGGATTGTTGCCCCCTTACCCTCATACAGAGGGGTTATCTAGCTGGTTCAGTCTGGTTTGTGATAGCTGGTTAAAATTTAGCATACATTCATGTTAAGCCAAAGTGCACATGTGAAGAGGAAGAACGTGTGAAGACTTCTCGAGCTTTGTGTGTGAAATTGTTGGGGCCCATGCTAGTGTGCTTGGTGCACAGTAGACTTCTCAGTGTGTTGCATGATCCAGTTCCCATGTCGATGTCTTACAGTTAGCTATCTCCACGAATAACTTTGTGTATTTGTAACTGAGGCATTTTATTTTATTATTTTGATATTGGTTAGTGAGAGCAATAAATTTGGTTTGTTTTGGTTTGAAAAGCAAGTTTGGTTTGAGAGCCAGTTCAGTGTAGAGGTTAAGGTGCTGGTCTAGAAACCAGGAGACTCTGAGTTCAAGGCCTCCAGTAGGCATGAAAGCTGCTGGGTGACTTTGGGCCAATCATTCTCTCTCAGCCCAACCCACCTTACAGGGTGGTTGTTGTGAGGAAAATAGACGGGCAGGAGTATTAGCTACGTTTGTTGCCTTGAATTATATATTAAAAAGGTGGGATAAAAAAGAACAGTATTCCAATGTTAAATGAAGTACACATTATAATTCTGTATAATTTAGATTGCAGTTCACATATATTATATATGACTTAATGTAATACAACACATTATGTTATATATGGGTACGATACAACCCATTTTCTAAAGGTCACAGAAAAAGACCTGAAGTCACACATGCTTTCGGCACTGGGTTGCCCACCCTTGTGGTAATGATGCTTAGAGCACAACCCTTTTGGGCTCCATGCAAGTGCCATGAGGTGGTTCTGATGGAAAAGGCATAATTTGAAATAGGAAGAAAAGTGATGAAGTTAAACAGAAAAAAATAGCAGAGAGAACTGCAGCCCGCTGCCCTTGCACCAAATTCGTCAAGCAGAAGCTGTCCAGCTAGCCAGGAGCTGTGGCAGATACTTAGAGCGTATGTCAGTTTAGGAGCGTGAGCAGCAGTCAGGCTTGAAAGATTTTGGTTGCTCACTACTGGATAACCGCTTTATTGGACTCCCTCTCTTTCTAGGTTTATTTTTGCTTAGAGCAGCCTTCTGCAATTTGGCATCCTTCAGCTGTTTTGGACTCTAACTCACTTAATCCACAGCCACAATCACCTTTGGCCTAACTGGTTAAGAATAATGGGTTGCTTAGGAATATATTGTGCATTCATCTCAATCAGCCCTATTCCTACCTTGTTAAAGAAATCTTTTCTCCTAACTTAAAAAAAAAACAACTTTCATTAATTTTATAAACCTTTATTGTAGTCACAGTACTCTTTTGAGTGCCAGATAATTTTTTTAAAAAGCATTTGTGCAATTGAAATACTCATAAGTATAACTGCATGGCTGTTTCAACAGCACAATCCTATGCAAACCCCAATGTACACATGAGAAATTAGTTCCATTTAATTCCTATTTTGGTTCAGTCTTCTCCATCAGGCAGTTGGGAAGAACAGAATTAAGGAACAAGACTGAAGCTTAAGATTGATAGAAATGTAATTGGATAATATTTATATTTTTTTGGATAAATTTAATCTGGGCCAGATTAATTGCATTCTAAAGTACTGCAGGATGCAAAGCTGATAGTCTGACTGACATTCCAAGAAATCCTGGATAGATGACTGGAAGATAGCAAATGTGGTACTTATCTTCAAAAAGGGGGAAAGGAAGATTCAGCAAACTAAAGATCACTTTCTTTAATATCAGTACCTAGGACAATTCCAGAGGAGATCATGAAAATACGGATCTGTGAGCAAAAATATGGTAACTCTCCATTTTTTGTTGGATAGCTTCCTTAGTAGATTATGGAATTCTGTAGATCTTGTCTTTAGGAAAGGATTTAACAAAGTACTACACATTATTCTATTTAGCATAATTAAATATGAAAATTAAATGGGTACAGAACTCACGAAAAGTAATGTTAGAGGAGTGTTCTTCAGTAGTTCCTCATCAACCAGACTGAAATAAGTACTCCAGGATGACTAGTCTCCTCCTGGATCCCATTTTTATAGCTGTGTTACCTTGACTCTCTTCCTACTATCTAATAATTTTAATGAGCCTATTTCCTACCTTCTCACTGAAAGAAGGATCATATTCAGTTTCATTATGTAATAGTCACCATGGCTTCTTAGTTGACTTCCTCTAAAATTATCTACTTGGCTTCCAAAATAGAAATAAATTGTATTTGGTTTTTATAGTTTCAATTTTGATTTGCAGGTCAACAAAGACTCACCCTGGGCCCGTTGTGCATCTAAGCGATAGCCCAAGAGATGAAGGGAAAGTGAGTAAGAGGAACTCAAGTATTTCTCAGTTCTTTTCTTTTCTTTTCTTTTTTCTTTTCTTTTCTTTTAATTTGCCCTTTTGCTACAACTAATTGGGCAATTTAAACATGCACAAAAACATATAGAAATTATGATGTGCCATGGGCAGTAGAATATTTTGCAAAAAAAGTATGTATAATCCTCTTGGGTAAGGTTAAGCAAGATTTTAGTAAACAGAAGTTTTTACTGAACTGAAACATACAAACACCATAAATACTTCTGAACTGTACAATGTATATATTAATGCTTTTTAAGTAGGCCATTGATTCAGTAAACATTGAAAAATATGTATTTTCAATCAGTTTATTTTCTTTTGCTTAATGCAATGCTGTTTAATTTATCAATAAAAATATTATAACATGTTGCAATATAGATATTGATTTAAATTCTTTATTCACCCTCCCCTTAAGAGCACAATGCCAGTCAGATCAGAGGTGCCAACCTTCCAAGGGCAGAAAGACAGTCTCCAATGGTCTTCCAGAGGAGGAAGCGCAAGTAAACTGGCCTCTAGGCTGCCCTGGAGATAGAAAGTCCAAGAATGCCAGTCCTATTAAAGAAGAAAAAGCAGGACTCTGCATCTCTGTCTTCCTTGGTACATAAATCTTCAGCTCCATAACTACTAAAAATAACTTCTTTCAGCTCCATAACTAGTGAAAAACAAAGGCAAATCTGGCAGGAAACTCCTTTTTTAAATAGATGGATGTTTGGTGAATCCCTGAATGAATTCTGTGCCAGTAGAAGCTGAGGAGAAGAATATCATGAAAAAAATAAACTAAGTGATCTTTCAAACAAAACAGGCTTCTTTTTTGCCTGTCTTCCACCAACTGGATGCCCAAACTCAACAAGCCAGAATGGCACCAGGAGTCCAAGGCCACACCAGAGGCCACTCCATTACCACCTACCAAAAAAAGATGCCATCAATTCATCTAAGTCATGCTTAGAAATTCCATTGAATCATGAAAGATACTTTGAGTTCCCCATGCAAAGCATCCATAAAAACACTTTAAAACTTTGGCAGTCATTAAGCATCTCTTCATATTTGGATCACTATTCCAGTTCCTACTCTTGAGAAAAAATTGGTATCTCCTGGATTTCCAGATGGAAATTTTGACTAATCAAAATCCTGTATTCACAATCCTTTCTAAAGCATTTGCTGAAGTGGTGGAGCAGAATACTCTCTGTTGAAGGCTTGCTAAACCAAGAACCAGAGTATGTCATCTTCATGATGGACGCCAGTCTGAAGGAATGGGAAGCTCTGCAAGTTCTGAAGCATCCTTGCCCACTTTAGATCTGAATACTGCATACCCCTAAAAAGTGATGTGCTATTATGGGATTTACATGCCATCCCAATCACAGATTATGGGAAGCTTTGCCATTGCCTTCTAAGATTAATTTTGAAATTCCTTCTCCTAGATAGGATGACTTTTACACTCCTCATGCAGGTGACTAGTTAGATTGATTCCTGAGAGAAATAGTTCCTAAATAAACATTAGTTAGGCCTTTTTTATGGTATTCTTCAAACACAGGTCAGTGGACAAAGACTGCTGCATAGATAATTCCTAGAGATCTTCAGTCATCAAATTGTATTTACCAGATGACCAGCTTGATTGAAAATATAATATGTTATGAGAAAGGTTCCTTTAATTGTGGACCCATGTCTGATTTTGGTGGACTTTTTAAAAGATAAGACTTCAAAGAAGGAGAAGAGGCCTAGCAAACTTTGTTTCAGACAGACTGAAAGCTATAATGTTTATGAATATGGAGTGTCATATCTTATATGACTGAAATATTGTTTGTAAAAATAAATCTGTGGATCTCATGATTTTTCTTTCTATAGTTTTTTATCTTTCAAATTATTAACTTTAAAATTACATCATATAAGAGATTATTTGCAGGTAGATTATAAAGTTGGGCTTTGATAACAAGACAAAGTAACATTTGGAGATCAGCCTTGAGGACTAAGAGGTGTTTCTTGATGGTTTCCATTAATATCCCCAATACTGAATTTTTTAAGTATGAACATTTGCTGACACCAAATACATATTCCTCATCCCATACTCCAATACTCCATTACCAGCTATCATGCATCAGTTTGAAGAATCCTTTTCAGAGAAAAGCTGCAATTTCATGAATTAGAAGCAAGTTGTTCCTGGCTACTCTGAGTTTCATCTCAGGAGACATTCTTGAATTGGCTCCGTTGACAGACAAGAAATTCATCCAGATCACTTCCTTATCCATTTAAGATTGATCACCACCCAAGACTGTGGAATCTATTATGATGATCTGCTTCAGATGTCTGATGATTCCCGAGATGTTTCGGAGGGTACATGGGGAGTTTCCTAAAGATCTGGCCAGCAGTTCTCATAGTTGCATCTTCAGTCTCTGGCATCAGAAGGCATCCTGGGCTCTTGACACAATTTCTCCCAAGATGCCTCTAGCTATTCATCCATCTGAGGACATGGAAAGCAGGAAATGATGCCTGGAACACCGGTAGAGAAAGACCAGAAATGAACCTGACTGAATATGGGTATCAACTCATGTTAAAACCTATACTGTGCTAATAAGGGAGACAAATTGCTTGCACTTATAGAGAATTCTCTAAGAAATCCAGAGCTGAACATCTTGTAATTAAGAGGCCGCTTTGAACGTTTCACTGTTCAGTGACTCCTTCAGCTGGACTAAGAAAACTTGGCATAGAACTCTGTGCCTTGCAAAGCTAGTTAGGGGAGGAAAGACTGTTCACTGGCTTCTTTTTAAATTTGGCTTTATACTTAGAATAATCTTAAGAGTAATCTGACAGTGTTGTGTTATGTTTAGGAATGCTGTGCTGAAAGCTGTAGGAACATATCTAGTCCCATCTCACAGCTGCTGCCGCCCTTGTTTCTCTGGCAGGGGTAGGAGTTGGTCCACAGGCAATGCTTCAGCCACTGGAGCCCCTGCAGTTGCTTGCTACAGGAATCCTGTTTTTGCCATGGGGTCTGGGTGGGCGCCCAACTTCTGCTGCTTCCAAGGCTGCTCTAGGCTTGCTGGGGCATGGGAAGAGCCACAGTCCAAAAGGGTGGGACCACTTTTATCCTGTTAATTACTTTAATGTGTGTGTTTTTTACTCATTTTTAATATGTTTTTGTTATATTATTTTTAGGAGTTATAATACTATTGTAAAAAGCATTGTTTTTTTTGCTCATTAGCACACCACTGAGACTGTTTCATAGTCTTCTCTACCAATAAGAAATGTTGCTTTTTCCATCTGTTCCAGAAGTGGGGGAAATGCAGAGTTTGTTTTAATTAACAGAGGAGGCTAATTCTTTTTCTTTTTTTTTCTCCTTCTCCTTCTCCCCCGCCCCCTCCCCCTCCTCGCTGGAGAAGTTGCAGCATTTCAGCAGAAGAGGGAGAGGGAATTCAGCACAGGGAAGCTGGAGAATAGTGGGTGAGCAGTCTGGGAAAGCTTGGGTGGGAGTTGCAAGAGACTGGAAAGACAGAATGTGCTGGGAAGAATCACGTGGAGGAGGGGGAAACACAGAACATACTGGGGTGATGCAAAAACAGAACGGCCAAGCAGAAATACAGAGATGCATAGTGAAGGAGAGGTGGTGGAGCATTTGGGAACACAGAAAGAGGAAATGGAAAGCAGAAGTGAAAGAAGAACTAGACAGGGAGAGAAAGGCAGCATTTGGGGTGGCAAGTGGAAGAGGAGAAATAGATTGAGGAAGAATGGAAAGAAATGTGGAGAACAGGCAGGAAATAAAGCTGGTGGGAAATGGAGTGGTAGGTAGGTACAGGGTAGGGAAAAGGTTAAGAATGTGAGGGACAATCTGGGGTATGTAACTGAGACCTGGTTGGGTATGGAGGGAGAGACCCTTTCAGAAATGTCCCCACCTGGGTTCCGAGTATGACACCAGCCACAACCCCACCCCAGGGCAGGGCTGGTGGATGGCTATAGTTACCTGAATGACTCTGATGGCTGTCAGGGGCAAAAGATATACATTCAGGTGGACTACCAATTTTTCCCATAGATAACTACATTCAGATTTTCAAGGTCACTCCTTTCATTTTCATCATCCTTTCATTTTCCTTGTCCTATGAAAGACAGGAGCCATCAGAGAAGCTTATAAAGCCTACATAAAATGTTCAGTGTAGCTGGTACATTCTGCGACTTATGATCATTATGCCTTAAAACCAGCTAAATCATATGTTTTTCAGCATATGGAACACTAGGGATTGTCAACAGTGACAACAGCCAACTCTCCCACTCCCCACAAAGAGATACAAGTATGTATCTCTCTCTCTCTCTCTCTCTCTCTCTCTCTGTGTATTGCTAATAGTGTTACTCTTATCAATGTATTGGTAATCTCTTAGCAGACCCTTGTACAGTATACCTCTGTACTACAGCATTGCTCTTCAGTGCCACTGTTGTTCTGAGGGCAAAACCTGTCCTAAAGCTAAAGAAGTAACCCAGACATTTCTGCCAGCGATATCTTGGGGAGGGTAACGTGGCTCTTCCAGCAGTAGCATGGGAAGCAGCTGTCATTCAGTGCAGGAAGGAGGTGTTATAAGTAACGGTTAATTTTGTATGCTTGGCTTTGTATTAGACGAGAGCAGATATATATGTATGTGTATGTATGTACGGAGGGATGGATGGATGGATGCTGTGCAGTGCTTCAGATTTGACGAAAGTAGGTGTTTTGGAGTGTAAGGTGTCATGAATGTAGTTTCTGTCTGCAATTCCTTAAATCTGTCATTTTACCCAGGATCATACAGCAGCTGTGCACAACCCTGGGAAAAAACATGGCTGCAGGGGCCACATTTGAGTCCCATGTACTTCAAACATCCTGTTCTCTTTGAATTCAAAATGTTGCACGGTCCTAATATTTATAGGAACTTTGGGAAGTTGAAGCATTGTTTTCCAACTACGTATATCAGAGTGGGGAATCTGGCCATCCAGATGTTGATTGAACACTACAGTATTTCCCATTTTCTCCAGACAATGTAGCCAATGGTTGAACTTTGGAACTTGAAATTGATCTCCCCAACACATGATTAGCTGAATACAGTTTTGCAACCAGTGCACTGCTATGGGTGCATCAGGACCATGGGTATTTGATACAATGCCTTGCAAAGTGTTTGTCCATTAATTCAAATCCTGTCTTCAATTTGCCTTATCTTGATTGAAGACTTTCAACTGCACTGAACTTTCCATCCATGGGGTGGTGGTCTCTAGAGTAGCTTGTTTGGGTAATGAACTGAATCCCTTTTGCATATATGTCCAAACCATTTCAGCTGCTGTTTTTGGATTTCATTGGCTATTATTGTCTGGTTGCAGCACTGCTGATGAATGGCTTCATTTCTTATGTGATTCATCAGTGTGATGCTCAGAATCCAATGGAGACCCCCATTTGGAATATTTCCAGTTTCCTAATCTCTGGTTATAGAAGTGTCCATGGTTCAGCCTCACGCAGAGGCACAGGTACTTTCAGTGAGTGAAACATTTGCAGTTTGGTGGTTCTGCTAATGTTAGCCGTCCTCCGTAAACACCAGTTGAATGAACCAAAAGCTGTGGTAGCAGCCCCAATTTGGTTTTCGCTTCAGCTGTTGAGGCAACCTTCTTTTCCTGTACTACAGAGCCAAGGTATTTGAATTCTTGTTCTAATTGAACTCCGTTTAACTGTATGACTACTGGTAAGCCATCAGTGGTCAGTGCTTTCCACACTGATGGGTACTCCAAATGGCTGCACTGCATCCCCAATATTACAGAGATACTGATGGCTTCCATTTCATAATCAGCAAAAATTGCAATGTTATCCTCATACATGAGATTGGTGATGAACTGATCCTGGCCAAATTCAATTCCCTACCTATTTGTGAAAACTTTTCTAATGGTGGCATCTATTGCAGTATTGAATAGCAATGGAGGATGCATTCTTGTCAGACCTTGATGGCTGGGAAGCGAACCCTGATAATTGAGCTATCATAAGTCTGCTGTAGAATCTGTATTAACTTATTTGGCATTCCCTCAGTGGTAAGTGCTTTCCAAAGAGTAGGTCAATGCACACTGTCAAAGGTGATTGCAAAGTCAATGAATACTATGATGAGTGGTTTGCTGCACTGAATGCATTCTTCCATGACTTGTTGTAGTGTAATATCTGATCATAGCACCCCTGTTTGGATAGAAACCAGTCTCTTCTTGGCTATTTGTTCCCTTTGTTTTTTTATTCTGAGTTTGATTATCTGCAGGAATATTTTACTGACCATGGAAAGCAGATTGATCCCAGTAAGTTTTTGCACTTGTGGTTCTCTTCTTTTTAAAATATGGGGACTATGATGGCTTGTTTCCATGTGTTTGGCACTTGCTCTGATGTCCCAATCAATCTGATGTCCTGATCAACTGAATTAGCGAGTTAGCTGTTATTGCAAAGAATCAATCCCCTGACTTCAGGGCTTCTGCACTGACCTTGTTGCATCCTGTTGCTTTGCATTGCTTTAGTTGTTTTGTGGCCCCTTTGATCTCTCCAGTGCTTGGGACTTTCTCTGGTACTGATTCATCAGGAGGACCTTGGTTATGAGGTTATCCTGCAGGTGATATATCAGGTTCTTGTTGGTTATCTAGTTGGTGGTACTATTATTTCCATTGGTTCAAATTTCAGTACTGGAATTACAAAGGTATAACTATATAACAGAACAAATAATGGCATCTACTTTTGGAGGGGGCACTTCCCAACCCTTGGTGAATGTAGTAATTTCTTGTGTCATTTTGTCAATGTAGTTTTACAAGTCTCTGAAATTCTAGAAAAAAGTATGAAAATAGAGCATGTTTTCCTACATTTTACACACATTTTTTTAAAAAGTACAAATAACAGCAGTTGGGTGGGGATGATAATTATTGGTTCCCAGTAGATGTCAAGGGACAACATTCTTCTCCTGCTTTGATCCTAAGGAAAACCCTCTGAAGTTTGTATTGTTAGGAAATCCCCATTACTGTCAATGGAGGATTTCATCTCAACACACATTGTAATGTACTCAAGAATATTTGTACGCTAAATAAGAGAAGATGACATAGGTTTGTCCTTTCTTTAAAAATGTGGATTGTGTTTGTATTCCATGTTTGTTATATCATTATACATATGTTACATTTGGCAGCTTTAAAATAAATATTCTTAACAAATGTTAGTTTGTGACTTTGATTATGTTTTCTTCCCATTCCCTCTTCCCCAGCTATTGATAGGTTATGAAAATGGGACCATAGTATTCTGGGATTTGAGATCAAAACGAGCAGATTTAAGGGCGTATTATGGTGAGGTAAGCTATTTCTGCTTTTTTTTAAAAGCACAAAGTATATACAGTTTTCTGGTTCCTAAAATGTATACAATGATTAATTAATTTCTTCCATTTGCCTCAGGCATGACGCATACTGAGTGGATGGCAGCAAAAAGGAATAAAAGTGCAAAGCTGAAATGTATATGAGATAATCAAGATCAGCCATAACTGTGTTATGCTTGCTTATATTCATCTAATCAATTTATTAAAGCCACATTGCCATGCTCCTAGTTCCTACAGATCCAGTTCCTACAGCCTTGATTAAATCATGCTGGTATCTGTAAACAAGACATTGTCTTCCAACCTAGTCATAGCTACTTTCTCAAGAATAAAATTGGATACAGTAATCACATGTGCTAAGCTCTGTGCTCTTTGGAGGAAGAATGAGATACTGAATAAATATTTATTCAATATTATCTCATGTTTTAAATAGGCAGAAGGCACACTCCAGAGCTAATGTCATTAATGTGACAAACCTGAGCCTCTTGTTACATACAGCAACATGAGGATAAGAAAGAAATTAACATTCCTTTTTAAGGCAAAGCATCCTAATTCTTATTTCCTGGAATAATGTACTAACTGAACTATTACTATTATTATTCAATTTTTCTACTCCAGATTTTGTGACTCATTTATACAGATAATTGCATAGAAAGTTATGAGCATTAGAGAAGGTAGCGTAAAAACCCCATACATTAAGTAAAATTGTTTGACAAATATATATGTGTTAAGAATATGAATTTAATAAATTATTGTTATTATTATTATTCTGCTGGGAAAGTTGGTGTGTTCCCAATTTCATTCCTGCACATTGCTTGTCTCTGAGCTTGCAATATGGAACTGGCTTGTAGACAGATGATAATCAAAGAAAGCAAGATTTGGACCTGGAGCCTCCAGTTACAGATTTCTAAAACAAAATTGTATGAAATCATTACAGAAAGAAAAAATAGTCATATGGTTACCAAGCCAAGGGTTACACTGGCCACATTTGATAATAAACTGGGAATTTTCACTGTGAGTTTTGTTTTATAATGAATAAACTAAAATAATTGTATCAAGCCTCTTAAGGCTTTTAATATGCTTTTTCGCATCAAACCAAACCAGAACAAAACACCCATCACCCCTTTAAAAAAAAAAAAAAGATTTGTTTGGCTCTAGCCACTTCATCAACATCACTTCTGTTTTCCCCGTGACCATAAGTATAGAACCGACTGCAAAGTGTAACTCCAGTTCCCTGCCTCTAATGAACGATGGCTCAAGATAATAGATATGCTGTACAATTTTTAAAAGTATGACACTGATTAGAAGTGATAGGGATAAATAATGCATCTTCTGCTCAGAGGTTATATCACTTTGAGAACAGATGAGATGCAACCCAAGTAGGGAAGGGCTGCTACTGCCTTTGCCCATTTATAAGTCTTTTAGGAGAGAAGGTTGAGAGGGGCCATGATAGCTGTCTTCAAATAGCTGAAGGGCCATCACACTGCAGAGGATTCAGACTTATTCTCACTTGCTCCAGAGGGTAAGCCCAGAACGAATGGGATGAAACTTCAAGGATGTCAATACAGATTAGATATTAGGGAGAACTTCTTGACAGTAAGAGCTGTCCATCAGTGGAACAGATCACCGTATGGAGCAGTTTCTTCACTGGAGGTTTTCAAACAGAGACCAGATAGTCATCCAGCAGGGATGATGTAGTGAATTCTGCAGTATGCAGGGGGTTGGACTTGATGACCTCTTAGGTCCCTTCCAACTCTCTGATTCTGTGATTTGGCTGTGGTGTGGCCATTTACCAAAGCATTTAAAGATTTTTAAGCTTCAACCTTAATCACAGTTAAACACCAAATCTGCTACCCTGCACTCAGCACTTGGTAGAGTAGAACTAAATCTTTATTGAACAGTTATGCAAAGAACTGTACTCTAAAAAGGTTTCTCTTTATATATTTAAACAAGTGTAGTTGAGCTCAGTAGGATCTAGTTATAAGAGAAAGGTTAGAATTCAGTTGTTAATTTGAATAATAGAAATGGAAGGGGCCTGTAGATCTTCTGCTGAGTGCAAGAATCTAATTTAAGGCATCACTGATAACTATCTAGTCTTTGCTTGAACACATGCAGTGAAGGGGAAATTGGTTCCCCTATCAAATTGGCTTTACTGTTAGAATTTTTTTTCCTGACATTTAGTGACTTCCTGTTACTTAAAGCCATTGTTCCCTGGTTTTCTCACTTGGAAGCAGGGTGGGTATCACATTAGCCAAAGGAAAACGAGGAGGAGAAGGATGGTAAAGTGTTCACATTTATTTAGAAATCCAAAAGAATTAAGAAAGTCTCTAAGAGGCCTCTCTTGTTTTTTCCTCCCCATCTCACCATATGTTCTTGCTCTTCAAGACAGCTCTGCTTCATAAGTTAACTGGACATTGCTCAGACCCTGAGCATTTATGGTTTTTCATGTTCCTGGTCTTAAACTTTGGTGAATGGTGTTAAACATTTGGTGAATGCATGGCCATTATATGTATCCCCAACAATAAGAAAAAATAGGCTATCATTATTTATTTGCTAGAGCCCAAGGTTCTCTTTGTGGTTACTGTTCTGTTTAGGCTATTCACTCTATTGGATGGCATCATGAAGGGAAGCAATTTATGTGCAGTCATTCTGATGGCAGTTTAACTCTATGGAATCTAAAAAGTCCCAGCCGGCCTTTCCAGATAATAATTCCGCACGGTAAGATATATCCATTATTGCTGGTATGCATAAGAAACAAATAAAGCATATAAAGTTCTGACTTCAAGCAATGCACTTGTTCATCTGTGTTGCAGCTCACACCTTCACCTTGTCTAGAATAGGCCCTGAGCATTGGACCTTGCAAATGAGTAGTTTCAAGATAGCATTGTAGCATTTGAATTGGGGCTCTTGTTACCACAGTTTTCATGATTTTTAATTGGAGCTGCTTCCCATAATCTAGACTGCTCTTGTGAATAATGTAGCAGGGGGCCTTATTTCTCTCTCTTTCTCTCCAGAAGTGAACATTTAATAGAGGACAAGCTATACCATCTACACTAGGGACAAGTCCCAGCTAAGGGCAATGCATCTTAGTATTAGTTTAAAACTTTGGAATATATGGATCATGTTCTTCCTGCAGAGAGGAGATTTCTTGGCCCATGTCTCTTACTCAGAGAGGGGGAGAGTTTGTGCTTTCTACTTCCATCTCTCTCGCTTCACTCCAGGATCAAACTCTGGAGGAGCCACCTGGCTTGCCTACCTCGCTGCCTCCCAACCATTGCTCACTGTCTGCTTCCGTCTGTTGCCATTATTGCCCTCCCACCCACAAAAGCTTCAGTAACTGCATTCTGCCATTCCCTGATGTTTTGAGAGAGAACCCATGTAGAGACTGGTTATCCCTAGGAAATAGCTGTGACAAAATCCATTCTCTGCATGCAGGGCTGCAGCTGGCCCACCAGTCCAAGCAAGCAAACAGCATTCTTGGCATTCATAGCCACATGAGCTTCCCCACTCACTTGTACCTCACTTTCCCCCCAAAAAATATAGGGCAGGCCTGGCATACAAATTTATCAAGATAAGGTGTATCTATTTTGGTAGACCTGGTACGTGATCAGCTCAGTCATTCACTTTACCCTAAATCCTTCATTTTACAAATCTCAATTCAGCAAACTTTTGATCTAATGAAAAAAAATCAGAACTGAATTTTGCTGTTGTTTGGCAAACCAATCTGAACAATGTCCATACAAGTTATCTATGTTATATACATTTTAAATACATTATGTACAATGCATGCATGTGTAAAATTTCACTTGTACAATCCCAACAACACTGAATATAAGTGAATCCTGAACTAACAAAAATTCCTTCAACCCATCTCCCCAAACCAAAAAGAAAATATAACGGTTTTATAACGGTTTCCTCTCCCTTCTGCAACTGTATGTTGTCTACTATGAATAAAACCCTTCTGGAAGGTCTCTATCTAGATTAGCCAAAGACCAGCTTTGTAGTTGGCTGGGCAAACTTTGTAGTTGGCTGGGCAAACCAGGAAAGGGTAATTTTTTAATGCAAGGATTGTCTTACCTGTTGTCTAGTCTGGCCAGTTGAGAAAAATGCCTCCATATTTCCTTTACCTTGTCAGAAGGATTAAAACACCTTCTCTTGGTTCATTCCAAGCTGGAAATGAAGCACACCAGACGATCAGTGGAGAGTCAAAAATATGTTTATTCACCCAAAGTTATCAAGTTGCTTTGGGTGGGCAGCACTTCTCTTTGTTTCCCTTTTTATAGGGTTCTGAAGTTTTGAAATTTAGCCAATTATTATCAATAGAATGGAATGTGTTAGCTCATTACAAAGGTTTCCTTATCTTAGAGAGAGAGCAGATGCTTCCTTATTTATAGTTAAACAAATGTCTCTTTATCTAGAGCTAAAACTGATACGTTTTTCTATGCATAAGATATGTCTTCCTTTACATGGGGATGCTACGTGATGTCTCTATTGTTGCTAATGGAGAAGCCAGCTTTTATACAATAGTGTTACTACTGCCGATTTACTACTGGCTACACAATCTTTAAACATATAAGAAAAGTATTCCAGCACTCCCACCTAAAGGCAAGCAGAAGCTTTAGAAAGCAAGCTGGTTGGGGAATAAAATTCTGTCTGGGCATCTGACCTGCTTGCCTACTGGAAATGATGGGGCAAAAGCTCGCAGAGAAAACCAAATGGTGAGAAAATGCTTCCCTAGAAAAATGACCCAGAAAGAAAAGAGAAGTGTTATGAAATATTCTGATTCTGGAATGGGACAACTTACTGAGGAGAAATAACAGAAGGAAAAATAGCCTTGGGGCACAAACATGAAATCAGGGTCAGCTCTAGGCTAAGGCTCAGTAGATACCAGCCCAGGGGCACCAAAATTGAAAAGACTTCCCAAAAACATAATAAAAAAGTGAAAAGCAGTAACGGCTCACTCCATGAGCCAGCACACCTGCTTGAAGGTTAAATATAATTTCACTGAATTTTGCCATATGACAACAATGGGTGGTGATGTAATTAAAATTACTTACTGTGTCAATAGGGTGAAAATGTCCAAGAAAAGGAAAAAAAATTGTCTGGGGCTGAAAATCCTAAAGGTAAAGCTCAAAAACTCGAAGAAGAAAAACCAAAACAAGAGGCTGCCTTTTTAAAATTCCTCACCAAATCAGAAATTGAGCCAAACAATAGGGGGCAGCAGAAGATGCCTTGCCGAAAAGCCTAGAGCAGCGTTTCTCAACCTTGACTACTTTAAGATGGGTGGACTTCAACTCCCAGAATTCTCCAGCTCTAGATCCAGCCCTGCTTGAAATACCGTGAATATTATGAGGCTAAAGAGAAGGAAGTCTCTAGGAAGGAGAGGTTGTCTAGAAAAATGAATTTTTACTACTGCCTGAGATGTGCTTTTAGGGAACTTGAAAGTGTTCACCTTGTTCTTGCTCTCTCTGCCAGCTGCCCAAGGCCAGCTTATTCAGCAGGGATTTGGCATTTCAGGGGGTTTGAATGTGAGATGAGTCCTAAGTAACAACAACACTTTATTGATTAGCCATTAGGCCACATCAGAATCACCTCAGTGTTTCATCTCTTTTTTTCTCCATAGCCCCAGGTGAGATCATGCAGTGCACTGGGATGTTGCTCTTCATTGTATTCCCTGAGGTCATTTCCAACCCCAGACGCATAGCTTTTCTCCCATAACTGTTTGTTACTGCTCAGAACAGCCATGGCAACTCTGTCTATTGGCATTATGGGAAAATAAATGGGTCTTTTCTAAACTATTCATTTACAGGTAAGATTCAGCGAGATGGGAAAAAAGTTGAATCTTGTAAGCCCATTCTGAAAGCAGAATACAAGACCTGTAAAAACAGGTAGGTCCTCTTGATAATATAGGGAGGCAGCTACAGTCTTGAGACAGGGCCTTGTTCCTGCTGAAGTGAGGACAGGAAAAGCTTTTGGTTCCTTTTAAGTGTTTCAGAGAAGCATATAGAGATTTGACTTCACACATTGCAGTCAGCTATAATTTATTTAACCTTTGTTTATTGAATAAACCATAACTTATTGATGTCAGTATATGTGTATATATTTGTGTGTGTATACATACAGTACTGTGCAAAAGTTTTAGGCAGGTGTGAAAAAATGCTGTAAAGTAAGAATCCTTTCAAAAATATATATTGTAATTGTTTATGTTTATCAATTTACAAAATGCAAAGTGAATAAACAGAAGAGAAACCCAAATCAAATCAATATTTGGTGTGACCACCCTTTGCCTTCAAAACAGCATCAAATCTTCTTGGTACACTTGCACACAGTTTTTGAAGGAACTCGGCAGGTAGGTTGTTACAGACATCTTGGAAAACTAACCACAGATCTCCTGTGGATATAGGCTGCCTCAAATCCTTCTGTCTCTTCATGTAATCCCAGACAGACTCGATGATGTTGAGATCAGGGCTCTGTGGGGGCCAAACCATCACTTCCAGGACTCCTTGTTCTTCTTTACACTGAAGATAGTTCTTAATGACATGGGCTGTATGTTTGGAGTCGTTGTCCTGCTGCAGAATAAATTTGGGGCCAATCACACGCCTCCCTGATGGTATGGCATGATGGATAAGTATCTGCCTGTATTTCTCAGCATTGAGGACACCATTGATCCTGACCAAATCTCCAACTCCATTTGCAGAAATACAGCCCCAAACCTGCAAGGAACCCCCAACATGCTTCACTGTTGCCTGCAGGCACTCATTCTTGTACCGCTCTTCAGCGAACAAACTGCTGCTTGCTATAGCCAAGTATTTCAAATTTGGACTCATCAGTCCAGAGCACCTGCTGCCATTTTTTTGCACCCCAGTTTCTATGTTTTCATGCACAGTTGAGTTGCTTAGCCTTGTTTCCACGTCGGAGGTATGGCTTTTTGGCTACAATTCTTCCATGAAGACCACTTCTGGCCAGACTTCTCCGGACAGGAGATGGGTGTACCTGGGTCCCACTGGCTTCCACCAGTTCTGTGCTGATGGCACTGCTGGACATCTTCCAATGTTGAAGGGAAGTAAGCATGATGTGTCTTCCATCTGCTGCATTAAGTTTCCTTGGCCAACCATTGTGTCTACAGTCCTCAACATTGCCCATTTCTTTGTGCTTCTTCAAAAGAGCTTGAACAGCAGATCTTGAAACCAGAGTCTGCTTTGAAATTTTTGCCTGGGAGAGGCCTTGCTGATGCAGTATAACTGCCTTGTGTCTTGTTGCTGTGCTTGGTCTTGCCATGGTGTATGACCTATGACATGAAACTGTCTTCCACAACCTCACCTTAGTAGCAGAGTTTGGCTGTTCCTCACCCAGTTTTAAGCCTCCTACACAGCTGTTTCTGTTTCAGTTAATGACTGTGTTTCAACCTACATATGAAATTGATGATCATTAGAACCTGCTTGGTATAACTGGTTAATCATACACCTGACTCTAATCCTACAAGATCCCTGACTTTGTGCGAGTGTACAAAGTGTGCAAGTGTAAGAACTGATGCTGGTTTGAAGGCAAAGGGTGATCACACCAAATATTGATTTGATTTGGATTTCTCTTCTGTTTGCTCACTTTGCATTTTGTAAATTGATAAACACAAACAATTACCATATATATTTTTGAAAGCATTCTTTCTTTACAGCATTTTTTCACACCTGCCTAAAACTTTTGCACAGTACTGTATATATACACATACACATACAGAGAGAGAGATGTACTATCTAAAGGAACCTTCTTGCCTCCAGCAAGCGAGCGATGCCTTTGTGATGCAGAGACTCCCTGTAGGAGTTCATTGACTGATCATCTGTGTAATCCCAGAACCCACCTCCTTCAGCATTCACCATCCCTCCTGGATTGGACAAGCAACTGAGTTACAGTGTTGGTTGGCAGAAGCTAAGGAAATAGTGAAAGGCACATGCTGGCCAGACCTATTAGGTCATAAACAATATGGCTTCTTGCCCAAAATCTTAGCTATATAATGGTTAGTCTTTTACATAAGCACAAAGCCTATATGTGTAGCTGCACAAATGACTACTTTAAACATCACAGTTATAAGAAAAATTTTTTTCATGAACCTTAGAAAGACCACTGTGGTTATTATTTTTTAATTACAATTTGGATAGTTTTTTCATCTCAGCTTGCAAAAATTGAAAAAAACAATTTCAAAGTCAATGAAAAAATGTGAACTATAATTATTATTATTTTTTTATACAGTGACCCTTTTATCATTTTTTCTGGTGGACTTTCTTATGATAAACCTTGGCGAAGGCCAAGTCTGACAATCATGCATGGAAAAGCAATTACAGTGCTTGAAATGGATCACCCCGTGGTCGACTTTTTAACTCTTTGTGAAACTCCATATCCAAATGGTAAGTGTGTGTAACAAGTTTAAACAATAAAGTAATAAAGAATAATAATTGCATTGCATGACATTGTCCATGGAAAAAATCCATAATCCATCTTTTATTAGGCCAACTGAAAGTTTGTAACAGTTTCAAGCTTCCAGTTTTTTAAAAGACTTCATGAGGTGGGATGTTTAAAAGTGAGGAAAGAAAACAATGGAGCAGGGAGGGCTGATTAAGGGTTCTAAAAAGTGGAAAAGCTGGCAATAGTTGTACAAATTCAGTTGAGCTAATGAAGGAATTGCCTCTGTGGATTTTGGATTTACTACAATTTTAAGAACTACTCTGACAGCAGCGTATGCAGTTATGGTCACAGTAGAACAGAGTAACCTAAGTAGTATGATAAATCTATCATTTAACTTTTTGCAGTCTTTTTAGCATTTTGCAGACTCTATTCTGTGTAAGGGGATTATCATGACTATTCCATAAGAATATGCAGACATCTAAATATATTGAAAAATTAAGCATTACTCAATATACTTGTGTATATTGGGACTGATATACAGGTGTATACACATGCACACACTCGGCAGCATACTTGTCATAAAAATGTATCAGCTGGACTCATTGTGACTAAAGGGAATATTGTAATAGTCTTTCCATAAGGTTTTGCTAGGTTACATGGGAAATATTTATGTAGAAGCATTATCCCATTTAATGTCACATAGATACTGCATGTTTATTGGAACAATATTTATGCTTAATCTAACATAAGGAGACCTTAAACTTACTATCAAAATAGCATGAATATCTCTGTCAGTGTTCCAGGTAAATATAACAATCATTATCAGAACTGAAGCTTCTGGATTTGGAAAATTCTTAATCAGGATTATCTTTGAATAATTGTATTGTTCAGAACAATAGTTGTATGGTTCTTATTTAATAATCTAATTTGCTAATATTTGTGTTTATTTGGATGTAGAAATTCAAGAGCCCTATGCTGTTGTTGTACTACTGGAAAAAGATCTAATTGTTGTTGATCTGACTCAAAGCCAGTAAGTATAATTCCATATGATGCTAACACTAATTCCTGGGAGATAAGGGTAGATTTGTTTGTTGAGTTTGGAAATATAAAATAATATGACCAAACCAAAGCCAAAATGTCTTCAAAACAAACAACTTCACTATTCACTGCTACTATTTAAAATATCTTTAGCTGTCTGTTTTTGTTTGACATATTCTTCCAAAATTATGGAATCTAGTAAAGATGATCTAATAAAGATTATAGCTTTAAAAAATTAATATGGTGATTCATCTGTTAATGCTTGCAGCTTGTGTGTGGCTCTCCTTTCCCCCATTTTTCTGTGTTCACTGATTTTAATCACCATGCCTTATTTTTAAGAAAGCTATTTCAGAATCATTTGCTTCATAGATTCACTAACAGAATCAGTGATCAATTTGCCTAAAGCAGGTGGTTTGCAAAGCAAAACAATCAACAATGCCCTCCTTCATATTTTGTGTATGCCCTTAGTGGCTGTAGACTAACACAAGATCAGAGAGGCAAGAAAAGAAAATTACCTACATTGTGCTGTATCCAAATTCAATCAAAGACAAATTACTTTTTTCCTTTTCTTCTATGATGACTTTGTGACAAGGTTAAGAGTTTCATAATTTTTTTAGGGGAGATAGTTAAGTGCACCAAGCAAGCATAAATATTCTAGAGAAAGCCTTTATAGCAACGCCTTGTTCATAAATGTGATGGGAGGGAGGGTTATTGGTAGCCCTCCCACATCTTCCTATTGCTGCTTATACAGGTTTCTTAGTACAAAGGAACGAAAATGGAATCAATGCACAATGCCATTTGATTAGTCCATCTAATCAAAGAGCTAATCAAACATGGAAAGAAATGGTTAATCAGCTGGGGTGCCTTCTTGCTCTCTTTGCTTCACTGATTATTTATCTTTTATTGTTCCTTTGCAATACATGAAGTAGCTCATAGTTGTGTTTTTATTAGACTCCATTATGGCTGAGGATATTTAGAAATGCTATCCATTAAAAGCAACCCATCTTTTTCCAGACTTCCATGTGAGCCTGTAAAAAAAAAAATTATGTCTGTTTTAAGCAGCAACTCCTAAAGCAGCTGCACCTGAATGCCTGAAACAAGTCAGGCTGCTTGACTTAATAGCAGAAGGAGGTGCCCTCATGCAAGGTTCAAAGCACACCTTCCAGATCACTTTTTGAAGCGTACACAGCCCTACACTTTAGGGCAATGTTGTCCAAACTTGGCCACTTTAAGATGAGTGGACTTCAACTCCCAGAATTCCCCAGCCAGCCATGCTGGCTGGGGAATTCTGGGAGTTGAAGTCCACTCATCTTAAAGTGGCCAAGTTTGGACAACACTGCTTTAGGGCAAGGCATGTCTGCACTATTTGCCACTTGTAAGTTAGTTTAACTTTCACCCCCCCCCAAAAAAATGAAGATTAGGATTACAATTATACAGTAGTGTTTATTTATTTTATACTTTTTTTACCCTGCCCATTTGATCTGAAGTAAATCCTTCCAGTGATTGACAAGATTAAGTACAATGTCCTGTTGCTAGAATCCCCTTGAAACTAATAAAACAGCGTAGCCAAGTGCCTAATTCTTACCAAAGCGGTAAAGGTGTGTCTGGGTTATAGTCCTTAAACTCTGTGTGGAATCTTGCTTGCTAATAAAATATCTTATTGGAAAAGCAAGTAGAGCCCTTCTTCCTGACATTTGCATCTTCCAGGTACCTGAAATCCTTGAATCAATTCACATTCCATCTCCAGCAACATTTAAGCAGGCTGGTTATCTTTCATTGAGTGATGCTGTAGTAAGAGATGAACTGTCTTATTTCTAATCTTACAACTCCATGAGTCTATAGAAGCCCACACCTGCAATCTAAAATGCCATATTTACTTCCTTTTATTTATTTATTTATTTACTCTTTTGTTAAATTGTGTTACTGTTTTAATCTTCTTAGTATTAGAAGGGAATGTAAACTGCTCAGAATCTCTCTGGATTGGAATGGTATATAAGCCTCAATAAAGAAAATTTAAATTATTAGTATGTATTCATCCTTAATCTAGCTGGCATATAAATAGACTTAATTTTTATCTCACTACCTACATAGTGTGTGTATATATTTTTATAATTATTTACTTGGTAATATGCTCCTTTTCAAATAATTAATGTATTAATTATAATAATTTTCTCCTTAAAGGGTAAGCTAATGTATGTTTTTCTCACTTAGTTTCCCCATTTTTGAAAATCCTTATCCCATGGATATTCATGATTCACCTGTTACCTGCACAGAATACTTTGCTGACTGTCCTCCAGATTTGATTCCTGTGCTATATTCTGTAGGTGCAAAACGTAAGAAACAAGGATATAGCAATAAGGTAAAGAATAAAAGGGGGAAAGTATTATCAAAGCAGGTTACTCTTTGTTCTAGTGTTCATGGTAATGTTTCGTTTTTCTTTGTTCTGGTACTTATGATGTTTTGGTAGGAGTACTGTTTCTCAACCGACTTGGAGATTTGCTGAGGGCATTTTCTGGGGGGTGCTTTCCCTGAAGCACTCGAACTCTCAATTGCTTTTCGGAAGGAAGAGTCACTAGCTCTTCTGTAAGAGTGCTGGGTCAAACTTTGAGCAGCTGGTCCTAAGAGAACAGCTCAGAGTCGCTGGGCTTAAAGAATCTTCTATCCTCTTGTTGTGGCATCTATTCCCTCTTCCCTCACCTTATTGCACTGTGAAATTTTCATTCTGTGGATGAACAGAAAGAAAAGATTTTCAGCAGCAATATGATCCACCTTCTTTGGTTATTTCCTGTAAGTGCTTAACATTCTTTCTAAGCAACTTCAGAGGGAGAGATCTCCCCAGGAGAAAAAGGAACAAAGGAAACCACAAGCAAAGGCACTAGAGTTGTAAAAATAAATATAAATTATCCATCTTGTAGCTCCCAAACCTCAGAGAATTCTTCTACTTTCCAACCCTTGCAGAGTTGGATTCTAGCTTCAGTGGGCAAAGCCAAGAATAAATAAAAGAAGTGGGGCCTCAGCACTTGGCATTTAGAAAGATTACACAGTTGTAAATCCTCCCCAAAAAGACAAAGGGAAATTCTTTCCCTGAGGATTTCCTAAGGAGAAAAAGAAGAAGGGAAGCTCTCAGAGGGAGAGACTGAAAATCCTACCAATCAGTGAAGACACTTTCCCCTGAGTTCTTTCAAGTTCTTCTTGCCAAGTTAGCCATGCTCTGCAGTTGTCAGGAGAGGTGGCTCAGTCTCAGTTTCTACAGGGCAACCTAAGCCTGTAAGGATGTTCCTCCGTTTCCTTTCCTAAGGTATGGACATTAGATTGAACTAATTTTTAAAAGGAAGCTAATCTCCAAGCTAGGTGTGTAGCTTGGCTCCCAGTTGAATCCAAAATGAATATAAGAAATTCAGTCAGTACTGGAATTTTTTTGCCAAATATGGACTCAGATCTATGGGTTCTAGAAATAGTTTCATGCAGGTATGTCCTCAATTTTTCTTATTACTTCGCCATGCTTGTGAATAACCTAAAAGAGCTATCATGTCTCCTGTAGTCTTCTCTTCTCCAAGATAAAAATACCCAACACCTCCAACCATTCTTTGTAAGTTTTTCCTTTCATGAGCAAAAGGCAATGTATATAATATAGGTAGTCCTCAGTTAGTGACCACTTGTTCAGTGACCATTCAAAGTTACGATGCACTGAACAAGCGGTGCTAATGACTACCCCTCAAAGTTCCGGCCATCCCGGCATCCCCACGGTCATTTGATTGCAATCCAGGCACTTGGCAACTGGCTCACACTTATGATGGTTCCACTGCCCTGCATCACATGATCGCCATTTGTGACCTTCCCTGCAAAGTCAATGGGGAAGCCTGCAGGGAAGGTCACAAATCACTTGCACTCCCACAGTGTTTTCCCCTGAGGATCCTGGCTGTACAGTATGATCCCAAGGATCTCTACTCCTTAGCGTGCATGCTGGCGGCATCTCTCCCACCCACAGCAGCCTCCTTGTGCACCTGGCAATAGCCACCTTGGCCCAGCCAAGCTCGCGCCACTCCATGACAGCCACCTGCACACCTTTGTGCACCTTCTCCCACCTGGCAACAACCACCCCCAGCCCTGCTGTGCTTGCACCATGCCTTGATGGCCACTCGCACACGCTCCCCCAACTGGCAGCAGCTATCCCCCAGCCCCACCACGCCAGCCACCTGTACATCCTTGTGCACCCTTCCGCACATGGCAGCATCCACCCCCGGCCCCACCGCACTTGTGCTGCACCAGTGATCTGCACACCCTCACGCTCCCTTGTGCACACGGCAGCAGCTACCTCTGGCCCTGCTGTGCCTGCACCTCGAAGGCCACCTGTGCACCCAGCAGCAGCCACCCCTGACCCTGCCACACTTGCACCACACCAGCCACCCATGCACCCTTGGACACCTGGCAGCAGCCACTTGCCTGCCTGCCAGCCTGCTTGCAAGTCACCTGGGACCTGCGACTTCCTGCCGGCTTCCCCGTTGACTTTGCTTGCTGGAAGCTGGCAGGAAGTTGCAAGAAGGTTCTTGCTTAACAACCTGCAGTCCTTGCTTAACAACGGAATGGGTAGTGCCGGGATTGCCTTCGCTAAGCAATGCAGTCATGTGACATCACTTTTATGACTGCATTGCCTAGCGACAAAAATTCTGGTCCCAATTACCATCATAACCTGAAGACTACCTGTACTCCTTTCTCCATTTTTTTTCCACAACAAAAAACTTGTGAGATAGGCTGGATTGAGAGAAAGTGACTAGCCAAAGTCAACCTGTGAGCATCTCAAGCTTGTGCTTGGACTCCATGGTTCTGCTGCAGCATGACACCCCACTGTTAGATTCAAGGGAGGGACCATCAGCCTGATCTGACAAGGTGCTTCCAAAGTTCTTCTAGACTTTCATTAGGATACAAGGTTTGTCCTGCCAAAAAGTCCCTGAGAGATGGAACCCCACCGCACCTCTCCCCAAGGACCCTTGGCAGGAATGTATTTCAATACAAGGGTCCTTGGCAGGAATGGCTTTTACGCTCTTGTTAGCTGATTCTTGGTAGAAAAAGGCTCTCCCATGCTCCCATTCAAATGAATGGAGCAATTTCCACCAATCACTTGACTAAGAAGGGTGAAAAACTCTATATTATCTCCCCTTCCCACCCCTTTATCTGTCTCTTCTTTTGTATGTGTGGGTCTGCCTGTTTCTCTCTTGTTCCCCTCTGTGTGCCTGTTCCTCTGGCTGTCTGCTCCCTCCATCTGTCTCTGCTCCTTTCTCCAGTCCTCTGTTACCTCTCCCATGTTGGGCCCGTCCTGTCCTCATGTGCAGGTTCCTGCCTGCCTCTCTTCCTCTCGCTTTGTCCCCGTCCCTTGTCTCTGAGAAGCCTTGCTCTTTCTCTAGGAGACAAGAACAGAAATAGAGATGGGAGTAGAGATGCCACTTCTAACTTCTTGTTACAAGAGAACCAGGTTGTAATTAGTCAAATTAATTTTTGTATCCACAGCACTTAAAAAAAAAAAGTGCCAAATGTACCCAAGACCCCCAAATTTGCCTACCTTTGTCATATTTTATATAGGATCAAATTATAGCTGATTGTTGATATTCAGCTACCATGAACAGGACCAAAGATTTCTAATTCAAGGTTTGAATTTAAATCAAATGGAGAGACAAGCAGCTGGGAATCATACAAAAATGAATCAGGCTATTTTCTAAATCACCGATTCAGAGCCCAAACTGAATCTCTTGGTTGGAATATGTCTCTGCATTTAAGGTAGATAAGGGTCCCTGAGTTCTGAATTCTACCTGAAAAATGTATACAATCACAGAAGATGGAATTCCAGGATTCTTAATATTGGATCAGATTGTGTGAGCTTGCAGAGTCTATAATAGTGAGGGCTACACATTTATTTTTGTTTTAAATACAGTTGATTTTCTTAGGCAAATTTTGTTTTATTTTGCTCATAGACCAAAAGGGGGAAAAACCCACCATGGTAAAACATAACATAACAATGAGCTATTAAGTTGTTTTTCTTAAGCTTCTGTGTCAGCATAGAAATAGAAAAGGCAATAGTTTTGTGTATGCAATATTGTCATTGAATCTGTAATGAAGTGAGTGGGAAAAACATGTTAATGCAATATTTTTAAAATAAAATATTATAAAAATAAAGTTTTGGTTTGTTTTTAGGAGTGGCCTATCAGTGGTGGAGTATGGAACCTAGGATCACAAACATATCCTGAAATTATTATTACAGGGTAAGGAAAGCATTATTACAAGATACTGGCTGTTGCAATAGGTGTGGGCTTTTTATTTATTGCTTAAAATTTTACTCCACCTTTCTTCACTAAGGGCCCTTAAAGTGTATAACAACCAAATATAAAATATAAAGTTAAAAAAGTAAAAAATAACTCATAACGTTTTTATTCCAAATCAAAAAGCATGGCTGAAAAGTCTAGTCCTGGAAGTTAATAAAACAGGGCTAGACAGCTCTGCGAATTCATAAGCAGATTGTTCCAATTTCCCTTTGAAACATAAGTGATATTCCAAGGGAATTGGGTGACTTAGCTATTAATAGGACTGTTGTTCCACTTAGTCTGCTGTAATGAAAAGCTGAAGGTGAAACTAGAAGTAGATCCAAGAAAACATGAGATCCAAGAAAACAACTGAGATAAGTTCAGAACTATTCAAACACCTAGGGCTGTGATAGCGCTGGGAAAAAATTCTCTCCTAGTATACATTTATATTATATTTCTCCTTAGGATCAAATTAATTTTACAACAGAAAGCCTCCCATGGAAAGTTTAGAACCATGGATAGCTTTTTGTGATGATTTTGCAGAATTTTCACCCAGTAAATTGTTCACATCTGCTCCGATGTTGTCTCCCTCATTGTACAAGAGTTTCAAAGGTATCAATATCCTCATCTGAGAAAAAAGTTATTGAATGAATTGTAGTTTCTGATATCCAAGAATACCGTCAGGACCCATGGCTCTTTCTCACACATCCTATCATCGCTAGTATCAGAGAGCTAAGAGAAATGTTTGGCCTATTTATTCTAAAGGAGGGCATTGTTTAGGTTTGTTTAAAAGAAATTATACTGAATCCATTTTTAAAGAAGCTTTCTGTTATTTTTGATGCTGTGTCATGTTTTAGCATCAAACAGGCTGTACATGAATATCTTCACTATTTTTTTGTGATATAAATTATCTAGACTCTTCAATTTAGCTTCTAGCTAGACGTAATGGGATGTGAGAATAACCTTGGGAGACAGGAGGAAGAGCCTCAACCCAGACAATGTTCTGATAAGAGAAATCTGAGTTCAAAGGAGGGATGGGAGTGGAGGAAGCATCTCAGAAGGGACCCTCCCTAGTTCTCTGGAAAGTAAAGGCAAGGGAGGGGAGAAGTGCTTTCAGACTTACAAGATTCTGTTACTGTAACATTACAATAAAGACAGTATTAGTACTCATGGTTTTGGCTTCCTGTCTGGGGTTGTTATATTTCACCAATAAAGTTTTTTGTTTTTAATCTCATCTGTTTGCCCCCTGCTAAACACAAACCCACACTCCACTTCCCACATTTTGCTCAGTGTCACCTCTTGTAACTTTTCAACTAGAATTCTGCTATTTTCCTAAGCACGCTTAACAAACTAATCCCACTGAAATTTTTGTATTAATTCTCATTTTGCATAGAGAAATATATCAGCACCTTCCAATTAAGAAGCATACAGTAGATGCAATTTTCGCTCACACATTAAACAGATCACATAGGAGCTCCATAAGCAAACCATATCCATGTTTTAACATGTTTCCAGTTACACCATTTATACTTACCATTTTTCAATATTCTCACAGCATTTGTGACTTCCTTTTCATCATTTTTGGATGCTAACATTTACAGTGCTTGTTTTAATTCCACTCTTCAACCTATCACTTTCATTCCCATTCAGATCTCTAAAATACTCTTTCCAGCATTCCCTCTCTAATCCAAAATTATTTCATCACTTTTATTTTTAATTCCATTCACTCTGCTGTAAGGTTCTTGTTTACTTTATCATCCAGTTTTCTAAAACAACTTTTTTATTTCCATCAAAATATTCTGTATTTTCTCTTCCTCTTTTAGTCTTACCATTCCTTATTTTAACTACATTCTTTGCAATATCTTTTTCTCTCCTTACATGGTATACCATATTGTTCTGTCATCCTGATTTTTTGCAGCAATCTCTTATATGTATTTTTCTTTAATTCATCACTTCTTTTACGTCGTCCCATCAAATATCTTTTCTCATACTTGTCATTACCATATAACATTTTTACACTTCTGTGGCACTTTGTAATAAAATTCTTACCTTTGTTTCAAGCAGCTTCCACGTCCTCTTTCCTTTTCTAAGCAGATACTCACTAAACAAGCACAGTTCTAATTAATTCTTAGGTCTCCAGATGACTCAGATACTGTACTATTGTCTCATTCCCACCCATGGATTCATTGTGGCTAACAGAATAATTATTCCCCCTGTGTTGTATTCATTCACAATCTTGTACAGTTTTACCCTATTATCGCTATTCACTGGAGCTCTAACATGGAACTAACACTAATCTATGGATTTCTACATCCATACACACCTACAACCCCAGTTTTATTCCAAGTATTCTCATTCTATGCAAGCTAGGATCTCTAATCTGGAGACTGCTTTACAAACCAACATACTGTTGCCCAGATCCCATCAATTTGGAGGTACGTGCACACAGAGTATATTAAAGATATTTAGCTCCAGTTCTTTTTCTCTGAACCAGGTTTAGTGATGCTATTTGAATCATAGGCTGACAGTGTGCTAAATGAATGGGAAATTAATCCAGAGAATGTAAGGTTGCTTGTAGTGGACTATTCAACAACAGAAGACTTACCTATTTTAAATTAAGTCTTAGGTCTGAAGAAGAGGGAGGCAACTTGGGAATACTCCTTGATGTAGTCTTTCTGCAGTGGTTAAGAGTGCTTTGGTTAATAGAGAGGAAAAATCCGCTCATGGATACAGTCATCTCTACTGGCTAGCAGTAGGTTACTGTCAGCCTTATCAGGTAGACCAGACAGGAAACACAACCAGATCAGCTAATTCTACTTTATTGTAAAGCTACATTAACAGAATATTGCAAGTCTAAAAGTGCAATTATCCTGCCTTCACCTTTACAGCCCAAGTACTTAGGGAAGGTCCCTTCTGAGCCTCTTGCTCCACCCACTATGTAGCTGCGGGCTATGCTGTCTCTTATTTGACCATTCCCTAGGCAGCATCTCTTCGCCCCATCTCCCAAGGTCTTTCCCACATATCTTTACAATTACAATAAAAATCAATGGGCAAAGAAATGCAACCAATGTTTGAAAAAGTCACTTGAGGACAGAATCCATTAAACTAGCTGGAGCTTTCTTCATCCACCCACCACTTCGCTGCTCTTTATCATTCTTCTCTTTAATTTCAGTTAGTGTAAGAAATCTCTCTTCTACAGTACACTGCAGATGAATTATGCAGCCACTTCTAGTGTCTATCATCCACCATATGAGAAAATACAGAGAAGAGAGGTAAACAGCACCCACATCAATAAAGTCCTAGTATCTTTCATTCTATAACAAAACTAGGGCTTCCTTCATGGTTCTGACAGGCATGGGAAGAAGAAAACCACTGCTTAGAACAGTGATGACGAATCTATGACATGTGTGTCAAAGGTGACATGCCAGCATTCACCAACACCCAACAACAACTATTCTCCCTGTCTGAGTTACCAAAGAAACTCAGTTTGTTTTACTCATATTTCATTTTTGTAATTATTTAACATTTCTTTATATAATACTGTTATATAAGTCTGTATTTTAAAAAAAATGAATTAATAAGTAAAGAATTGTTTCTCTTTTGTTTGGGCGGGGGTGACACACCAGCAGAATCGAACTAGGCATTTTCTGGATTTTTGACATGCCAAGCCTGAAAGGTTCATCGTCACTGGCTTAGAAGATCAAGTGTTCCCAGTTACTATAGATGGCTATTGAGGTTTGCCACCTGTGTTCTTACATCACAGGGACTGAGACCAAGTTCAGTCTTGGTAGAAATATATGATGATGATAATAATAATAATGTTGTTATATCGTGTTTTTAATTGACCTTTACTATATTCTTTTAAGTCATGCAGATGGATCAGTGAAATTTTGGGATGCTTCCGCCAGTAAGTTTTAAATTTATTCTGCATAATAAATGCATGTTACAGATTTGAAGAGGAGTGAATTAATTGCAGTTATTGAATCTCTTACTCAAACTACATGAAACTGGCACAGTATAATGAATTCCTGACAAGCTGTAGAATATTATTTAAAAGGGAAAAGTCATAGCAGAGTGTGAATAAGTAGAAATGAATAAGAGTTAAAGATGTATGCCTGCAAAGACACTAGAAATCTAACACTAGTTATTATGGCTTTGCCTTCATATGATCTTTTTTCCGATCCTGAAATTGATCATTAAGAGGCTTCCACTTCTGTTTAATTGCATATTCAAATGATTAATGAGCAATAGAAATGATTGAAAGAAGACTGGAGTACAGTACCTAGAAAATAGGCTGTTTTTCTCATTTAAAGGCGGGGTGGGGGGAGGGTTGCTGCACAAAGTGAAGCCCTTTGGGTCATAAGGAATCTCTTTCCCTTTTCCTGCTACCCAATTCGTCTGCTGCCCATCAGAAACAGAGTGCTGATTTTATGCTACCACTTAATGACTGAGTAGTGCAAGGGTAGATTCAGTATTATTTTGACTGTACAGGATGCCTAGTGCTGGAAGTTTGTTCTTTTTTACCTTTTTCTTTTTAGTAAGCACTAAATACCAGAGCTTTAGACTTTTTACACTGTGCCTATGTGTTCGATCAGTGGTCCCAAAATAAAGAAGGTAATAGAAAATACCAGATTGTAACAGTACAATTTCTTTCCACTTTCCATTTTAATACCAAAGAAATTTACTGGATGATTTCAATCTTTTCTAGTCACACTGCAAATGCTATACAAGTTAAAAACCTCAAAGATATTTGAAAAACGGAAGTTGGAAGGCAAGCCAACAGCAGATATGATAGAAGAGGATCCTTGTGCTATCCAGCTAATGTATTGGTGTCCTGAAAGTAGAATATTTTGCATAGCAGGTGTCTCTGCATATGTTATTGTTTATAGATTCAGCAAACATGAAGTTAATACTGAAATATCGGTAAGTTTGTATGAACGTTGCTTATATACTGATTTGCTTACATTAATATATTAAAAGTTTCTTTTAATCAAATATAGTTACCAATAAACATGGCTATGTTTACCATGCAGTGGTTACAGCTGAGAGTAGCAAAGTTGGATATGCAGCTGACTATTATGATTTTCCTATATATTTTAGACATCCAAAGGAAGGAAGCTATAATAAGCATATTTTAAAAGTGACTTGCATATGCTCTTGCATGGGAAGAATGTCAAAACAGACTCTTGAGCCAGCAGGTTATTTTGATGCTCCAAAATAATACTCACTTTCAAACCTACAAACTTTTAATCTGTTAAAACATTTTACTGAATGCTCCCATTTCTGTCAGCCAACTTTTGTTCTTCTGGATCTTTTGCTCAGAAGAACTTCTAACCTCCTTCCTCCTCATAAGCTTTTAAATCAAGAGAATTTGCAGTCTGGTGAGACTGGTGTTTATGAATTTGCTTTCTTTCAAGTACTTCTCAGCAATTCCTCACAAACAGCTCTAGAAAAAGTTGAAGGTTTGACAGCCCATAGGGAGACACAGCAGTTCTTTAAATCAGCCCATTTCTAGCCCTCCTCCTTGATCCCAACAAGTCTAAAGGAACCAAATAATTTTAAAGTCCAGGGCCCTTGCCAGCGGAAAGTGATGCCTTGGCTATCATAGCCCACCCTGAGACCCACTTCTGTTTGGGGAAATTTGCAAGTCTACCTTCCAGGCCTTCAATCCTCATCTTTTCTGGGTATCATAAGATAGGTTGGGAAACAAATTTTGGAAAAGGTATTTGCTCTTCCTTAATGTTTAGGTTCCTATTACTTATACAAATCTCTAAGGAACTGGAATCACTTCCATGTTCAGATGAGAACAGAACCATATATTCTCCATCTCTATTTCAAGGAATCTAGATCACAAGTCTCATATGGTACAGTAGGAGGGCACATCTAGGATATCTTCTTCCTCTGATCAGTGTTTCAATTCTGCCTTACAGTTGCCAGCCATTATAATTTTGATGGACTCCTCCAAATGTATAGCCTGGTTTGGGAGGTTTGCAGTTTCCCTGGCATGAGCTGACGTTCTGGAATACTGTGAAAGCAGATTGGCTTCACAATACTGAATCTATTAACTGTATTTCTGAATCTACAATAAGGACTCTGTGAAATGTATTTCTTTTATTCAGAATAAACACTGATGTTATAAACTAATCCGAGTTTTAATTTTTTAAAGTCTTTAGAGGTGCAACTTCAGAGTGAGATAGAAGATGCCATTAGTCCTGAAGCAGAAATTATGACTCCATTTGCCAGTGCCTCTTCCCGTTTTTCATCTTTAAAAGACCTCTCAGGCAATAGCAATACTTCATCTGAGCGAACAATGGACTGTAGTCCATTTCTCAGGTAAAGAATGTAGACTGATTTAAATGTTTTTTGTTCTCCCCTCTTTTTCAATATTTATAACAAAATTTCTTCAACATTTCTATCTTTTCTTTTCTGCTAAGATTGTGAAGCATTATGCATATTGATAGCTCTGTATAAATAGTATCTCATGAATTATTTTCTGTATTTGTGCTAAGAAATTGTTACATATTGTTGAAATAAGTCTAGTTGCTCACCATTGCTGTTATTAAACAGAAATTAATTTTAAACATCTATTAGGAGCCCCATGTAAGAGTAGGATACCAATATAATAATATTAAAAATAGATACATAGGATTCACTGAGATTTGATGCAACACAATGGCTAAGAATTTGCTACTCATTTAAGAATTGCATCTTTAGAATTGCACCTCAGAAAGGCTTTTAGAAGAAAGAGTATTAAGAAATGCTTTGATATCCAAAGCAGCAAAAAAAAAAGCCAAAGATAAATTTGTGTATATAAATGCACAGAAAATAGTATTAGTCAGGCTAAGGACATCTGTAGGGGTCAGTGTGTCAAAATCTGCAAAATAGTGCACATGTACAAAAGAGGGGGGCTTCAATCAAGATGCTGTGGCCATCCTCTTTCATACTTTAGCCACCCCTCCCCCACCTATCACAGACACCCTGAATCAGCTGCAGCCTCTTTGGTGAGCCAAAGAGATGGGCTGTAGTGCAAGATGCTGATTTAAGTGTACAGGTCTAGTTCACCAATATCCATGTTTGTAGAAATTTTAGGGGGAAGGTGCTCTTTCCCCATCTCTTATCCCTCTTTCCATGAAAAACCCACTATCCACCCTGTTTTATTTAGTGTGCATGAGTTCATTCCTGTTATCTGATTGCACCAATGTGGTGGTTTCCAGAGTCTTGTGCTGGCTCTCCAGATAGTCTTGATTTAGCCAGCTTGTCCTCCTTTTGTTCCACTTGTTCTCCACAACCTTCTGTTGTTGACAGACAACCCTTTGATCTCCCTGGGAAGAGTAACTTTTCCCCTTCTTACAGTATATTCAGTGCTGCTATATACAGTATACTGTACAGATTAGACAAAAAAACAAAGCAAAGACATGTTGTTTTCCAAAGCACCAAACTGATTATAAAGCTTTGGTAAAATCCCATTTCAGTTCAGAAAAACACCATGGAAAAAACACCATGGAGGCGCCCTGCAGTGAGATGGGCAGGGACAAATTTGAGATATAAGTACATACATACATACATACATACATACATACATACATACATAAATAGGAGTCTGGATTTGCTAATGTTTTGGTTGTGAGTGGCATGCCTTGAAAAGTGGAACGTACTGTTCCCATTATCTTCTGCTGTCTTTTGACTACCATAATCAGAGACTGGGGGGAATTTCATAGTTCTTCTGAGTTGCTAGGCCACTGTTTTCTTTTCTTAGCTCCATTCCTTGAGTATGTTAGCTGTTCAGATGTGCTAGCATGAGCACTCCCTCTGTTTGATTTATCTAGGAGATGGGAATATGGTAAAGATTGCCCTCAATATCAGGTCTTTATTAAGAAAGACTGTAGAAACCGTTCCTCTCATCTGAGGCTGTTTTTATGGGAAGAAGTGCTCATGTAGTAGCTACCAATGACCTGATATTGCAGTAAGTTCCTATCATATCTAGCCTAGCACACCACTCCACATCTGTTTGGGCTAAATCCCTAGGCCCATTGTTGGCAGCTGCTGCCACATCAGGATCAAATGTTCCTCTGAGCCCTGATTTATCTTCACACTCAATAGCCGAGTACAAGATGTCTGCCCAAATGTAAGAGAATGGTTGAGTGTGGGGAGGGAAGAGGAAGGGCAAGCTATGTTCTCCCAAGCAGTCTCATTGCTTTACTCTACCAGCCCTTCTTTTTCCTCCTAAGGAGACTTTGATGGCTTCTCAGCTATGCTAGATTCTCATGCTACTGATAAAGCCCAGCTTCTGAACTAAGGTTCGGAAAGAGGAATATATAACAGGTCACTCTGGACTGGAGCCCATATTATATTTCATCACTGATGTTTTCTGGAATCATAGGACCCATGACATTCTGATTAGCAAATTAGTTAGATATGGGCTAGAAGATTATGAAATTAATTTGTAGTTGGCATATAAGCTATGTAGTTTTCAGTAGCTCTGTTGGATACCATGGAGTTGATTGTTGGCCAAATATCCTGTGATGTCCGCATAAATAACATGAACTAGGTAGCAAAGGGAATGCTTCAGATTATATAAAATGGGGGGAATAGCTAATCTTCAGAAAACAGAAACAAAATTCAAAAGAATTTTGATAGTTTAGAAAAAGTGGAATGAGGTTAACAAAATGAAATTTGACAGACGTGAAGTTTTTTGCTTAAGAAAAAGAAAGCAAATAAATGTACAGATATAAGATATATAACTGAATTTCTTACCTCTGTTTAGTGCCACACAATTAAGCAACCATGAACAGCATTAAATGATTATTCTAGGTCTGCAAAATGAAGGAAGTCCTTAGTGCTCTTCAATTCAAGACTATGAAGTATGTCAGGTGATGATAAAAAATAGGGAGGTTGAAGAACTTTAATTTTGCTCTATTCCACGATGGGATGGTGAGTTAGGTTTATGTAGGTTAACAGGGAGTTATCATAGATGGAATTCTTGTTTTGGGTGAAAAAACACCATCTATTTTTAGTTATCCTTGCTTCAAGTACAGTATCAAATGAGACATAGTATCAAGATATAACACTGATTTGTTTTACACAGAAGATACTGTTGGAGACAATTGGGATCAGGCATGCAGTTGGGATGAGGAAATCTTTAATTAATCCCATTTACACACACTTATACACACTCACTGTTTCTTGCCAGCTCTTCTCCTTAGAAATTATACAAGAATACTTTATATTTCCCCCCAGCTAGTTTTCTTATCAGTGCAAATCATTTCTGATTGGGTAATCAGATCATTTTGATAATTGTTTCTTCTCTTCTTAGTGTGAAGACTCATGCTGTAAGAATGCCCCCTGGTTATCAAGCAGATCTTGTTATTCAATTGATGTGGGTAGATGGTGAGCCTCCTCAACAAATAACCAGCCTAGCAGTGAATTCAGCCTATGGATTGTAAGTTATCCCAGCATATTTTCACTTGGGTTTGATCAGTTTGGCTGGCTGGGAAGTGGGAAATCCAAGCCATCTTTAGAATGGAGATCTGCCTGGAACAAATAATAGAGCCTGTTCCAGGGAGAGAAGCGCATACTCCAAAGAGTTTGTCGTTTTGGGTGGTCTGGGCACAAAAATGGCAGAAAAGATGGGGCCAAGATACAGATCCCTATTGCTCCTCACAGTTTTATGTGAGATCCAAATGAAAGTGCTATCAAAAGAGCCATTTGCAAAGAATGAACCATAACAATCAAAGATCTGGTGATTTTTGGTACTATCAAAAAGCACAAACTTTGGATCCACATGGATGTTCTTGAGTTTTCTATCTGAAACTGTCAAACCATGGAGGAAGAAACATCACAGTTCTGAAAAACATTAAAGCCTGTGCAGTGTAAAATCAAAGGCATGGATTTCACTTTTTTCCCATGGGGGTCAGCCTTTAGGCTATCATATCATAGATTACTTTTACCATCATGGATTCATACAAAATTGTCATACATCTGGGAAATTTTGGCATACCACTGAACAAAAAACAAGTATCTGAAGCATCGATCTTCAATGACCTTCATGATTCACACATACATTTGTATGGTGGTACTATCACATCAGCTAAATCATGGATCTAAGAGGTATGAACCCTTGTGGATACTGTATATGGATTTTGACAGGACTTTCCCTCAAAATGAGCTTCAAAAGACAGATTGTATTCAAACCCCTAGAATGACTTGAAAGACCACCATTTCAGTGATTTATTGTGCCACTGGCACAATGTAGGGCACAGATTCTCATGGAACCTCCAATTTTTACACAGAATCTACTTGAATATGAACATCCATTGTCATGATGAGAACAGAAAAAATAATGAAAATATAGATACTTTGTATGAATCATCCATATATCTTGCCTTCCTAGTTCTTATGTCCCATTAAAAATTGCCTTTAAAATTATCAAAATGATGGACTCTATGCTTCATGGCACCACCATGAGAAAATGGAGTCAGAACCCAGACTGACTTGGATTCTCTGGATTTGCCGAGGTGATTATCTGAAAATGTCAATCAAATAACATTGTGCATCCAGGCAAATACCCCATGCTGTCTCAATGTTCCAGGTTCACCCAGAATCTTTGACATGGGTATGCCACTCACTGCATTTCCAGACTCCAGAATTTTAAGCAATATAGTTTAGAATGTCTGTAAATGCAGATGAGCAAAGAGAAGAGAATCTCAGGTCCATACACCTGAGGAAAAAAAAGAACTGCATTTTTATTTGCAGATCTCCCAAACCTCATAATAATGTACATTCACAATGACTGAAAAACAACAAAGCAACAACATATCTATTTCACACTGCGATCTATGAGACTTATTTCCAAATTTGTTTTTTTTTCTCTGTATTTACGTCCCTTTCCACAGGAAGTTCTAGGTGACATACATAGATAAGTCTGAGAGAGAGACCTTGGTCTTGATTGTTCATAGGATTGCAATGTATATGATAAAAGTATGTATTTACTGCATTGTTATACTGTGATGCAATGCAAAACAAAGAAGGAAAACTAGATGCATTAGATCATCTTATGTCTTCTCCTTTTTGAATTGTAATTTTGAAATCCATTTTTTAGTGACAGTTAACTTTTTTGACTAAACAGAAGAAATCCATATTCATGCTGATTATTACATTGTGAATTTCTCATCCAATGTATTGATTACTGCATTGATTATCAGAGGACAGTACATCATTAAGGAAACAAACCTAAATATCCTGCTGAGTTCATTAGTTTTCCATTCTGATTCTAGAGTATTTACTTATTTAAAAATGCCTTGCCACCTTTTTACATACATTCAAGTATCTCCTAAATACATGTGACCATGGTGATATTGTAATTATCAAAATGCTACTAAATGTCCTAATGACACCTAAAACAAAACTCAGGTATAATAATTCTGAATAATTTGTTTATTTTGCAAGGAAAATTACACTTTGTGTTTATGCAACAATATGTGTATATATTAGTTCCTTAATTAATTAACTTTCTAGTTGTAATTATTGTAATAGTTGTAATTCAACTATTTATATATATGCCTTCAGTGTGGTTATCCATAAGAATCTGATACCTTGCATTAAGCAAGATTATTGTGGCCCTTTAAAGATTATATTATGACATTGACTTTTATGGACTAGAATTCAATTCATCAGAAACATGAAGCATATGATGAGTTACAACTCTCTTTTGCTTTCTGTCTCACACTCTGTCTCAGTGTATATACAAACAAGCACACAATTTAGGCTCAAGCTATCTATAGGCTATGTACTCCAGTAGAGGTGATATATGCTGTTAGATCATTTGTGGGGCACCTTTTACAGGTCTTGCCATGAAGATACATGACATAAATGACAAATTCTGCTTTCTCCACGGCAGTGCCCTTTTATGGAATGAATTGTCTCTGGAGTTAAAGCAAGCCCGCTCCCAATTACATTTTGGAGAGAAGTCAACACATTTTAGTATCCCAGGCCTTTTAAAGCCACTCCTTTGGCTTTTGTATTTTGTATCTATAAGGGTGTTTATTGTAATTAATAAGCACCCAGAGCCATAAAGGAAATTGGTGAAATACAATAAGTATCTAATAGAAAAATAGGATATTGCACACAACATGAAGATGGTAACATTTAATCCTTGACATTCACAGATATATTGCCTCTCAACATGATATCAGTTTGGTGTCATTGGAAAAAGCTGCTGGTTGTTATGATTATCCTTCAACAGGTCAAATTCTTTTAATAAACCTCCTTTGCTTGAGACCACAACTGTATTGTTGCAATACATAGTTCGTGTGAGCAAGAATTCTTCTTGCTTGCTTGCTTGCTTTTCTGCTTGCCTGCCTTGAGTCTGCTGCCCATTAGTGTAATTGGATGCCTTCAAATTAGAATGCTGTGGGTGAGGAAGAAAAATAATACTGCAGATTTAAACTCCAGAAAGGCAATTTCTGAATGAATATTGGGAAATGTACTAATTATGTGCTAATTATAATATACTCAAGTATGGGAATGTAGTAATCACATCTAAATTATAATGTACTAATTATAAGAAGACCTAGAAAGATGTCTTCAAGTATCAAGTTCAAGTATCTGTCATGGATGCTTACATTTGGATTTAATGCCCCTGCTGTGTGGAGGATGGACTGGGGAACTGGGATGCTCACATAAGAGCATAACATTGAGGTAGGTGGTGCTATGGAGCTCATACACTGCTGGGTTTTCCTCTCCCAAACTCCCTCTGGATTGCCACTATCAGACATCATTGTTGCATTTCTGTATTGGGCCCAGTTGATTTCCATCTTCTGTTAGCTACAGTTGCACTTAGAGTAGAGGATAAACTGGCTCTCCTACAAGTGGTAGGGAAGTCAGGAAGATCTGTTGTTTTGTTAAGGCTTCTCCCTGAAAAACAGAAATCCTCCCTTTTTGCTGGAGCATCCAATTTTTTATCCTTTTCCAAATCATCTTGTTTTCATCATCTGGTTACAACAAAATAGCTTATCTTTTCTGTGGCATTTTGATTGCTCTTCATGTATTCTTAAGGTGGACAATGTTTTTTTTCCTTCATGAACTAGCAACTGTCATTTTCTTCCCGGGTTCTACAGACAGCAGTCCTGAGGGGAAGCCCCTAAAACACTGAGTATGCGTACCTCCTGTCAAGAGGAGGTTAGTAATTGCTTCACTAGCCTAACCTGGACAAATATGCTTATATTATTTAAGCTGAGAAAGACAATGTTTAAAGGATCAGGTGCTGCAATTTAGCCTCCCAACTTCTGAAGAGCTGCAGGAGGTCCTCCAGTGATGATACAATATAACCTGAAGAAACATGGTCTTCTTCTTTGGCTTACTTTGGGAGTTTTAGGACTGGAGATGGGAAACGGAAGCCTCTCGGAGCCTAATTGCTCTCGTTCCCATCCTCACAAACATACTAAAAAAAAAAAAGTTACCATATGTGGTAATGCCAAAATTTGGCCATTTTGCTGCAGAATGTCAGTGGCCTGATCTCAGGGTACTACAAATGGGGTTCTGGGAACTATATGTGGCTTGTAGGCTATGAGTTGTCCACCCACCCATGGCTTAAACCAGCTCTTCTTGAGAAGCAGACTCCAGAGAAGCCTCTTCAAATGCTGCTAACATTGGAGCCTCCCTTTTCAGTCTCTGCCAGGAAACCCAAAGCTGAATGACCCACCATGTGATCTAGTTCTTAGAATGAGCTAAATTCAATTAATCTGATTTAGATGCTGCCTGACTCCAGATGATTCCAGGGGCTCACAGTATAAAAACAATGAAATACAACATGGATAATAAAAAAAATAAAAAAACCCAGGAAAAATAAAAACCAAGAACAAGAGTGAGATGCTGTTCCAGCCAACTACAAGCAAAAAACATCCCACAAGGGGCTCCATATACCATAGCCCAAGGCCTGGCAGAACAGCCAGGTCTCTAAGGCCTTCAGAATGCCATCAGGGTGGGAGCCACATTGATTTCAGGGGAAACCTCATTCCAGAGGGCAGGCACTATAACAGGAGGTATGCTTCCTGGATGCTGAAAGATGACACTGTCTAATTGAAGGGCCCCAGGACACGCTGACCCTGTCAGCTCATACTGGCCAGACAGACACCATGGGAGATAGGCAGTCTCTCAAAAACTGGATCCTAAGTTGACTTCCAGTGTTGTCTTCCACAGTCCCATTGAGTTCTTGAGGAAGGTCCTCGGTGTCCTGTTGACTTTGTATAGTGCCAGGCATTCACAGATTCATGTGTGTGGCACTGAGTTGTAGGCTTTCCTGTAGTCAATCGTGCTTAGATTGGTCTGTCTTGACCTTGAGTCTCAGGCGACTGCTCTATCTATGAGCAACTGGTGTTTTGAGCCTCTGGTGATGTTCCCAATGCCCTTCTGAACTGTGCTCATGTACTGGCTCATATGGTCCCATAGCTTGACAGCTATGATGCCTGTTAGGACTTTTCATGTTGTGGGGGGGCAGGTTATTGGCCAGTAGTTGGACAGTGCTGTTCCCTTGTGAGGGTCTTTCATGATCAGCACTGTCCTTCCTTGTGTTAGCTAGTCTGGGTGGGAGCCTGCTGCTAGCAGCTGGTTCATCTGTGCTGCTAGGTGTTCATGCACTGCTGTTAGTTTCTTTAGTTGGTAGGTGCAGATCATGTCTGGGCCAGGTGCTGTCCAGCTCTTCATATTCTTGACCTGCTGTTGGATGGCTGCTACTATGATGGTGACTGGGGTTCCTGTTCTGGGAGTTTGCTGTGATCTGCTCTCAGGTCCTACAGCCACTTTGCACTGGTGTTATGTGTCTTCCCTTTCTTCCATATGTTCTTCCAGTTCTGTTCAGCTTCTGCTATTGGTGGTTCTGCTGTTACTGTGTTGTTGCACTGAAGTTGGGAATATACTTTGGAGAACAGGACATTTAACTTCTTGGCCTCTGCTTCTCTAGTGTATCTCCTTAGCCTGATAGTCAGTGCTGTGAGCCTTTGTTTAGCAATCTCTAGGGCTTCAGATGGAGTCAGGCCCTTGTATTTTTTCAGTAGCCGAGTCTTATCTTTAATCTTCACAACCGTCTGTAGTTCCACTAGCTGACTAATTTCTCTCCAAGTTGCCTTGATCTTAGCCTCCAACCTCATTTTCCGGGATGGGGGGTATTGCTGTTCTTCTTGATTGTGTAGCTAAGCATCCCTATCTAAATATAAGTCCATTTTCTACTTTTAATTTAGTGCTAAAACAAAAAATATATATCTTGTATATTCAAGGATATTGTATAATTCAATTTTTTGGAAAGAAAAACTATGGAAAAGAAACTGGATGATTACTAATGGAGGATTTTATTGCCTGGATTGGTTGTTGTATTTCATGGACAAAGCAGAACAATTTTGCATTAAACGCTTTATTCAGGACCAAAGAATGATTCCTCTGTCCCAGCACACTTCCTCCATACTTAGGCTCTCCTATCACGAATGCCATACCTACAAAGGTTTGGTTGATTGATTGACTGATTATGTGCCCAAATTAAATGGGACCTATGAAACATAAAAGAAAGTGCTTGACTTTGATATTGTGTTTTGATAGGCATGGCTATATATAATGGCAAGGAAAGATTTGCTGGCATATGTCCAGATATAATGAGAGATGATTCAGTTTGATTTCCTGTCTGTGTCAGTCCTTCTGGGTAGACCAGATCAGGAAACAGACTCATTAAAAGACTAGAACTACACTTTATTGAGTGGCTGTAATAATGAAATCTTGCAAGCCTGATTGTGCCTTACCTCTCCTCCCTCTTATATCCTAGTGAATCAGGGAGGAGCCTGCCTGCATCTCTTCTGAATACTATCTTGTTTCCCAGGACTTAAAACACGTTTCAGCCCTCTTTGCTTACATAATGGTTCTTGTCCATTTCCCTCAAGGTTATGTCCCTGGGTTTCTACAGTCTGTGTGAATGTTCATATCAGTTTACAAGTGCAGTTCAATTAACAGTTGTATTGCAGTGTGATTCCATATGATTATTTCCCTTTGTTCAGGCATGTGGCTGGGAATTAGCAAAAACAAGAGGAATAAGCATGTGAAGAGAAAGTAGGACATACAGATAGTCCTCATTTATCAACCACAATTGGGACTGGCAACTCAGTCATTAAGTGAAGTAATTGCCAAGTAAAACCACAACTGTGCTTATCATCTTACTTCAGCTTTCCTTTGCTTTACAGACCTGCAAATGTCATAAATGCGAGGATTGGTCTCAATGTTACTTTTTCATCACTGTGGTAACTGCAAATGGTCGCTAAATGAAGCAGTCACTAAACAAGGACTATCTGTATATGAATGCCTCTTTGTTTGAAATATGTTCCAGTTTTATTACTTGAAAGAGATAACTCCAAAATACTTAAACAATATTTCTTTTCACAGAGTTGCATTTGGAAACTGCAATGGTTTGGCTGTTGTAGATTTTATGCAGAAGACTAAACTGCTGAGCATGGGAAGTTTTGACCTCTATGGATCAAGTGATCCCTATCAACGCCAACCTCGTTCTCCTCGCAGAAGCAAGCAGTTTAGTGGAGGTAGCAGACAAATGCAGTAAAAATTAATTTGAATAACATTTAATTTTATGGCCTGCAATTATGTTAATTAGGAAAATATACGTTGGCTAGTTAGGAAAATATAGAGAGCAGATAGCTGTATGAAAGACTCTAGCAGACAATTAGCTAAATACTAATGAGAGTAAGAGTGCAAGATTATGACAATTTGGTTTGGCTTGACTTAAAACCTTGCTTCTTATGCTTCTAATGCTTCTAATAAGAATAAAAATGGCTCTTGCTAGATTAGAATGAAGGCTTATTTTATATTCTGATTCCACAATAGCACATTAAATGTATAGTTTTTCCAACCTGAGCCCTCCAGTCATAATTCAGCAACATGGTATATTACCATTTTGAAGTGGAATCACATAAAACACATAAATCCCAAGATAAGCCTAATATTGTTTTATAAACACACATTCCCCACAAAACTTCTCAAAATTTAGGGAAAGAATTAAAACTTTGATCTCACCCATTTTGCATCACCACTATTTGCCTCTCCAAAACATGCTAAGTGTGGCTGCTAAGCACTGAACGGTTGTCCAGCCTTGTCCTAAATGAGAACAGTTTGTAATGCCACAGGTTAAAGGAAGCCGTTCTTACCCAGCAGCTGATAATAATAAGCAGCCACTTTGGTTGTGCCTTCTAATTTTTCCTTCAACTTGGCAACAAAAAGAAATAAGATTTTTGCTATATAGTTGCATGGCATTTGTTATATGTTCTAAGATAAGACTGCAACATAGGAAAAGGAGGGAAGCAGAGGCTCCATTAGTTTGGTGAAGAAGGCCACTCCATCAGTATTTTCCTAATCGTTACCTGTCATCCAGCTACAGCTAAATTGGTTCTTTTTCTCCTTGTCAGCCCTTTGAGGTAGGCAAGGTCAGGAAACAGCAGTCACTAAAAGTTTTGAAATGTGGTTTAATGCAGTTAGGGTATTGTAACAGAATCTTGGAAGCCTGTCAAAGCCCCGCTCTACTTTGGCTTGTACCTAATACAATCAAGGTGCAGCTGTTTTGAGTTTCTTTCTCACACTTTGTACTTTCCCAGGACTTAGATATATTTTCTGTAATGTCTTGACATTGCCCCCCCTCCATTTCTCTGAGTCAAATTCACATTCCATCGCATTCCGTAAGCTTTTTGTACCCAAGAACTGAGTTTATTTTTTCACTTCTAACTGACTAACAAACTGGGCAAACTTCATGCTGGGCGTGAACTATGAATGGCTGTTATATGTTATATTAATCTGGAATATATTTGAACACCATCAACTGCTTCCCATTACAGAGGATTTATTTTTATTTTGGATTTATGGTGGATTTATTCTGGAAAACCATTAGAACATCTCTGAAATGGAAGAAGAGCAGAATGTTCCAGACATCCCTGAAACATTCCGTCTTTGTAAATAAATATGTCAAACACATCTGTGGCAAAAGCTGCTCTAATGATACCCTTACAGTGCAGGGAGGATTGTACAAGAGTAGATGTACAATCTGTGTCAGACTTTAACACCATTATGAGCACCTTGAACTGGACTGAGAAAACATCCAGCAACCAGTGATGGTGTTTCAGCCTGAGAATAATGTGGGACCTTAGAGAGGCATCCTTCGGCACCATGCTGCCACATTCTGGTCTAGCTGTAATTTCTGGACTGTCTGCAAGAGACATCCCATGAAAAGTGCATTGCAATAATTTATCCTTTATGTTACTGGTGCATGAGTCACTGAAACAGGTCTCTCTCCTCCAGATAGGGATGCATATGATGAACCTGAAGCTGATAAAAGGCCCTTCTTCCTACCAATGTTATGTGATTGTCCTGAGAAACTTCACCAGAACAGGCATGTCTCCTTGTTCAACCCCTGGAATTAGTAATAGCTACATCCTGTCTGAGTTGAGATTCAGCTTATTCTCCCATATCCAGTTCTTTATGGTTTGGAGAGATACATAGATTGTGGACACAGCAAATCCTGAGTTTGCAGAAAAAGAGAACTCTAGCTGAGTGGTGTCAGCATATTGGTAATATCTTCTTCCAAAGCTATGCATTTTTCTTCTCAGTGGTAAAGATTCTATACTATATGGGAGACAAGAGCTTGGGGGACTCCCTAGCTTTGTTCTTAAGTAATCAAACAGAAGTTTATCATTACCAATAGCACCCAGAGAGGTAGCAACACAGCACCACAAAGAAGCATCTCCAGGCTGAATAATTTGGTGGGCAGTGTATACCAACAAAATCCCTCTTCTCTTTCTGTGGCTTAACTGCAGGTAACAATGCTTACAACCAGTACCCAAGCTCATTGATTTCCTAATGATAGATCTGTAAAATTCTACAAATGGGCATAATCTTTTCTCTCCAGTAAAGAAGAGCTCCCTCCACCACCCCTTTGTTCTTTATTCAGCCAAGACTCAATGGTGCACAGGAAGTCAGTTCCTGAATCCAAAATTGTGTTCTAGTTCCTTGTTTCTTGAAATGTTCAGGTATCTCTTAAATTTGGTGGCCAGGCTGCTAAATATTATTAGTATTGTTTCCACTTTTTCTATAGAAGAACAAATCCTTGCAATTTTTTTTTTCCATTTAAAAAGTTCCTTACTGCATATGTTTGTGGGCAAAAACCTATTACCACAGATGTCCAGTCACTACTGTCTCAGGGACAAGAAGCCCTTATGAGTTCTTCAGGCTGGTTTCTATTATTTATTTTAAAAATTAACATTTCACCCTATAGTCCAAGTCCATCGAATTATATCCAGTGATTGAATTCCAGTAGCAAAATGACATTAATTGCCAGAATAGATTTGTACAGTGTTCCAGGCAAATACTTAAATCTGTTCTTGTGGGTTGGGTACACCCTAGAGTAGATGTGTGTATGTGCACATTCAGACTTGCAAGATCCTGTTACTATTGATGTTCTAATAAAAGTAGCTTTAGGTCTGCACAGTGTCTGTTTCTTCATTTGGTCTGACATCAGTCTTGAAAGTCCAAATGTGCTTCCTTTCCTTCCTCTTTTATCTTCATGTGAATTGGGTGGTGGAGAGCTTCTGAGAAGTTTTTGCAAATTACTTTCTTGGCCTGGACTCAAATTTTGTTTATCTGATCATTGCCTTGGTAGTGGATCTTCTCTCTGTCCCTTAAGGCCAACTTCTTTATTCACTACAGAATGGAAAGGGAAAGAGAACAAAAGGAAGCTCTGTTGAGTGACAGTCTGTTTGTGTAATGTTTATATTTCACATTTGTCACTACCTATCTCACTGGAAGCGACTCTGTTGTTGGTTGCAACTCATTATTAATATGTTCTAATTTAATATTTTAATAGGTATCACTGAGTTATCAGATGGTCCATTTCCAATGGAGCTGGAGCGGTGCAGGTCCCCCACAGCTTCAGGTAATTGTTATTTGGGGGCTAGTTGCCTTTAGATCTAATGCCTCAGAATTTAAATTTGAATTTAATCTTGCTACCTTAGAATCTTGAAATCAAGTCAAAACATGGCTGAGTTGTACTTCCTTACAAATAGTTTTCATTCTGGACTCATGTAGAAAATTCACAGATATATTTACCATCATGTCTCTCAAAATGTTTTAGAACCACCCCCTTCTCCTCTGCCAACAGAACTAAACCCAGACCACTAGTTCATGACTAACCTAGTGGGAATTTGAGTATGTTGGTTCCTGAGACAGATGGTGGTGTGTAAGAGCCCTCATAAAGACTGGTGGAATAAGGCAAATCTTTCCTAAGGGAAAAACTTGTGAAGCCAGTCCCCCACATACCCTCAGATGTAGAGGGCAGGGTGTAGATGTGTAGAGGATCAGCTTCTGACCTTTGTTTTCTGAAGGTCTTCTTAGGCACTCAAGATGTCTAAGCAGGGAAGCCTATTCTTTGTGCACAGGCATCTGTATTAGCTTCGTATTAAAATCAATCTTACCTTTATCTTTCTGAAGCTAAGGAGCCTAGCTTACCATTTATAAAGAAAGATAGAAAGGTATGGTTACTGGGGATGGCCAAGAATAGGCAAAATTAAGATTTTCTTTGCCTGAATGTTATGCCCTACAGCATGTCAGCAGCCTAGTTCAGCTTCACATGAGTAATTTCTCTTTTTTTTAAACAAACAGTTGATGTGAGGGGTCAAGCTGGACCAGGAACCATGACACGCAGAAGGGAGTTTAATTCTTTCTGCCCTCCACAGGGATGACTGCAACCAGGCCATATTATGCCTGTGTTTGCAATAAGAGGAAATTTCCGGTGACATGTTGTACTGTGAGACTGGCTTCAAATGCCTGCCTGCCCAGTATAAAATGAGGAGTGTACCCAGTTGACTTAATCTACAAAGGGGGGATTATTAAAATAACTAGCTAAAACAAATGCTATTTGATATTTTGATTCAGAATTAGTTAATGGAAATTAGAAATGAAGGCATTGTGCCTTTAAATTGGAAATGAAGTCATTATTAAAGCATTGTGCCTTTAAAAATTTGGATACATTTTGTGGTTTCATTGGATGAATGTAAACAGATGTCTGTTTGCAGAATTAAACTTTCTTCTTGCTCCCCATTGCAGCCCTGTGGCTTTCTAGTCTGGATCTTAGATTTTGAGGCCATGTTGGGGGAAACAGAAAATTGTTCCCTTCTAGTTCTGTTGACTGTTAATAGAAGCAGCTCCAGCAGCAAAACATTGCACTGGGGTTTAAACATTGTATGTTTGTTTAATGTTTGCTTTCTTTATATTAATTAATTTTGTTAGTTTGTCTGGACTTTGTATCTGAACTGCTAAGAAGCAGTAGATAATTGTGAACCCCACTCAGGTGCCTATTAGGGGTGTTGGGCTGGCTCAACTTTAGAACCAAAATAATGGTGATAGAATGCTCAAACAAAGGTTATGAAGTTTTTATTTCTTTTTCTGAGTGCCTCAGAAGTAACGTTTGTTACAATCACTCTGATGGACATGTAATTCAGGAGTTGGAACATCAGTTAAATGCTTTGGCCTTGTCCTGTTGTTGTGTTTGGGCTGCCATCAACCGGACTGTTAATATGACTCTGGAGCAATCTCTGAATGTTCTGGAAATGCGCAGCTATTCAGATCTGAAGCTGAAAAGGTGCTTCAGAGGATGCAAGGGCACACCAGAGAGAGGCACGATGGTCTCCAGAAAACATACATTTAAATTAAGAAGGTGCTACTTTAACTATGTCTTGAATGAATTTACATCTGTTGGCTCCAAAGAATAAATATGGTGATATAATCTATATAAATTTCCTTCAAGTCATGCTTGATTCCTATTATTTTATGGATATATCCATTTTTTCAACCTTAGCAAAACAGAATGATTTAAAAAAGAAAGATGTAGTGGTTGACTCTAATCCTGATTCCAAAAGATTGATTTGTATATACATTCAACATATAAAAACATAAAACAATAATGGGCTGTAGCACCTAAAATGTAGACCACTTAAATTGTAAATTTCACCCATGCACACACACACGCACATACACACAGAAAAATTTCTCTAATATTAATAACATATAATTAAAATATTCATATAAAAACCAATTAAGCTGTATTTTATACAACTATATAATTTGCAACATGTTTTATACCATGAAATTGCAAAAAGTTTTGCATCAGACCTTCTATAATTTTTGAACAATAGTTTGGTATGCATTCAAGGTACAGATTATTACAATATTTCCCATGTAATAAGAAAGAGAAATATTAATGTAAATTTTGTTAATGGCAACAGATTCAAATAAAGTTATTCTTTTTCTGTAATTGAAAATTTATGTAATATAATATGTTTTGTAAAATTCTATAATGCCTAACTTTTCTAGTCTTGGTAGAACATAGTAAATAAATCACAGTAAATAGACAAATATTCTCAAATGGCAGTACAATATTTTAAAAAATATCTGTGAAGCTTAGGCAGTTCTCAAATAATTGCAGACTTTGTAGCAACCTCTTTTTGATCTTAATGAAAATTCTAATGTAATCTCATGACAGATTCTGCAAATGGACACTGTACAAATCCAACTTCCCTAACTTGCAGTTCTGGAAAACGGCTGTCCAGTGCCGATGTTTCCAAAATCAACCGTCGAGTTCCTGGAAAGCCTCCATTTAGGAAAGCACAGTCTGCTGCTTGCATGGAAATCTCTTTGCCAGTCACAGTGGAAGGCAAGTATCAAAGGACATCTCCATTTAGACATTTCTGTTTTCACTTTTCAAAAAGATTTAATTACAGTCTATGTATGAATTAACCATGACCTTGTAGTAGGGTTCTAAACTGTTGTTCTAAAGCAGTAATCATGTAAGGAATTAAAAATTAATTAAGTCTGAGAAGTTCTGCCTTAATGAGAGAGATACAGCTACTCTAACAAACAGAATCCACAGACTGACTTGTCTGTAGCTGCTGAATCTTCTTTTCCCCCTTTCTGAAGATAGGGGCAACTTTTGCTCTCCTCCAGTCATCTGGCCCTTCACCAATTCTCCAGGATTTCGTCAACGTAATAAATAAGGGTTGGAGTTTCTATCATCTTGAGCTTCAGTCATGCCCCTTCATTTTGCTCTTCACAGATGCCTTTTGTTGGAGAAGACTGAGCCAAAATAGGAGCTGAATGGCTCTCTCTTTTCTAGCAATTTGCAGCCTTCATTAAGTACAGTGGTACCTCGAGTTACGAACTTAATTCGTTCCGTGACTCTGGTCACAGCCTGAATTGGTTGCAACCCGAAGCAAATTTCCCCATAAGGTTCAATCTAATTACTGTTAATCCGTTCTGGCGTGGAGGACAGGGAGGCGGCTATTGCTTGGAGGGAGAGTCCCCCTCCCTATGACCACATGTCAGGGGCGGAAAATGGTCGCGGACCACGTGTCAGGGGCGGAAAATGGCTGCAGACCACGTGTCAGGGGAGGAAAAATGGCCGTGGACCACGTGTCAGGGGCAGAAAAATGGCCGCGGACCATGTCACAGGAGGGAAAATGGCCGCGTATCCTGTTCGTACCCCAAGGCAGAGTTCGCAAACCGAGGCAAAATTTTGCGGCCAGAGCTGGTCGTAAGCCGAAAAGTTCGTTAACAGAAGCGTTTGTAACCCAAGGTTCCATTGTATCTGCTACACTATTTTTCTTTTTATTTAAAAGCCTTTTTGTTATTCTTATCTTTTACTAACCTCAGCTCATTCTGAGCATTAGCTTTAATTGTACTATCTTTCTAGTTCCAGGCCTCCTTGGTGACTTCTATGTTCCTTGGTGACGTCTATGTGTTCTCTTGTTCTTTTTGATTTCTTGATTTGATTTCTTTGCTCTTGCTTTTATAAAATTTAATTATTTAACAGTATCATTTTATACTTACTCCTCTAAACTGTCAAGCCCCAAGCTTTGGACAAGATGGATGATCTGGAAATTATGCAACAAGTTCTTAAGATACATCTTCGTTTGCTGCACTTTTCTGCAGTGAACACAGTGGGCCTGCTGTGACCTTGGAGAAGGAAGACAGTACTAGCAAAATGGAAGGAAAGGAAGGAACATTAGAAAGAAACTTGAACTGACCCTGCCTTAACTCTCTTTGGTACAGGAGGGAGGAAGAGAGGGAGGGAAAACACTGTCAGGCTTTCAAGATTCTGTTACTACAGCCTATATCAATAAAATAGAATTCCAGTACTGTTTGTGGATCCTGTTTCCAGACCTGGCTTACCTTGAAGGGCTGACACCTACAGAGGGCCTAGAGTTGACTCTAAGTTCTTGCCAATTAAAAGTCAATTTTTTGACTGAAAAACTTCAAGAATGGATATTTTGGCAGGATGCCAGCTATGACATGGACTATTCAGTAGCTTCATTTCAATAAATGGCATAGCCTTTTAAAATAAAAAACCTAATTAATTCCAAGCTGTCACAGAGCTGAAGTCCCAAACCATAGCTACTGTATTCCTAGATTTGATGAATGAAGAATACAGCTGGCAGAGGATACTCATTATTTCAGTCTTAAAATTCTGTTCTACTGGATTAAGAACTTGGGGCATTTATGGATTTATCAAAACATTTATCTACAACGTTTTCAGTATAGATGATTTGAAGGTATATTCTCTATAGCTGATAACTTATTAATATAGTTCCTATTTAGTTCCTACTTTTTCCCCCCCAATAATCTGTGAGAGTTTGAACATTTATAACCATATTGGAGAAGAGAGAGGAAGAGATGTTCACAGAAAATACACCTCCAGTTAAAATATTCTTTCAGCTGGACAACAGCAAGACCTTAGCTTGTCTTGGTAAATGGCAAATTCATATGTTAATCTGTTTTATTTTCCTTCAACAGAAAACAGGGAGAACTCATTCAGCCATTCTCGAAGTTCTAGTGTTTGTAGTATTGACAAAGAGTCTAAGGAAGCAATTACAGCTTTATATTTCATGGAGTCATTTTCACGGAAAAATGACACAGCGTTGTCTCCTTGCCTCTGGGTTGGAACAGGCCTGGGTATAGTCTTGACTCTTTCCCTTCACCTTCCCACTGTTGATGAATTAAGGCAGACAGAACCAGTAACAATTTCTCTAAGTGGTAAGAATTTCAGATGTCTGTAGTTGCTGAAATATGCCAATTAATATGAAGACTAGTTAGAATATGTCTTTCCATGTTCTTGCTCTGGGCCTGTTAATTAAAACAGAAAAGAAGAAAGGAGAGGCATTAGGATATCTGTACTGGCCTCTGGGATTGTCCCTGTCTATACTACAGAGGGGTGTGTATGTGTCTATATGTGTTTGCATGTGTATGTGTAGTGAGGGAGTAGGATCATCTGAATACCTGCAAAAGTTTGTATCCACACTGAAAATAATGCAGTCTGTTTCTGCAGAGGTCTAATGAAATTGAGATTTGCTCTGGAAAGGGTAGTAGAAATGGGAGCAGATTGAGTGGGAGATACACCAGTGGTCCAGCCTTGGAAGCATATGTCACACTTGCCTGGGATGGGATCCAGGCCCCCTTTGCATCCCACCTAGAAGCTCTCCTGCCCCCAGACATACTGGTCATTTATTTTGTATTCAGTACATATTGATTCATCACCCATTAATTCTTGACCCTACCTCCTTTTGTTACCCCATGCTTCTTAAATCACCCTTTCTCCCTGCATTCCATCCACTCTTCTATTTCTCCTGACATACCGAACTCCCACATGCAGTGCCATAGCAGCATGATGCAATTCCTTATGACAGTTATTTTTTATTTCCTTGCATTAATAAATCACGTATCTATGCCAATAATCACCCTGCCCAATTGCCTCTATTCAGAATGATCAACACAGCAAGGGTTACCCCAACAGTGGGTGTAAAAAGACAGGGCAGCCAGCCAGCTCCCTCACTTGACAACAAGAGAATTGATAAGATGTTGGACAGTATGATGGTGTGTTATTGGAGAAGGATGAAGTCTGGAAAGCAAAACACATCTCAAGATTCTTCTGTTTCTCCTGCTGGCAGCTTTTTTTCCAGGCTGCTTTCAAAAGGTTGCCCCAAAGGTTGTCTGGTTTCTCTGCTCTTTCAAAAGTAGAGTTCCCAAAGAGCCCTCAGAGTAGCCAAGAACCTCCCTTGCTATCTGTGATGCTTTGCCAGAACAGGAACAACCCTGCTATAATTTGTTTATGTTCACCACATGCCTAGAATTGTCTCTTCCTTTCCTCTCTGGCATAGGCAGTAAAAGTTCAGAGAAAAAGAATGAACTGTAGCTCTGATGTTCCCAGCAAATGTAATGTAAGTTTTTGCCAAAGCCTGAGTGTACTGCACATTATCAGGAGGGGAAGAAGATTCAGACTTTAGATCTGTGACATGGTTACTATTGCTAAAAATTAACATACCTTAAAATTGTTTGAACTAGAAATCCATTCTAATTCTTACTCATATGTAACTGAAACCTAATCCTGTTCCTGCTTAAACAGGAATACCTCTAGTTTGGTTAGAACTTCATTTGCTCTAACTCAAGCATCTTCCTAATGGTGTCTATAATGTTAGCCATTTCATTCATAATTAAACCCAATTCATCAGTGCTATTCCACAAGATCAGACCTCTTTCAGTCTGATGTATTATATTCTTCCCCCAGTTTTTTTGTTTGTTTGTTTAGTTTCACAGATGCACAACCTCCACTACTTTCGTCAATCAAGGCATTTTAATAGCACAATGAAGTTGCTAGCCTTAGTCATGCTCATGCCACATGCAGCATTCCCTGCTAATGGTAAGGACAGCATGCCAAAAGCTCAACCAAAGCCCAGCATTCATGCTATTTTATGCAATCTAGAGGCAAGACAAACCAGGATAATATTGCCTGCATCTCACCAACGTGAAGGTACATGCAGTGTCCTGACATACTCTCAGGATACCTCTGAGTTTCAAAGTAAAAAATACATAAATCTCAGAGACTTATTTTCCTGAGCCCATGTGGAAAAAGGCACAACCTCTTACAGGAACTGATGAGAGTACAACATATGTTCCCACACCAGATCCAAAGAAACTTTCCCATTTCAAATGCTCCCCTGTGTGAAACAAACATGGTATCAGTATGTTAGTTATAATACAAATCTTCCATATAAACCCCCTTTCTGCAAGGTGGCATCCTTTCTCATATACTGGTTGCAGCAGAAAATCCACAATAACTTAAGTCTGAACAAATACTCTTTTTCCCAGGAAGAAGCAAAAAGGGCCAAGAATTCCAATACTTTAGCTGGCAGACTTTTATATGAGCCTAGTCATTCATCGTTCTCTATAAGATTAGATATTGGATATTAAAAAAAAAAATCCATGGCATACCATAACAAAAAGAAAAATGCCTCACTGTCATTACAAATTCATTATTTTAAACTTGAGTTTTAATTAAAGTTAGCTGCTTTTTTAATTAAAAAGAATTTTGCACAACTCTGAAATGAGCTTCTTGAATGAAGTTCATTGATATGTCAAAGATGAAAGTGACTTCTTTCACAACATAACATTCTATTTAATGTTGAAATCAGCAGAACTCTGGCTTGAAATGTCAGGAAGCCACTAGAAATGAATTTGTACTTAATTCATTCCAGAAAACATAACATTAATTCAAGATTATTTTTCCATCTATAAGAAATATGAGGGGGATATACTGAGAAGTTGGGGATGGGGAGGGAATTCCTTGACCTGGTTGAGTAGAGAATCTCTTGATTTAGAGGTCTGACCCTGTCTTACAAACATTATGTCAATTATATAAGCTGGAAAAAGGTCTGTATGTGTGGGTGTATGTGTATGATTGTAAAACACAGCTGATACATACTGGCACCAGTACAAGTGGTTCAGAGATTAATAAATCATATGAATTATGTTTTATAGGTACAGTTCTATCACTAAAGGGAGCAGTACTAACCTTTGCTTGTATGGACTGCATGGGAACATTAATGCATCCTCCCTATGAAGCATGGAGAGATCCAAACGCCACTGAGGACAGTGAAAGAAGAAAAAAAAGGAAACTTGTCCTTCATTCTGCATGCTCCCAGAGCACAGGAGATCACCAGTTTGCCATTATCTGCTCAGAGAAACAAGCCAAAGTATTTTCATTGCCTTCCCAGATATGCCTCTATGTTCACAACATCACAGACACATCATTATTTTTGCGAGCAGATGCGGTGACCCTCTGTAACAGTGTTTGCTTGGCATGCTTTTGTGCCAATGGGCATATCATGATACTGAGGTACTTGATACCATTTCATGAATGTAAGCCATGACCCTTTCTTGCCACACACAAGCCTTGAAGTGAAGAGGAAAGTGGCACTCTTGGCTAACTGCTGAACAGTGAAGTCTATGAGGTGGTGGTAAAGATCGATACCTCCAAAGGAGGATTCAGAGGAGATTCCGGTCAAGATAATGCTTTAAGAAAATACATATACACACACATGTATCAAGAACCCCAAATACCATGCAATTTATTTTCTCAAATTTCACCTGTCACCTTATAATATAGCTAGAACCATCAAAGTGATTTCTAGACCTCTTTGGGGAAATTTCCTGTATATTGATCCTGCCAATTTCAACTTCTGATTGCTTACTTGTTAACCTTGGAAATTATCTTCACAACTCAGATTATTGCATCTAGAGGTCTTCTCCCAAAGAATAGAACATATAACTAAGCAAAGCTTAAATCATCCATCCAATTTCTTAACCTCCCTCCCATACCCAGGCAAATACACAGCCAAAGATTTCAGCCCCAGCTACCTATCCTAAACAGTGCATAAACAGCACGTGCATCTCTCAGGCTGAAGAAGATGGCCCATCTATGTCCTTATGGCGACAAAAGTACTCTTTACATTATTCAGTTCTTTCTCTACAGTTAGCAGGGCCTGGTTGAGTCTGAATGCAATTTCCTTGCTCTCCTTGGTGGCTCACAGAAACAACTCTATATGCAAGTTTAATTCACAAGTGTCAGAGAATTCAGCTTTGCTTTGTACAACATTTGGGTAATATAATCCAGGAATTCGAACAGAAGATGACCCCTTACCTGCAATTGCTTTTCTAATCTAATATTGAGGTTTATAACTTAATGGTGATAATCCTATCGCATTTAATAAGACATATTCCCAAATAATTATTCATAGATCTGCAGCCTTAGTCATTTTGATTATATTTAAATGCCATGGTTTTATGTTTGTTTGCTTGGATCATAGCTGTGAAAATATGGCAGACATTATGCACTGCATACAATATTGTGTTTAAAAGCTCTATCTATAGAATCTACCTATTTATTTTCAGTTTACCCAGCCTCCGCTCTCTGCTAGATGTGAATTACCTGCCTGAAACAGATACGAGGATTGCCCGGACCTTTTGTTTTACCAATGAAGGACAAGCTTTGTATCTTGGTTCTCCAACAGAAGTCCAACGACTGAACTGTAGCCAGGAAATGTTTGACAATCTGCAGGTGGGTCTTGAAATATGACAAATACAGCTTCTGTGCTGTAAAAGCTCAACACCAAAAAGCAAGTCTGATCCCTTGAATCCAAAGTGGCTGAGCTGAAGATGATTTGAGAGTGTGAGAAGACACAATATTTTCTGTGACATGATAGTTTCATCTCTCTCCCAAGATGACAGCCCATTTGCTGCCAGGAAGAATGAGAGTCTTAGGGAAATTTGAGAATATTTGAGAGTAAGGGAGAATAGGCAGGATATAATCCTTGGATGATGAACTCAAATCCTCTTGTACTAAGGATTCTTCAGGGGTTAGAGAGCTTTTGGTTGTGAATGAATTGATTATTAGGAACAGTGAGATGGGTTTGTGACAGGCATGGAGATTGCATGATGACCTGCCTGGCTGGAGCAAAGGCTGTGGATATCACACAGAATCATTAAAAAGCGATGGGTGGTGCCTGGGATGAGGCAACAGTTGTAGTCCATGTTGGTACCAATGGCACTGTAAAATGTAGTCAGCTAGACCTGGAAGCCAAACAGCCTGCTAATTAGCAGATTGAAATCCAGGATTGACGAAATCATATTCCCCCAAATGCTACCTGTTTTGCCAGCTTGACAGGTGGAGCTCCGGAGCCCCAGTTCATAAATGGAATGGTGATGCCAGGAGGAAGGATTTAGATGTGTTAGGCACTGAATCTTTTGGGACAAGCCAAACCTGTACAGGCCACCATGAAATGAACCAAAATGGAGGAACACTTCTGTCATATAACATCACAAAGAGCAAAAGCTTGATATGCTTTTGTGCCAGTGGACATATCATGATACTGAGGAACTTGATACCATTTTATAAATGTAAGCCATGACCCTTTCTTGCCACAGACAAGTTTCAAAGTGAATAGAAAAGTGGGAAGGGGTAGCCATTTCAGAAAATACTATATAAAGTATATAGTCAGTGTGGAAATTGAGTTGTTAGTAGACATGACAGGAGATGAAGGCAAAAAGCCTGGGGAAAAACACCATCTTTTGAAAAAGACACTGTGTATTGATGTTCCTAGAAGGGTGCATGGGGTGAGGAGAAGAGTCACTATGGTTGGCAATATCCAGTGGTGTGCCAGAGCTGGCTCGTGCCAACTCACAAGAGCCAGTTGTTAAATTATCTGGAATTTTGCAAGCCAGAGCAAAAGCTTGATATACTTTAGCAACTGGATGGCAGAGGTGAGCTTTGACACCTAGCATTCCAGGCAGCTGTTCTGCGGCTAATGGCTGCAATGGAGCTGGCAGGGCCATTTTTTAAACATCTTAGCAGCACACCGCTGGCAATATTTGACTATAAAGATATAGGGACTCAAAAAAATGAGGCTGTGAAAAAGACTGGAAAGAAAAGTTGGGGAGGGGAGAATCTCCTTATATTGCCTGAAAGTTCAACTAGATTGTAACCCGCAGCATAAGAAAACATCTACCAACTCTAGGAAGACTTTCTGACTAAGATAGGATTTTGTGTGATCCACCAGCATTCTTTTTATGGCTGGGGGTAGAGGGGGAATCATTAAGAAGTGAAATTGTCATCTGGCTTCTGGCAAATACTGCCAAACATTTAAAAGTGACCTGTTGGTATACCCTAAGTACAATCAAAGTAAACATTCAGTGCTCACAGGGGCTTCTCTTGTGATGTTTGGCTGAAAAGACTTGTAATGGAGTTTTTTTGTTTTTGTTTTTGCATTGTTGTTTGAACAGGACATGCTTGGTGATTTGTTCATTCCCATGGACACCCCAGAGGCTCAGTATAGAGGTTTTCTGAAGGGGCTGTTTGGTGGAACTGGTGGAACACTCGACCGAGAAGAACTGTGTAAGTGTTTTTCACATACGATGTGTCACAAAAAAACCCCCAAAACCCAAGAAGGAAAGTAAAATATAGAAAAGGGAAATAAATAGAATAAAATTGTGATAGCATGACACTGGCATTTCTGAAATGGTAGTTCAAAACAATTATTTGAACAATGTTGGAAACGTTCAAATGGATAATTTAAATTATACCATTTAACATCAAGATTTAAAATAAACTTTCTAAAAGTTGCTATGTATCTATGTGCTAAAGGCTATGATGGAGGTACTGAATAATGCCTATTACGTATCCAGAGATAAAAAATGCATTGTATGAATATCTCACCCCAGTGATTCCTACAAAAAAGAAAAAAAAAAAAAGACTGACCCAGATATATGCAACTAGTATCTTATTGTGCTAATGTAAGGTTAATCTGAGGAGTCAAAAGCCATCAGTTACTTGCATGAACTTATTAAAGTTTCATTGTCTGACATCAATAATGCCTACAACTTTCTATTGCATTCAGTATATTCCATTCATCTTAAGACTGACTTCAGACCTCATGGCTGAAACATCTGGCCTAATTTTTGGACTTTCTTGCTTCTCCATTCCCTGCTTTTTGTTACATGTTGCCTGATGAAGAGTTCTTGAGAACTTGAAAGTTTGCACACTCTTCTGTGCCATTTTGGGACAAAATAAAGGTATTACTAGACTCTGGGATTTATTTCATGGACAATATGGGTATGTTTGCTTTTTATTCTACTGAAGTTGTGGGGGGATTGTTGTATGTTGTAACCTTAACTTACTGCAATATAGTATTAATTGCATATACTTGGGTTTCTTGTGTGGACTTTCAGATCATTGGTTACAAAATGATCTGATAGGTGCACACACACACACACACACACACACACACACGTGTGTGCTTTTCTCCATATATTATCCCTCTTTTCACCATGAATTATTTCCCCTAAAACTGAAATTGGGGAGCAGAAAGATGACTGTGTGATGGTGGTCTTCCACCATCTGGGAATATCCAGTGATTCAAGGTTTATACCTGTAAAATTCTCAGATAATCTAGAGGACTCTGTACTGGGGAAGATTGTTCTGTGGGCATAAAACTCTGCTTAAGAGAGTTGTCCCATTCAGAATATTATCTTTTCTGAGGATGGAACTGTTTCTCCATGGTAGGCCAGTATTTTAGAGCTGACATGAAGCAGTCCTTTTGCAAATATTCCCAAAGTATTTCAATAGGAATACTTATTTTGTACAGTTTGTTTTTTATATTGGAGCCCAAAATTGGTGGGGGTTCTTAAAAAAAGAAGTTATTGAAAACACAGTTGCAAACAATTCCAATGAGGAAATATAAATGGAAGCATCAGAAGCCAATGTGGTTATACATAAAATCATTTCTTGACAATAGATTTAATACATTTAATAATACACATATTATATATCTTGATTGCAGCAGTGGATTTGACAAAGTACCCTATGACAGGCTGATTAGCAAATTATTAAATGTAGGCTGGATGGCATGACAAGGGATATATGCTAGATCAAAAATCATACTCATCACTGTTTTCTCATCAAATGGGAATGGGATAAAGAGTGGATACCGTAGGATTCAGTCCTGGCATTTTCCCCTTCAAAATATTATGAATGACTTAGATAAAAAGTGGAGGGACTGCTTATTAAATGTGCAGTTAATAGAGAATTTGGTGGGATACCTTAGAAGATAAAATTAAAAATGAAGATGATAAATTAGAGAAATGGGCTGAAAATAACAGAATTACATTTAACAGTGACAAATGCAAAATTCCTCATGCAGGAAACAGAAATCAAACACACAGATACTGAATTGGGAAAATGTGTGGCTTAGTTCTAGGATCTGGGAAAGAGATCTTGGAAGAGTAGATGATTACAAACTGAATATGACTCAGCAGGGTGGGACATAGCTACCAAAAGACAAATGCAGTTTTAATCTGCATCAAGAGAAGTATAGTTTCCAGGTCATGGGGAGCCATGGTATCAGGTTGTTCTGTTTGGTCACACCTCACCTCAAGTACAGTGGTCACTTATGGACATCATGCTTTAAGTATTCATATAAATGGAACAAGTTCAAATATGAACAACAGAAATGAACAGGGGACCAAACACGCCCCCTCTCCCTAGGGATTGAAGGAATTGAGAATATTTAGTTTTCAGAACAGAGGTGGGAGATATACAACTTTCAGTTATCTGAAGAGATGCCACATAGAAGAAAGTAGAGACCAGTTGTCTATGTCCTGGGAAGCCAGGTTCTAAATTCATGTTAGGGAAAAAACATCTAATCTCGAGTGGAATTAATTATCAAAGGAAGTGATGAACTTCTATTTGATGGGATACATTCAAATGGAATTTAGACATCTGTTGGGGATGGTTTATTTTGGATTCATGCATGGAATAAGGGGTTGGACTTGATGGCCTAAAGTACCTCTCCCAAGTCTATGATTTTATAATTCTTTGATTCTGTGATCTGAATGAGAATTCTTTCTAGAACCTTCATCTCTGTTGGCATAGACATAGGCATGAAGTTTCAGGAAACATAAGAAAATACTTTTAATTCTGTTCCATTTCCAGTTGGTGAAGCAACAGCAGGAAAAGCATCTCGTACTCTTGCTCAGCATATTCCTGGATCCATTGAAAGTATTAAGGGAGCTGCAGGAGGTGCTATTGGAGATCTGGCTCGCGCACGCCTTGCTCTTGATGAAAGGGGACAAAAACTTGGAGAACTAGATGAAAAGACAGCAAGAATGATGGCAAATGCAGAGGCATTTTCCAAACATGCACATGAGGTGGGTGTTGATCCTGGAGAAGTATTTCTTGCCTTTACTGTGTTTCAGATGACAAATATCCTTGAACTGATTGTTTTTTCTACTCACTCCATTAGGCAGATGCCACTTAAATCAGAATTGTTTGAGAGAGCTTCTTACCTATTTTGGGCCATATTTAGTGCATTTATTCTTTTCTTTATTATTCTCAGCAGCACTAATTGGGGTGAAGAAAGATAGTTAAGAAAGATAAACTGTAATAAAATGCATGACTGACAAGCCAGGAAAGAAATGGTTTCAACTTCACTGGTTATACTTTTCAAAATACTTTTTGTACGGATTGAGCACAGATCTTTCAGCCTTTCTGCTGGAGTAACTTCCAAGGGTGCCACTGTTTTTAATCATACATGTTTAAACCTCTGACTGGGATTTGGTTGCCCATAAACTAAGCTTGACCCTCTTGTGGGGAATCATCATTCCTCTTCTACATGTCTGTACATGCCCAAACATACAGATTCACTCTGGAAGATGGTCATACTGAATCTTCTGGAGAATTGATTTCACTCCTTTAATACCTCCTGAAACAGAAAAGGTGGCTAAATTTTTGGGGACTTTCAATGAAGAATGTAGTGGTGCCTTAAGCCTCAATAGGTAGTAAACATTTGTCTTGTCAAATATTAGCAGCCCCCTCCCCCCTCAAAAAACCCCAAATCCTTTACGGTTCTAATAGCAGAATTCCTGGTCCAGGGAAATATGGGGCATAGATGTTACATCTGTGCCCCATATTTGCAAATATCGGCTCCAGCATTTAATCTATAAACACCCAGACAGATTGGAAGTTGGGATTTAGGGCTCATACTGCAGAATGTTAGGATGCAAGAAAAACATTTACATGTTATTTTATAATCTCTGTGTCACTTGAATAATGTTACCTCTACCCTTTCAGGTAATGCTCAAATACAAGGACAAAAAATGGTATCAATTCTGATTTTTAACTGGGTAGCTGCCCCTCAGTGTACTGTGACAAGAAGTCAAGGGGACAAGCCTCAAAAGATCAGCCTCTCAGCAGAAGCAGCTCTTCTTCCATTCGGTTTCCTCTTTCCCTTTTCCTGTTCCCCAGAGAGTCAAAGAAGAAGGTAGTTTTCTAAGGCCACTGCACAGTGGATCTTTGCATCTACCCCGAGTCTTTTCCAAATGATCAATATCTAACAGGTAACATTTAACTGGCTTGAGTATGAGCTGTGGAGAGGATAATTCCTGGTTTAAAGCAGCATGTATATATTAGATTGTTAATGCAGTTACACTGAACAAAACCTTGCATGATTAAGTGGCTTCTTATACAAAGATTAAAAAAAAAAAGCAAAGCATGCTGTGACTGAGGAAAGTGGATTTATTGTTATGTTCCACAAATAGACATATAGACATTTTAAAACATTTCTAGCATGTTGCTTTCAACTGAAAATAAACTGCATTTCTCTGATCTGACATTCCTTTTCTGTAGGCAGGTTTAGTTTGAAAACAGTCATGCATTTCATTAGTTAACAAATAAAGTCACATTAAAGTTCAGTGGCCAAACTTTTGTGCTTTCTTTATGGGATGTCTAGATATTTTTAGACAGATGTTACTACTTTCTATCAGTATTACATATATTCCTTAAATTTATTCCATCAAAGTTCCAGATAATTTTGCAACTTTTCCAAAATTCATGATCATTTTTAATATGCTACTTTATTATCCAAAGTCATACATTTTTGTCTTAAACTTTCCTTAAATTTGCACATTTTGTAAAGTTTTTGAGCTGAGAAATATCTTGATGCAGATTGTGGTGGATTCGTTGAATTATGTTTGTTTTTGATAGACTTGAAAGAAATCTAATGGATTTCTCCAACACTGAAAGTCTTTGCTTATACTTTGGGAATTGCAGCAAAAATTTATAAATAAACTATACAGATTACAACTAATGTTGCTTTATTTTTCAGTAATTGTAGTAGAAACCATATCTAGTAAGCAGGATATATTAAGGCATAAAATATCATGTTCAAAAGGGATTGCAAGGACCTCTTTGGGGAGATCCCCATATTAGGTCACTGGGCACTAGCATGGCTAAGGATGAGGTGTGGGTGAATAGCTTAGTAAAAAGTATTTATTTTGTTTTTAAGGACCAAGGGATGGGTAACATTTTGACAACAGTTTGTCCCCTTCCACAAAAAGCTTTGTCCGACTGAGAGCTTCTTGGAGCATCTACCAAGAATCGCCCGGTCTCTCCAGAGAGTTAGGAAGTGCAGAGACAAATATGTTTACCTCTGATTAGCTGCTGGTCAAAGATGCTGAAGTTACTGAAAGCATAATCCCAGATAATTCCAGTTAGGAAAAAATAGAAGAGAAAGGTAGAAACCATGCTGTCTTCCCAAAAACTTAGTGACCATCTGCAATTCACAAAGCTCATAAGTGATGAAAAGAGGTCCCCAAGGAAGCTATGGAAAAATAACTTAGAATATTAAGAAGTCTAAAGTTCAGAATGAGTTGAGGCTGATGAACGTTCAGAAACTTTCAGAATAGGAAAGGCAACACTGTACCAACTACTCAATGAACTTAGCAAAAGGATCACAAAATGACAAGATGTTAGGTGGATTGCTCTACTGTATAAAGAAAAAAGTATGGGGGTGTAAAATAGTTTTATAAAATTGTGCATAATATGGAGAAACTTGTCAAACTTGTCCAGGTCTATTACAGAACCAGGGAACAATCTGTTATTATACATTAAATACACAGTTAACCATTGTATGGGTATCTAAGCCAACAAATGTTGATGTAAATTCCTTAGCAAGAGTTTTATGCTCATATATGAAAAGCAATATAAAAATAATTTTTTATTATAGTTATCAATTATTTAGCAAATGAAAATTATTTAAATAATTGAGAGCTTGGTTATGGTTACTTTATTTTGGGGTGTGCTGGACAATTAGGGAGCTGGACTGGAGGCAAGGCTAAACAGATTCACTGAATGAGAAATCAAAAGTACTACTTTGTACAGGGTCTAGTTTAACCGTGGATTATACTATCACAAGTTTTGATGGTAATCATAAAATTTCCTTTAACAAAAACACTTTTAATAAACAGTAAAAACAAAAGTAAATTGTTAATATTTCAGTGTTCACAGGTTTTCCATTCAGTAAAATAGATACTGAAACATGCTTCAATCAACATTTCCTAATTCAGTTCATGAATGTACTTTTTTAGGGAAGTCATATGTATAGTGCTGTTTTGACTGGTCCTAATAAAGGTGTTACTCCAGCTGTGCTTTGGGGATATTTTTGTCATGGACCAACATGGCTATTTGTATGCCTTGGAAATTACTGAACTGAGTTGCCCTGAGCAGATTCCACCACAACTGGCCAATTATTTTGTTATCTGAAGAGGGACTTTACATTTTTAAGATTCTATCTTCTTTGTCCAATAAGTTACCCTACACTTTTCTGGTGTAATTGACTTTTTCCTTAGTGGATCTCCAGTATTATTCTGTGGCTCAGTTCACTTATTTCTGCTCTGTGAGCCCTACTCCAGAAAGCAGCAGATTTCATGGTTTCAGAGTTGATGCCAGCAGCCATTGCTCACACATTTGCTAAGCCATGGCTCATTTCACTATGGTTAATAACAATACATTACCGTAAACTTAAGTAGTTATTATAACTTCTAATGGCTGCTCCAAGGGACCTCTTTCAGCCATTTCTTTTTTTTTCTTTCTATTTAGAGAAGTAAAATGTATAGCTGGATATAATTAAAACAATTATAATTATTATTTATATAATATTATATAATATATAATATATAATAAATAATTATAATTAAAAATAATTAAAACGAATGAAAGTAAACTGCAGTTCACATCCTCTAGTGTCTTTCAAGCTGGAATTGCAGGCACACGTGTTCGCTTCAAAGGGATCACACAGGAATCAAGTTACAGTCTAGTTCTGTTTTGAAAGCCCCACCAATCAGCAGACAGAATTGAACAAAACAAGAAACTTTCCCATAGAAAAGACAAACCTCATTGCTGCAGATGGAGTTTTGTAAAAACAAACTTTTAACAAATCTTTCTTTTTAACTGTAAGTAAATTTTAGGTCTCTTTTAACTTCCACCTTTCCTCCAGCTTTTTGTGAATTAATCAGATTAATTTAAAGCTCTATTTCTTCATTTAAAAATATAGACCCAAAAATAAGGATAACCCCCAAGAGATTTATCACTGAAAAATAGTTATAAACCAAGGTGTTTAAGAAATGACAATCGGTTAGTTCTAATGTCCATTAAAGGCCGCACCATAGTAGCGAACGGAGAGAGTTCCCCTGCCTCCCAACCCCTCAACTTCACAGCCGTTCGCAGAGACTTCGGTCTGCGTGATTAGCTTTCAAGGAACGGCTGTCTGGAGACTGTATGGGTTGATTCCCTTGCTTCCTCCTTAATCCGGAGCACGTTGGGTGGCCGGCGCTTGCTGCCAGCCACCAATCCAGCTGCAATGTCGTCTCTTCCTATCACGGAGAGATGTTTAAGCCACCATCTTCCCACTGGAAGTTGGTGGGTGGCCTTTTTGAAAGCATTTTTTCCCCCAGACTATATTATTCCTTTGATTCCAGGCCCCATGAGGTATTTTAGTCGTCCTTTTGGAATTCACCCCCGTGCTGTGCTGCACACACAAAGAGGTTATTTCCTTTTCCTTTCTTTCCCCCCTTTTCTTCTGTGTGTCAGCTCTCTCCTGTCTACTGACAGGAGTTTCAAGTAATCCTGTCTGCTGACAGCAGTTTCTTCTACTCCTGGCTCTCCCTCCAAATTCGCCCAACCCTCTGCCCCACCAGTTAGTTCTTTACTTGTCATAGTAGAATACAAGTTAGGTACCATCTCATCACAGATTGGCTCTTTGATTATCAAAGTGAAATATCCAAATGCACAGCTAATTTTCAAGTGCAGCTCAGGAGAAGGAAAACACTTCTGTTTATTTTGCACAAAATGATGAAGTAAATTCATTCAACAAAGTGAGCAAATTCATTGACTGATTTAAAATCACACAGAAAAGACATAACAAAGCAGAACAGTAAGCTACACTATACAGGATTTGTCAGATGAAAACTAAAACAGGAAAGGAATGGGTTGCAAATTTTTAAATACAAGATTGTGTTCTCTTATACTAAAGAGACATCCCAGTCATCTACCATGCCCTGCAATAGACACATACTTCATGCATGTACTACTTGGAAGTAATGTACTCTGAGCAGGGTATGCATATTTTGCACTTTCCTTTACACACATGAAGTAAACTCATAAGGATCTATGATATATGGTATAGATGGTCAGTAGCTAGCATATAAAAAATCATGGAATTATTACAGAAACCTGAGTTACAGATACTCCATATGTTCAAGTTATATATATAGTGAAACAGATTAATTCAAGTTTATTTTTCATATATTGCACTATGTAAGGTACTGGAATATATGGAGTACCTATTTTTCATACAGAAAACTTCTGCACTGGTAAAACGTAGCAACTCATTCTTCCAGCTGTTCCTAGCTACATTGCATTTGAAAAAATAATCCTATATTCATCTTTCTCTAATGCTTCAACATTTTAACGGTTAAAAATAGGCTTTGGAATCACTAAGGTATCATCAAGAAATAATATTATTTAGTGAAATAATTTCATAGTAATTTCTAGTTATACCATGACCTCTGAATTATTTTCTTAATTGATTTAGGGGTTTAGATTTTTTTCTGAAATATCAATGGATGTACCAATGCTAAAAACAGAAATATGCCTAATTGTCCAGCCTATAAATTTCCTCATAGAACTGTGCATTACAAACTTCTGTTCCAAATTCAGAATTCCAGGTCTTGGAGATCTCCCCAGCTAGGCCCAATTTTGATCCTTACTGAAAGCTTTACTGAGAGTTTTACAGCATTTTCCATTTCATGCTTAACAATCTGTGCCACCTGAAAAAAAAACAAAAACAAAAAAGCAGACTTAGAAATATAATGGGGTGCATGGTTCCCATGAGATAGTCAAATATGTAACTTTTTTTTTACTAGTTGGGTATTTGAATAAACCTGTAATACTACAGCAGGAACAATTCAGAGAATCTGAAGAAGTAACTACACAACCAAGACTCTCAAAGAATCATAATCCATTTTATGTCATTTTTTTTTCAAAAATGCAGAATCATATACTCATAAAACCCAGCCCAAGCATAGATGAATGGCATTTTGCACATGAAAACAAGCCAATTCGCACTTCATTCCCCACTGCTCTGAATGCAATTTCTGTCCAAACTGACTTTATAAGATGTAGACCTAAGTATAAGGACAGAAGTGGAATTTGTCCAGTAACAAGTGTGAACAATAGGCAACTTCCCTTTGCATTTTTACTGTATTCTTTGCAGTCAATTTGGTGAATACACAGACACCAACCAATTTGTAAGAATTTTAGAACTAACTCATCATACCTGTATTATGTTGTCTTCTGCAACTTCATAAAGAAGTTCATCATGCAACTGGAGTATGAAGAATCCTCCATGTTTGGGATGCATAATCTCCCTCTTTTCCACCCTCTTTGATTTTCCTAGCCGAATAAAACATTAAACATTAAAAGAACAGTTTCAAAGGATGTTAAAGTTATAAAATTGTCTAAAGACAAATCATCATTGCTGCATGAATAGAAATATCCTGCCCTCCAAAGGAAAGAAGAGGTAGTGTTTAGCGAAGAAAACCCTGAAATAATTGGGAATTAGGAGTCACCTGGAGAGATATACTGTTAAGCCAATAGATTCAACAAACCTACATTCAGCTGTTATATGCTAAAATGAATATAGAAGCCTTTCTGTACAGAAATAACTGTTTTGTTTTAACCTGCATTAGTCAAGACATGTTTAGAGTAACATTTATGGTTCTGGGCATCACATTTTAGCAAAATATTGATAGGTTAGACTGCCAGAATTAAAAGCCAAACCAGGATGATGAGGGAGCTAAACACCAGGTCCAATGAAAAATGCAAAAAGATGAGGCAAAATTGTTATCTGTTATTCTGAGGGGCAAGATTATGGATAAAAATTACAGGAAAGCAGGTTTTGGCTACACATTAGAAAAGCCTTCCAAATGGGCAGGTTGTTTGACAGAGGTATACTTTCCTGCCACTGAAGTATTTAGGCAAATGCTACACAGCTTCTTGTGAAGAAGAACTAAAGAGCCTCTTGATGAGGGTGAAAGAGGAGACTGCAAAAGCTGGCTTGAAACTCAACATTAAAAAAAACAAAAATCATGACATCTGGACGCATCAATTCCTGGCAAATAGAAGGGGTAGAAATGGAAGCAGTGACAGACTTTATTTATTTGGGCTCCAAGATCACCGCAGATGAAGACTGCAGCCATGAAATTAAAAGATGCTTGCTCCTTGGGAGGAAAGCTATGGCAAACCTGTACAGCATATTAACAAGCAGAGACATCACCTTGCCGACAAAGATCCGCATAATCAAAGCTATTTTCCAGTAGTAATGTATGGCTGTAAGAGCTGGACCATAAGGAAGGCTGAGTGCCGAAGAATTGATGCCTTTGAACTGTGGTGCTAGAGAAGATTCTTAGAAGTCCCTTGGACTGCTAGGAGGCCAAACCAGTCAATCCTAAAGGAAATCAACCCTGGCTCCTCATTGGAAGGATTGATACTGAAGCTCAAGCTCAGATACTTTGGCCACCTAACGTGAAGAGAGGACTCTTTGGAAAAGGCCTTGATGCTGGGAAAGATTGAAGGCAAAAGGAGAAGGGGACGGCAGAAGATGAGATGGCTAGATAGCATCACTGAAGCAATGAACATGAAATTGAGCAAACTCTGGGAGGCAGTGAAGGACAGGAAGGCATGGCACAACATGGTTCATGGGGTCACGAAGAGTTGGACACGACTTAACAACAACACACAGCTATAGTGGTATTTTGCAGTGTTTTACTGGACTTAGCAGGGAAAAGTCTGGTTCAAGAAGCTGCCCACCATATATATAGCATTGCCCCGTCTCCTACTGTCACTCTTTCCTGGTTCCCTTTCTGACTTGTACATTTGATCCTGATGCACACTTTGGAAAACTAGGCTAGTTTCATTCCTGCAAACAAGCTGTGTCTAACTACAATCCCCTTCCTGAAATAGCCATCTCATTTTGCCTAAAGGTGTCACTGCCAAATGCTTCCAACTTTCTCATTTCGGATTATTTTTTTTCCCCTACAATTTTGAGCCCATTTCTGATTGAACTTGAAAGCTCAGGAAGTAGAACAGTCAAGGGTCTGATTTTTCTGCTCTTTCTGGAAAATTAATAAAAGGGGAGAATTCTTATAACTATAACTTAGGAATCATTATGAAACTAAAACAATGTAGCATTTTACATTAATAAAGAATGGGTTTCTTTTCATTATTTGAATTCATTCCTTATTGTACTATTATTTTATACCAGAGTCAGTATTATAGATTAATTTTGTTATTACCCCAGTGTTTTTAGATTACCTTTCACTCCTTTTTGGTCCTGTCTGCTGGATTTGTAAAGAATTTATACAGAACTTAGAAAGGAATTAATTCTTATTTTCCCTGGTTTTTATTTCTCTACTAACCCAGTATTGAGTGCTGTGTTTTAATAAACTGTTTAGGTCAGAAGGAAAAGGCAATTTAATTCCTTTCAAAGTAATGGATGCAGGAAATCACTTTCTGTATAGTCAGGAATATCACTGTTAAGGATAACATGCAGATGTGGGATACAGGGAGTCCTGGAGCATTCCTCTTGTTTCCCTTGCAGTTTTCTTATGAACACTGCAGTTTATAGTGATTCTTCTTCTTGACATTAAAAATGAGAGAATATTTGGAAAGATGAGTACCTTCCTCTCTGCATAAACAGGAAAAATAATATTCTCCTTTTCTTAACTAACACTCACATTTCATTTAGTTAGATTTCCCTAGATTTCACAAACATCTAACTGTGAAGCAGGGCAGGGGTAGTTGTTAGAATTGCATCTTTCCCCAGCCATTCTCCCATAAGTCAGATGGCAAGGAAGAGGGCCTACTGGCACAGACCCCATCCCTGTGCTCCCTCTGAATTATGAGCGAGCATTGGGGAAGCATCATTTGAGGTCCTGTGTCAGCTTGGTGGGCCAGTGTTTCCCCAAAATCTTACCTGTGAAAGTTCTGATATCGTAATGCAGTAGTCTAAAAAGTAATATAAGTGTTGGCTATTTTGTTTTCTTGAAACAGCTTTAGAATGTTATCCTTTCTTGAGTACATCTTTCATTTACACTGTAAATGAAAATGTAACTGAGTACTGATCTTAACTGATACAGAACCCAAGACAGCCTACCCACCATATGGAAATATCTGCTTGGAATATTGGATGTTCTGAGGCAAGCTAAAAGCAAAACCTGGTTATGTGAATATATGGCAGAAGCTCTGAAAAAAGAACAAACGTTTTATATTCTTCTTTTACTTGCAAATAGGTGTTTCCCATAATCTTAACATTTAAAACATATGATACCAAATATAAAATATAAAGACAGGAAAAAGAGACTGACCTGCTAATATTTTGCTCTCCAAATGTCCAAAAGATTTTACTGCTGAAGGTAAAGCTTCCAGCTGTGTCTGAATATTCACTGTGGCTGCCTTGACAATATCCGCAGCAGAGCCCTGGACAACAGTGTTTACAGCTTGCCTCTCTGCCTAAAATTCATGAAAATCACAGTGAAGCAGTGTAAACTAATTAACTGCTATAAGGAGGCAACAGAATCTATATTTAATTGAGAATGTTAATTTTATTCCAGGAACTCTGTGTGTGTGTGTGTGTGTGTGTGTGTGTGTGTGTCCTTTCTAGAAACAGGCTGAAATAATAATAGAGCTCCTAAAAGTACTGCGGTATTTCTGTGTTCTGTATTATAAATGAAAGCAGGCAAATACAAAGAACTATAGCTATTAGGTGAGTTACAAGTATAATAATCAAGCAACAACCAAATAAATAAATACTTAAAAGATGGAATGTTAAACTAAAAAAGAGAGGAGGAACAATGAAAAAATGGTTGTGATTTGGCAGATAAAAGAAAGGAATGGTTCTGTAGTAAAGCAACATAACCGAACTCCTCTATGCAGTTCTTTTAGTAGGGAGGCCTGTGGCATTGCACATGAGTGTACCAACAATTGAATACATTTTAGCATGAGTTTTTAAAAATCCTCTGAATGAGCTCATATTAAAGCAAATTCAAATCATAGAAACCAATACATGTAGTTGGCATTGAAATCCATACACGTTAAGTCCCTCCCCACCCCCCAGCCTCCACAGTCTGAAATCTTAAAAGATATTACCCTAGGAGTTCTTGGCTATTTAAAATTGGTATATGTTACACAAATTTGTCATACAGGCTGACAGGGCTCAATATTATTGTCAGGGCCCAATATTATTGTACCATGTATGACAAATGGTACAATTAATAACCATTTTAATCATTTTAAAACACAAAGTTGGGGAGTTTTTTTTTTTTAATGTGTGATTTTAAACCAATGAACGCAGATAATTTGTTTGTAAAACTGAACAAGAAGTAATGACAGTGAAATATAGTGAAATCCTTCTGAATAACCAAAAATCGCAAGCCTGCACTGAATTCGAATAAAAAAGAGATGGCTCACAATTAATTGGAAGACCCTCCTGCAGCATATTGGCAACTGATGTGTTTAGGATTGCTGTTCTCTCCAAGAGAACTCAGAGCAACTAGATTTTTCATTCTGATGTGAGGGGGAATGCATCCTCCTGGTATTTATGGGCTTTGTTTTGGAGGGGATGTACTGAAATACATAGCAAGGCTGAGGACTGGAAACAATGGACAAAGTACTGGAGCTAGATGTACATCCATACAGAAGAATGAGAGCTGAGTATTCCTACTGATATGCCTGGACTTCACTGAAATCAACGTGAGCGGCAGAGAAGCTACAAAAAGCTCAAGATGTGGATCCTGAGTGGGCAGAAATGGTTCATATTGCCACAGTTTGGTAGCAGAAATGACAGGCCAACTGGGAGAAGAAATGGGAAACACAGCAAACAATATTGGAAAACTAAAGGTAAGATCACACATAAGTATTCAAATAACAAGAGCAGTACCACTAAGAGGGCGGAATTCAGCAAGGCTATATGCGTTTTATTTCCTTAAAGAGATTTAGTGGTTTGAACTAAATATTTCTCACTATACCTGAGCTTTCTTGTAAGGATTTGTTTCCTTAATTGCTGGAAGGTATCTACGCCTTCCCATGATTGTCTGCACAAACCCATCTTGGCTGCACTTCTTTGCTGTCTCTTTCAGGAATTTCTGAATACCTACAAAAACATGAAATAATGTTACACCATTTCTGGCGTCAGCTCTCAGTTCATCATTTTCAAGTATAAATCTGTAATTATGAGTCCATACATATACTGCTATTTTGTACTGACAATATCAGCTTCCTTATCTCAGCAACTGTTGTTTAACTTAGTAGATATAAGGCATGTCTTACATTATGTTGCTTCATGCTTAAGTTTTACATTTCCTTATTATTATTAGGCAAAGGGCACAACCACCCTCCTACTGTTTCTATGTGCTGGTCTTTCACAAGCACTGCATTGTTTTCATGGCCACTGACTCTAAAACATAGGAAACAACGCTATGGCAAGAGGAAGGAGGCAAGAGTTGCTGCCAGTGGGGAAATGGCCGGGCCAGAAGCTTTCCAGAGCTGCTGCATTTCAACAGAAAAGACTAGATGTGGTGCAGTTTCATATATACTGTAGCATTGCTATTAATAAATAGACTCATCTCTCAGACCCTGTAAACATAATGAGAGCAAATAGGCCCAGAACTGATTCCAAACAACCTTGAAGATCTCAACTTGCTGGTATATCTCAAATTTCTAATCATTATTTACTGAATAGCAGCAGCAGTAACTTGATTTCCCCTGAAATGAAGAAAGCTTGGGTTAACCAAAATAGACCACCTTCAGAATTCTTCCATACAAAGTGTCCTGTTGTTGCATGTCCTTAGTTCACCCACACATCTAGAAATGAATATCAGGCTGAGGAAATGTGCCAAGCCCTTATGGTTGAACTAGAATGGGGACTGCCTATTTCTAAATAGGAAATCAGTGAACCAAACAGAAGTTCCCAAGCGCAGAGTTTTATTTATAACACTTTCTCTCTCTCTCTCTCTCTCTCTCTCTCTCTCTCTCTCATTCACTCACTCACTCACTCACTCACTCACTCACTCTCAACATGCATGTACACAAACAGATATCTAGGAAAGAGAAAACAGCTTGATTAGTATACAGGCGACCTCATATTTGGACCAAAGTGACAATGAAAGATGGAGGACATTTAGGAGAGTTAACATTTAATTAATAAGGACTGGAAGTGCAGTTGAAAAAATACAGTTTGCTGTGCATCTAGGAAAAATGGTGAAAAGGATAGTCCAGGGGAGATAGGTTTGAAGAGAAAAATAAGAAATAATAACTTAGTGTTATCACTTATTCCAAAGTAAAAGAAGCAAAAAGTTCAGTTTGGCTCATTATCATGGTCATTGACTAATACAACAAAGACAACATATTCAGCAGTAAATAAAATATATATTGGCATAGTTAAAATAGAGAAAGAAAAGAAATACCAAACCAGACCAGCTTCAGGAGTTCTTTCCACCCCCTTAAGAGCAGCTCTGTCCTGGGTCATGTGACCAGGAGGGGGGCTTCAGAATGGAGCAGGTAGTGGCATTTTGAGCTGCTGCCCAACAGCTTCTCCCACAGGGTATGTTGGGAGAATTTTTTTGTAGCATCTTTTTCTCTGCAGCTCATTTTTGAACTTGTCCTTTGGCCAGTTTCCCCTACCACATCAAATTCCTCCCCATTCTGTTCTGTTTTTGGAGAGCTATCCTGCTGATGGGCAAAACAGACATGGGCAGAGCACCAGGTTTCTTTCCAATATTCCACTGGGCTGAAAGAGTAATGGTGGACGTAACTCATAGTGTCCTGTGTTAGTGAAATAGTAAGAATGCCAGCTAGAATAATCAAGGAGAAATTAGTTAGTTGTTAACTGCAGACAAATTTGTTACAAAATGTTTGGCTATGTTAATGTTGCTTCTGAGTCCTGGTTAGATAAAAGAAAATGGACAGAATTAATCTGTTTATCCAGGAACAGGTTTAATAAGTGGTTGCTATTCCATAATAACAATTTATTATGGAACTTATGTAAAGTTGGTTGGGAATGAGCCAGTGATTCAACAGTTCCAGCTCTACAAGCAGGTTCTATTATCATACAGAGTCTTCCTCAATGTGCTATCTAGGGCATCTGAGGCTAAGATCTTAAAGTCCAGTAGCATGAAGGCGCTGTAGTATTTAGTTACAGTAAAACTGATCAAATTTCAAGTGGGAAAAGAAAGTAGAAAGGGGGGGGGAAAGGGGTTAAAAGGAAGGGTTTTGCTTAGAAATGCTTAGACTCAACAATCTATAATTGCTATACATTTCTCTCAATAAAGAAATCTTTAATGGAACTAATTAGAGTCCAGAGGATTTACTGAACTTGGGAAATGAGTGTGCAGACTTTGACACCCACCCTTCTTCTGCTGCAAACTTTACTGCACTGAATACTGGCGCTGGATGCAAAGTATGGGTACCTCAATATTGAAAAATTGGGTTCACAGCCAAATGATGCAATTTTCACTCATGGAATGATGCTTTCGTACAACTAAAATAATGGACCAGTATGCTGTTGTCCTCACCTATATGAATAATTGTGAGATAAATAGCATAGGGAATGTACTAGTTCTATTACTGCAGAGTGAGTTGATTTCATATTTCCTTGCTTGTTTATGAACTCAATAACTGTAATGTTGACTGATTCAACATGTGTGGTAGTGTGGAGGGCTTTTGGAAGCTCAGAGGGCTTTAAATGCTGTGGAAATTTCAGCAAGTGTATGCATGAACAAGCTGTCAATGCTGTCCAAATATCTCAGATTCAAAAAGATCCCCCATTTTGACATGAAGGTGTTGATAGTGAGTTGGCACTGGGAAGCAACAGCATCCAGAAAGCTGCTGAAGTCCAGCCATCATGACAAAGAATCTTTTAACTTTCTGTATAACCACCAATCTAAATTTCCAAATGTCTGCATCCATTGGAACCGAATGCAACACTCAGATCTGCAATGGACACATTCAAGTTGGGGGAATGGGTTTCCAGAAGCAGCTGCACTATATGTCCCAGCAGTTAAGAAATTGACAGGGTAATACATGGGATACATATATAATACCAATAGAAGAGAATAAATGTAGCTCAGGGTTGAACTGTGGAGTCCTTGGAGTTCTCTGAGCTTGGTTGTTTTCTTGGAGACATTTTGTTACCCAACTAGGTAACATCTTCAGTGCCAGAAGAGAGTGGGGTTTGCTCTCTGTTTATATACAGCAGCTTGCCATGTCAATGTTAGTGGGGGAGTTGTTTTTTTCTTGGTAGTTTTTAGATTGTTGTTTACTGTTTGTTTGAGTTGGTAGTTCCTTGATTAGGGTATTGTTTACCGCTTGATTGTTTGACTGGTATTAATCCTGGTGTTGATCCCTGTTTATCTGGGTGTTGATTGTTGGGGAGGAGATGTTCTGATCTTTTTGTTTCCTTTTTATTGTCTCTTTTGAATAGTGTGTAAATGTTGTTTATCTCTATGTGCCCATTGATGGCTGACTCGTCTAAATACCAAGCTTCCAAGAATTCCTTCACATTTTTGGATTTAGCTTGGTCTAAGACGCTGACAGTTTGGAAGTGCTGGAATTTCCATCACTAAGTGGTGCAGTCACATGACATCATGCTTTATCACTGCATCACTTAGCAACGGAAATTCCAGTCCCAATTAAGTGAGGACTACCTGTCCAGGAATATAACTGAACCGGCATTTAATTTAATAAACCACTGAGCAAAGATGCCAAGAACAATAGGTACTGGTAATCATTACCTGGATATCTGGATTTGAAGGACTCAATGAAGCACAAAGCATCAGTTTCTTGAACACCCATCTGCTCCCCTAAGGATTTAGCTCCAATTCCATAGATTATTCCATAGCAAATCTAGAAAAATGATGGACATTCTAATTTACTAGTGAATAACAAACAAGATTCAAGAATAAGATATTTTGCTGGCGCAAAACTGTTTTGTCAACTGAATATTAGATTTTACTTGTGGATCATATACATAGGATAGTTAATTGAACAATAATAGCTTTGTAATTTTGAGGGCATTAGACTGTGAATTGCTATTTAACTCTGCTTTCCTTAAAACTAAAACTCTTTGAAAAGGCAAGATAAATACCTTCCAACTTAGTTTCTTCATAATGTTCACTTCTAACTACATAAAAAGATTGAAGGGCACAGGGAAGAGAAGGAGAATGGGTTATGGAGAATAATTTTTCCTGCCACAAACTGAGGATCCAGGTTATGGTCTAATGCAATTTGCTGGCTCACTAAACTGTGAAATCACAATTAAAAAGTGATCACACAGAAACCAAATGACAGAAAAAAAATGAATACTGAATGATTCAGAAAAGTGGAAGAATTATGTTTATGCTGACATTTTAAGATAATAGAAGCAGAAACCTAATTGCAAAACTCAGAAGAGAGGAAAAAACTTTTAGTGCAGAAGGCTACAATGCTCCCTACAAAACTTCCCAGTATAATTAGAAGAAAAGCAGAAAGGTGCCTACTCTGTCTCTTTTGGGACTTACACATACAGAAGCTCCCCTTTTAGTATGGCAAAGTGTGCCAAAGCTAGTTTTATGCAGGGCTGATTTATTAAATTCATATCCTACTCTTCTGCCTGAAAGATATGAGATAGAATTGTAACAACTTGTCAAACATTCTTGGCATTTGCAATCTCAGTTCACACATCCCATTTTGGAATCTAATTAATTGTATGACTTAAATATCATTTACATTTTTCCCTCTTCATTTTTTCTGCCTTGTGTCATGTCTTCCCTAATCCAAAGATTTTGAAATCTCTAAACTTTACATATTTGCTATATATGATAAATACCTAATAAACCTAACAATGTTGAGCATGGTAAAAACCTAGATATTTTTATAATATACTTTATACTCCACATATGGCATTTACATCAGCATGAATCAATGACTTGTCCTTGATAATGGTAATAATGGGAAATTACAATAATATCCCCTATCAATACTTCCTTTGCATTTGTCCGCACAGTGAAGTTGAACCTGTGATTTGTGCTATTAACTTGCCGTTATCTTACAGCTGACATCTTAAGCTCATTGTGCCACTTGTCCACAAATTTTCAGACCAATCTCAACTGGCAATTATAGGACTATTTTAGGATTAACTTAACTGAGATATCTAGGAAGCTTGTAAAATTTCTAGTTATTATTATTAGAAGCAGCTGAGAATGTCCTATAGCTAATTATGTCTAGATTCCATTCTGCACTTATCTTTATGAAGCTTGTTTGTTTTATCTTACTTTTATTATCCAACCTGATATATGCTATTTTATAATAGCAATCTTCACTAGAAGATTCAAGTCTCATCTATTTATTGTTACGATTGTTTCCTTGTTATATATGTTGAAATTAATCTATTTTTTTAAAGAAGTAAATCTATTTCTAGATATCTATATACAGGTAGTCCTCATTTAGCAACTACAATCGGGACTGGCAATTCAGTCGTTAAACTGCAATTGTGCTTTATGATCTTATTTCACCTTTCCTTTGCTTTACAGACCTGCAAAGGTCATAAATGTGAGGACTGGTTGTAAAGTTACTTTTCCATCACTGTCATAACTGGGAATGGTTGCTAAACGAGGCAGTCACTAAACAAGGACTACCTGTATCAGAGGATTCAAATTGGTGAGCCTTTCTTCTACAGTCCACTGTAGGCACTGAGGATGATGCCAAGTCAGCACAGGGCACTAAATACCACACAGACACATAGTGTGGAAGAGGAGCAGCAGGCTAGTGGTGGACTGGTGCCCCCCCACCTTGGCCTGACTCAGCAGGTCTCCCAGCAACAGTGAGGCTTTGTTGCCCAGACCATGCAGCGTCAAACTCCAGTATCCTGACCTGCTCTGGTAGGTTCTGCAATGCCAGGCTTTCCAGGCAGGGGCATATGGTGAAGGAAGGCAAGCTGGGAAGCTGGAGCTGTCCAAGGGAAAGAGGAGGGTTGGACCTGGCCACCCTGCCATGAAGGTCTCTCTGCTCTCAGGGACTGGGAAAGAGTGAGCCAGCAAGCAAGATCTCCCTACTAGGCAAAGGAAGGAAGGACTCTGCCAGCTGAGGAGACAGACAAGATAAGGAAGCAACAAGAAAAAGCCAAAAGGAAAGAAAGATCTCTCTGCTGGAGCAGGAGACAGAAGAGAAAGTTATTTGGATTTGGGCAGCTCTTAATGGGATGGGTTTCCTAGATATCCTAAGAATGATCTTGAAAAATATTACAAATATTTTACAGTAATAAAATCCAACAGTAGTGTTCTGGTTAATGGAATATGCTCCCACCCTACTGGCCAAAGTATAATGTCTGTTTTGCAGCTCTATTTTTCAGTAAAGCTTTTTTTTATTACATTAAAGGAGATATTTAATGGAATGTCATGATATTTTTAATTTTCAACTTACTAGAGACTTCCATATACACCAAACATGATACAAAATGTACATTATATGCATGATATTAAAATATGTAATCATGAGTATAGAGAAAGGCTTGTTCAACTAAATTGATATCTCAGGAAAGAAGTACATTTCCAAAACTACCTGCTTAGCTTGTTGCCTTAAATCATTCCCAACCTCTTCAGGGTCAACCTTCTTCCACTCAGCTGCAATGCTTCTAAAGACATCAGTGTCGTTACGGAAGGCCCGGAGCAGCCGATCATCAGAACAAAAATGTGCAAGGATTCTTAACTCCAGCTGAGAGTAATCAGCAGCCAAGATCAAGCCACCTATAGTCAATCATGCAAAACCATTTCTAAATCACTGATTTCCTTTAAACCACAAACAAGGGCTTCTTTCTCTTAATTACTGAACTTTCAAGTGAAAGATATATGGATATGGGAAAACTTCCTGCTTCAATTTCAACAGGTTTATCCCATGATATAGTTGATATTTGATATTTTATAATCCAGTAAAATACAATCCAGAAAAAGCTAAGTATCATATGTTTACATTTTTCTCTCAAAATGAAGTCTCTGTGCACCAAAAAAAAAAAAAAAAGCTAAACTACAACTCTTCCTCAACAGTTTTCTATGTGGAGGGAGGTAAAAGAGAAGGATTCCAAGTCTGGCTTTCTTCCAAGAGTATGATAGTTGTTTATGTGTAGGGAAGGAAAGTACCAGGTACATAAAACTCTTAAAGGCCTCTATATGTGCTATTTTGTTTTTAATCCACAATTTTATAATGTGAAACATCAACACGTGGCAGAGGCACTAATATGTTGAATATAATTAATAAAATTTATTAATAATATAACTTTCATTGTACTATTGATAGTTTTCATACTGTAATAGTATTATTAATGGTACAAAGAAATTTTTTGAGTGAATTGATCATTAAAAAGTGAATGAGCAACACTAGCACCATTTGCATGTAAGAGATAATGAATGGGGAAATTCCTGAAAAACTTACCACTGTGTTTCTGAAAAATTTGGCTCTCCACATGGTTACAAAGAGTTAAAATATGATCTTAGTGACTGTTGTGTGCAGCCCATTTTCTGATTATATTATGATTATTATTAGATTTTTATCCTGCCTTTTTTATATACAGTATATATAACCCAAGGCGGTGAACATACCTAATTCTCCTGCCTTCTATTTTCCCCAACACCTTCCCTGTGAGGTGGGTTGGGCTGAGTGAGAATGACTGGCCCAAACTCACCCAGTTGGTTTTCATGCCTAAGGCAGGCCTAGAAGATTCCTGATAAAAGGAATGGGCACCTATTTTATAGAAAAATAATTTGTAATGCAATGACTAAGACAGATTGAAATTTTATACATGCTTGCTTGTTGGTATAATGGACTGCTTCAAATTGTCCATTCTGTGCTACTCTGCCCTTTAGTATCTTCTGGAATACATAAAGTACTGTAGTTCCCACATTGCCAAAAGTTCCAGGTAATATATATATATCCAAGTTTTCTTGAGGAGTCTAACTGGAATGGGAGATTGCTATAGGAGGAGATAATCCTTTAGGAATTGGTGACCTTTAGCCCTTTAGAGTTTTAATGGACATTCTCACTGTTTTGAATGGTGCCAGTTTGTACCCAGTGCAGCTCTTGTAGGATAGGTGTAGCATGATCCTGTACGTGGGTTTTTCAGGGCTGCATTTTGAACCTGTTAACATTTTTAAAGATTATCTAGTTTAGATGGAACTAAGGCAAGTGTCACCATAGCTGTGTGTGACCTCATCAGGAAAGGATACAGCTGGTCCAACCAACTTTCTAGCGTTTCTAGCTATAGATATCACCTGAACAAAGCTAAGTCTGGAAACTACAAACCTGATTCTTCATGTAAAGTACGATTTCACCTGAAATAGGTTACATTCTTATTCCAATATCTGTCTCCAAACAAATCAAATCTCAGTTGATTAGCCCCTCATCCAAAGAGTGATTGCACAATGTCATTGCTGGAATAATATTCTTTCATTACTCTATATGTCCTCTGCTTTTTAGTAACAGTCCCTAGACAATTAAAGTTTGATTTTCCCAACATTATGGCCAGAGTGATGCAAGCTATAATCTCCCACTGTATTACCTCCAGTCATATTTCTTTCTTTATCAAATGATGGGGTCAAAAAAACAATTTTAAGGCATTACCTGGAAATGGTACAAAGGCATGTCTCATGCTGACAGAAAATAGTATTTTCTTCCTGTTTGATATTTCTTCAGTTAGAATCTTAGGTCCACATGGCAACACAGAATGTTTTCCACATCTGTAAAATATTTTTTTAATCAAAACTTGGCATATTATTTATTCCTATATGATTCACCAATTAAACAAATTAAATAGAACTAAATCCAATATGTGTAGAGAACAAATGCAAAATGTATTTGCTGCTTAATACCATTAATATTAAAATCAGCAGTAGCAAATCTTTTCAGCTTGGGGCAATATTTTTTGCCTTCCCTGGGAACCATAGCCCTATGGAGCATATCATATCATTTCTTTGGAGTGGATGAAGCAGAAATTTTCACCCCAGCTTTTTTTGGCTTTGGGAGATTTAAGGGATCAAATGAATGTCTCCCCAAATGTATAAGGATTTTTAAGGGATTTCAAATGGGTGTATTAGCCAGGGCTCCCTGTCTTTCAAGGCGGGGGGGGGGGGCATCCAAAAATAGAGGTAAGAGCCTCCTTTCCTGGTTCATGGTGTCACAATCTCAACTGGGGGGTTGGTGCCATCAGAGGTCTATCCATGAAGCTTCCTTTCCCAGAGCCCCTCACATACTGGGCTTCTGTGATGCACTTTTGGTGGGACTCCTTAACTGACTTCCAACCCATCCAGATCCAATTGATCTTCAACCAACAATTGATTGTTCCCTCTTCTGTGTCCCTAGTGACTGACCCTGGTGAAAAGGCAGTCAAAGAGCCTCTACTCTAAGCCTCCTCACATTCTTGTCAGCATGTTTGGATCTCCAGCTCTCATTACCACTGCTGCTCCAGATGTTCTTTTCTGAACTACAGAAACCATCTTACATAGGCTAATCAATCAAACCAATTCAACTATTAGTCTGTTCTTGAAAGTTGAAATATCTCCATTTTTTTTATCTTCCACTGTGCATGAATACATCTGCCCAGTGCTGATTCTAGCTCCTTTCAGCTCCTTTAGATCAGTCACTATCTCTCAGCTGAATTTACCATATGTGCTGGTAAAGTTATGAAAGGATGAAATAGATGAAATAGATATAAGTGTAACAAGTCCAATCAATAAATAAAAGAATATGTTTCAAAGTCATAGTAAGTCTGATAACCCCATGTCTTTTCAGAAATGTGACCCAAAAAATCTAAGAAATGAACTAAAATTTTAAAAAGTAGAAATAATGTACTATATTTTCATACCTGCTTCGTAGAATATTCTGCTGTTTTTGGAAAGGTGGGCTCTCTTCAACCATTGTTGGCATTTCAATCTCAAAGTCTTTAGGTACATTCTGTATATTGGGTTCTCTGAAGCTTATGCGACCTACAAACAAACATGGAGCACAGTTAATGTAGGCAGATGTATGGAAGATGAAGAAGTTGTGGTTGAGTCAGACATTTGAAACGCAAAAAGGTGGGTTTGTGTTGGGCATGTGGATTGCATGCTTGTGTGGTGCAAAGACTGTAGACATGTATCATGCTGCTACATATTGCTGAGAAAGAGGCAGCAGTTGGAAAATGTAGTCAGCCAGTTCTGAAATGCAAATTTAGGCTGTTAGATGGCAATCTGAAGTCTGAGGTTGTCAAGATGATGTTTTCAGAAATGCTACCTGTTTCACATGCAGGCAGAGTTCAGAAATCTCATGTATGGATGGGATGGGGGTGTTTGGTACAGGACTTTAGTTTTGTCAGGCGTTGAAGAACTTTTGGAGTACAAGCAAGAGGGGCTCCTCTTGAACCAAAATGGTCCAAAGGGCTTCACTTGAACTGGGTTGGGGGTTGGAGAGATTCCCTTAACACTTTCAGGGCAAGAGGTGGTGGTTTTATTTTTAAACTTTTATATGCTTATTTTAGAGACCATCCTAAGAAGTGTATTTTCATATAGTATAAGAAGATATAATTACCTCAAATGGCAGAAAACCATGCTATCAGTCTTCAGCACACAAAATGGGGGTAAGACAACCTACGCAGTCAACTAATAATTGTTAAATTTGCTGGGAATATAACTTGCTACCTGTAGCACTTTGAGACTGAGAAACAGGATAGATCCTTTCCATTCTTAGGACAGGGTTGAAAAGTTTCTCCCTCTGTAGTGGAAATATCACTTTGGTTATTGCATTAGTGATCTTTCTCCATTCTAAAATCAGGCCAGGTAAAGGGTGCAGTTTCTTCAATTTTTCTAAAACATCCTATAGAAATAAAGAATAAGACAAGCCAGTTAACTGTTTTTGTATTTACAAGAATGTTATGTGAAGATTTCACTACCATTCACTCGGAACAATCATTGGAATACTCTCTAATCGCCTTCCTATTTCCAGATAAGGGTGAGCTAACGCACATTCTTTATTTGTACTTTTTTTTATGAAGTTCCTTTACCAAGGGCTCCTGAGCAAATCTAGCAGTCAGGATTAAAATGTTGTCTTTTTATTTATTGCTAAGTGATAAAAATGCCTTTTCTTGATTAGTAAGCGGTAAGAGTGAATTATACTCTTCTCTCATGGAGAGCCATTATTCCCTACTCCCCTCCGCAGAATGCTTTGTGGCTCAGTCAATCTGTCTGTTCATGGAGGGAACTTTCAACATACTCTGGAAATATGACAAATCTTTTTCACATTAAATATGTCTGACATGATGCCCTTCTTGGCAAATAGATTCTAGAGGAAGATACTGAAGGAGTCACTTCTGAAATCTGCATCATCATCATCATGTCCTCCCTTTTGCAAGCCAAGTGTAGGAAAGATTAAAGGAACTGGCAAAACTCTTAATAGTTGTGTGGGATGCTTATTGAAAGGAAGAAAGCATTTCATGTAACAGGATCAGTCTACTGATTAATTAAATTTGGGGAAAATTATGATAGGCAAGTGTGAAAACCATTGGGAAACCCATGATCTATGAATTAAGCCTCAGTGGAAATTAGTCTTACATAATTTCAGCACTGTAGTCAAACTGGCTAAAATGATATGAAAGCAGTCTTTTTAAAAGAATCTACAGTGGTGCTTAAAAGTTTGTAAGCCCTTTTGAATTTTCAATATTTCTTCAGTTAATAAGACCTAAAATGTGATCTATTCTCCACACAGTCCTAAAACTAGATAAAGAGAACCTAATTAAGCAAATGAGTCAAAAACATTATACTTGTTCATTTATTTATTGAGGAAAATTATCCAAAGCTACTTATATGTGTGTGGTGAACAGATCATGTTTTAAGTCATATTTATGCAGAAATACTGAACATTCAAAAGGGTTCACAAACTTTTAAGCACCACTGTATGTCAGGAAGGGAATACTGCTCACTCAGAACATTTCCTCATATTGAATGCAAGTCATCTATATGTGCATATATCATGTCAAACTGATCATTCCCTCTCTTCTCACAGGTGAGGGACACCAAATAGAGGGAAACTACATGCAGAAGAATTGAAAGAGATAATTTTCCAGAAGTAGCCAATGTTGGGAAATGCAAAAGCTGCATGAGCTCCCAATGCTGTGTGCTTGTGTCTGTTTGTGTAAGAGAGAGTGAGCATCAAATTTTGGTCATGCTGCCAAAATTCCACCATAAACCTCCGTATCACAGAATTATTTCAGTTTTTCAACAAAACCAAAACCATTTTAATTTGATTTTACGTACCTCAAAAAAATAAATAAATCTAACTTTCCTAAAAAGTTCCTACCCTGAAAACTCCATCCATTTATATGTTGTTATGCTATCCCCTGTACCTTTCAGCTGCAGAAAATTAAATAACAAGATGTTTGAAGTGTGAACCCTGTCTGTCGCATTTCCTGCCTTTTGAATAGTGATTCTGTTTGCAACCAACTGCCAGTATAAAGCACATTGCTGAAGGACAACTGGCAGAGAATAAAAGGCAAATCAAAGCATTGTTTGGAATGCTTCCTTAATTGATGAAGAGGAAAATGATGAAGAGGGTATCAATCACATTTTCTGTGTGCAGTGGCCAAGGTGCTGGAGACCCAGGTTCAAGTCCATCCTCAGCCTATCTTACCTTACAGATTTACTTCTGTGAGGAAAAAATGAAGGAAGACCCCCGAGTAAGCTGCCTTGAGCTCTTGGAAAAGCTTAGGGTTGAATCTCAAATAATCACTCACATTTTCATTATCAATGGGATTCAACAGAACAACTCAGGATGAATCTTACCCTTACAAAGATTAGAAGGCTGACATAGACTCCAGTGATGATTGAGAATATTTACGTACAAGACTCCTGAGCTTTTAAAGTAAAGGATGAAATTAATAATGAATCAAGCACCATATAACTGTAATGCATTAGAATTTAAATAGGCAACTGGATTGCTTATGGAAGTTACATCATATAAAAACGATACCTTTGTTGTACTGAACTGTTTGCTCAGCCTGGCCCGATTCCTATTTGCTGTTGCTTTTCTAGTACAACCCAACATTTTCTTGCCTCTTTGCATTTTTAGTTCTCCATCTGATGGCAACTTTTGCTCCAAAAACAATACCTGAAACAGAATACAACATCATGCAATTGCATTCCTATTCTAATCCTCGACACAACTTTTTGAAAAAGATTTATGTCTTACTTTCCCTCCACGAGCAGAAAACAGAGTGCCTAATACCCTATCTTCCAGTTTTAATCTCCTCATCAACAACTTCTGAGTAGACTGGATGGTTTTCAGAAAGCAGAAAACCTTCCAGGGAATTTCCATGGCTAAGTGTGCTCTTGAACTTGGGTCTTCTTAGTCCTGGTCCAGCACTCTAACCACTTCACTAGCTGTGAAGGCCTCTGGGTCTCTCCCTCCTGTCCCGTCCCCCCCTGCTCTGAAGTGAAACCATGGTTATACATTAAGTCAAATTACACTGGGATGCAGGTTCCTCTTGCTGGTAATTACAGAGGAAACTATGCCACAAATCCTATTACTGACAAAAGATCATTTTAAAAATTTTGGATCAAATAATGAAAACATGAAATCACAAAAAGAATATGAAACTAGAATATGACCCTTAAATTTTAATTATTAATTAATTAACATGATGCAAACATTCTGCTTACAACATTTTAGAGTTGCACCATAACAGTCCGTATTTCTTGTCTAAAACTGAATGCCACTTTCAGGTTAGGGTTAGTTTGCATCACTGAGATGCAAAGAGATATAATACAGAAAATAATAAGTTGCTTTCTTCGTTTTTACTAAAAGTTCTAGTTATGTGTTACTGTAAATCTGTTTTAATTCTACAATATTTAGTGCTTAATACAACTTAAGATCAATCTCTTCACCTTTGGTTAACTTTGGGAGCGGGTCCATGGCTAGTTCCCCCACATAGTAAGATCGTGCCATTGAAAATGGCTGAATTTTAGCAGTAAGATTTTAGGCTATATTGGAAAAACAATAAGTACTTTTATAAAAGACTGGAAACCTTTTATGGACTTTTTGCTGAAAATGGATAAAAATGAACTGGTGATTTCTGGGTTCAGTTAATTAAAATTAATTGAATTTTATTAAAAGAGGTTCAATATGGGAAGAAGGGAACTATATAATGTAGTTCTAAAGTGGGAGAAATGATAAAATTTGTAACTGGTTTAAAGAACATCGGAAGCGGCTTCTTTTTTCTCTTTCTCTGTTTCTAGCACTTTTTCTACTTTTCTTTTATACATTTGTTCTTGTTTATCTTTTAATTATGAAAAATTATCAATAAAACTTATATATATAAAAAATTTAGGCTATTTTTGGAAGTTTTAAAGAGTAGAAATTGAGTGATTTGCCTCCGAGGCCTCCCACTATCATTCTTCAAATATCTCCAAAACCAGGCTCAAAAACTCAAACCACACACTCTTCCTGGAGATATCAGAATGTCATTTGGTGTCCTTCCATGACCCTTCAAAAAATCAAGAGATGGAGTTGCACTCTGTTCTGAACTGATATTGAGGTCCTGTGTCAAGAATTTTAAGGAATCAATAGTTTTAAACATATTTTAGAGGAATTTTAATTTTAATTATTAAGTTTTTAAAATATTTTAAAATATTGTTTAAATGAACTGCATCTCTGATTTTGTACTGTTCTTAAAATGCAGAATATGAAGTTAACAAGAATAAGAACAATAATGGGGGCGAGCTCAGATAGCAAAAACCATTTTAGAAACACTATGGGCACCAAACCAAAATCATGGCTGTGTTAAGTCATAAAATAATAAGGCATTGGTTCTCTGAACATGCCTGAATATGAAAGAGAAACAGAGCAATGAAATAAATCAGGAAAAGACAAATGTGCTCTGTAGTGGCAGAAGTAGTGACTAATTATTTTGAGACAACATGAACTGGGTACCCACATCAAGGTGAATCCAAGATGCTTCTGATCCATGGCTCCCCAAGAATGTAGAGATGAATCTGTTTTTTTAAAAAATTACTGAATAATGTTTGCTAGTTTCACTATTTAAATATTTATCTATGATTGCAGTACTGTAAATGAATGACCTCTCCAATAGAAGAGAGTATATATAGCTCAGGGTTGAACTGTGGAGTCCTTGGGGCTCTCTGAACTTGGTTGTTTACTTGCAGACGTTTCATTACTCAACTATGTAACATCAGTGCAAGTGAGTGTGGGATTTGAATGAACTCTTCTACTTGGAATGCTTATATTTTTAATGATATAGTCTATGGAATCAATGAATTAAGAGGCACAAAGGGGATGGGTACATGCCAACAACTGGTAATAAATTTGGTGTCAAGAAATTAAGCTTATAATCATAATAAATTATAAGCTACAGAAGCATTTCATGAAGTATTTCATTAAAAAGTTGCAACAGATTGTGATTTTCCTCCCCATTTTTCAGAGGCATTATTTACAGGCACAAGTTACACATGTGAGGTTAGTGCAAATTATGTAAGACTATTGGCATTTGCTATTTCACTCTATCATCAAATTTTTACAGTGACCTGCTAGAGTGGCTTGATCACCTCTTCTTTACTCCATCCAACTCTATAATTCTCTGGATAGGAAACTTGCATTTGATATGTTACATATACTTCTATTATCATTTCAGGCAAGTAATATTTGTTCTAAATTTGACAGTGCTAAATTGATAGAAAAATTTGAGCAAACATTTTAAAAATAATTTAAAAACTAACATTGAGAAAACATTTTCTTCAGAAGCAGTTTACTAGTTGAACAGAGGCAACAAACTTCTTCCAATCAAAATTTCACTGATGATTTCTGGGTCAAAGCATAAGTTGTTGACACAAGTTCATCACAATACCTCAGCAACATCATCAGGGCAGGTCAAGGAGAAACTGTGACCCGCCAGCTGGTATATCCGGTTCTCAATCTCATTCAATTTTGCTTCCATAATGTGTTTCTGGGCCTCACACTCTGCTGTGCTAAAACCTATACCATTGAGCTCCAACAAGGCCAAGCAATACTGATTTGGCATCTCCACTTTATGAAAACTATCTATAATAATGACAAATGAAGCAAAACACAATTTTAGTTTCATCTCGCAAAATATGACTGACATTTCAGGACATTTGAATGAAAGCTGCCACTTGCTCCTATTTTCCTCCTGCCCCCCCCAACCCATTAACTTACCCTCAATTGTATGTTCTGCAAAGTAGGTATACAGTGCAGAATGATGAGCTTATGTTCCAAAGAATGGAAATTATTACAATCCCCAAAAAATAAACAAGTAGTTAGGAAACAAATCAGAAAGTTAAAAGCTAATTAATAAATAAGCCTAGATCTACATTGACCCTAGTGAACATTTGGCATTAAGTGCTGTGTCACCCAATTCATTTTTTTTATTTTCTGTTGATGCTTATGGCACTCTGATGCAAAAAAGTGAATGTCTGAAACCTTTACATCCCTGTGGAAACTTGTTTGCCAATCAGTGCAGCTTCTAATCATAGCAAAATATAATATTTTCACACAACAGTCTACAACATTTACACATATCATTTTAAAGCTGAGGTTGGATTTTAACAATTTAAAATTTTACATGTCCTATGTTAAATGGTACTGTCAATCCTGTAGCCCTTTTACCTTGCAAGTTATCCTTATGCAATAAAACACGGAGTTCTTCCATGATATGGAAGACAAGAACAGACTCTATTGATGCCCTGTAACGTCCAGAATGATTTGCACTGGCACTGAGACCCAGGCTCTGATTTCCCTGGCTCGCTCCAGTTTTGTCTAGCAAGAATAAATCCTGAGGAAGGAAATTGGCAACCATATTCTGAAGGGAATCTTCTTTAGATTCAGGGTCCAGCAACCAGCAGGCCACCTAGAATTAAGAAAAATGTACAGTATTCACAAGTTAAAATGGAAAAAGCACATTTTTCACAAAAATGTAACATAGTCAAGAACAAGAGTATTTGCAAAAATGGCAAATACGTTGTTGACATGCGTGTGTCCTACTTCAGGAGGCAGATTTATAGGATTCACTGATTTCCAGAATTCACTGGTGGAAGCATGGATTTCAGTGGTCACTGTTTCATTGGTCTTTGAACTCAGCAGCTGTTCTATGCTAATAACACAGCAGTCCACAGCAGTCATCTTTTAAATAAGGGTGGAACCTAAAAAACCATGAAAATGATGTTGCTCTCTCCTCCCTGCAACATCTTCCTTCCCAGGTTATCCTCTTCCCTCCCCCATCTTTAGATTATCAGGTTGAATCCCATTATAGAAATAGAAGGAATTATAAAAAATGAAGTTAGTAAACCTTTGGGTCCTCAAAAAATCCTGCCAAAGAGATGCCACAGGCCTTCAGGAGAGTCTTGTAGTGCTGGATGAAGTCATACACAGCAAGTGAAAACACCCTCTTGGACTCCTGCAGACATAGCTTAAGATGCTGCAATCTTTCTGCTGCAGACAGGTCTTGATCCAATGGAGGCTGTGCCAGACTGGAACTTACTTCTAAATGGACAGGAAATACATATGTCAGAAGTCCCAAGAAAAGAAAGAATATACACGTGTTTGTATATAAATGTGCTTTGTTATATAGAAGCAGAAATCATCCTTGCCTCTAAAACAAACTGTATTGAAAATATTTCTCTGCTATTTCTACATATACCTATGTATACCCTATGGTTCCTTATTATTTCTACCTCCTTTTCAGTTTTCTAATGTCCCCACCCCATGCCCCTTTTGAACTCTCCTCCTATTTCCTATAGTTTTGAAACTCTAACTCTCAGATTTCCTTTTGTCACCTGACTCAAAACAGCCTCTCAAAGATATTTCTCTCTCTTTGTTTTTGTGTCTATGCTGGGCTTTTTGGCCCAGGCAAACCACCTTCTAATTTCTCTTTAAAAACCTGTATTAGTGTTGTGAAAAGTCTTGGTCCGCATAAATTAAAAAAAAAAGATTTTCAATTCAGTACACTCTGACAATAAATACATTCTTACCAATTTGGCTTTGAAGGTTCTGCTGCAATGAGATGTAATAAGCATCTTTTCTACCCCAGCACACAGCTAATCCAACTACCAGCAGGTCTTCGCAGGCATGAACGGGAAATCCATCGTTCTCACAGAGAATTTTCTGAGATGTACTTCCTACACAGCAACCACAGACACACAGAAACAGGCTAAAAATAATGTTAACCCTTTGCAGTTCCAATCATGCAAACAGTTTATATAGAAAGCAGCCTTTCCATTTTGGTATTGTTTAATCTTTTAAATGTACAGATAAACCATCACTTAAGTTCTAAGCATTCTAACGTACAAAGATGAATTTCAGCAACACTGACAGCATCAAGGAACAGCTTTTTTACTATGCTAAATGTGCTGAAGTGTAAGAGCCTCTTATCCTCCTCATCTCCATCCTTCTTGATTAACTTCAGTAAATTCTAGCAGTACCATATAGCAGCATATGAGGATGTTTGGAATATTTTAACTCAACAGCATAATAATAAATAATAACAACCAAGACAAAACAAAACAAAAATAGCTGCAGGCCATAAATTCAGTAAAGCAACAACCTTGCCATATGAATCTTCTCCCTCAGTTAATTTCTTTATAATTGTGTTGCTGAGTGTCTGGATTTGGTTTTGTTCTTGCTCCTCTCCATTTCGGCTGTATTTATTATATTGGGCTTAAATCTACTGTAATTAATAAATCCAGGTCAATTAAAGTATATATAAAGTATGCACAGATATACACATTCATTTGTATAAATGAATACAAAAGGAAGTAAAATCAACAAGATGGAAGGGAAAATGTGCCTGCAATTATTTGCAATTTCAGGTCTTTCCATCCATCTCTACTCTGGGTTACACTTCTGAGAATGAGGAGAAAATGGGCTTAAAATGGAGGAGTCAGCAACATTCTGAGCAGTTGCCTAATCACATCTCTCTTTGAAAAGCATTGGGGATTTGTTGGAAAAAAATTTATTTTTTCTCTTTAGCCTCTGGCCTGATCAAGCCAATTTTGAATTTAATCTTTTTTTTGCCACTTTCATACCAAATTTGGTCTATTCTGTTTTGCTTTCAGAGAATGATTATGATGATGGACAGAATCCTGACCACATTTACATAATTTCTTTTGAACATTCTAATTGGTTGGAAATTATAATAAACCCAATATAGTCTCTTCCTGGCTTAGCTAAGTGTAACACTTTTGTCCTTTTTTTGGTTTAACTTACGTTAACACTGAAAAGTCTCCCTCTCTGAACAGTCTTCCTTAAATAAAATAATTGTGATGGAGCATAGTACCAAACTCTATAAATTCAATAGGTTGCTACCAGCAGATATATTTATGGTATATACTGTAAGTATTTATAAATTTTACTTCCACACAGTACTTTCACACTTCCATTAAAACAAATATTTTATATGTATGTACATAATATTAAAAGGGACACATGCGTTTTAGAAGCATTGCAACAGCAAACATTCTTTTAACTGGTCTCACATATGTATGAGGGGTATGAATCTAGTTTGACTCTAATAGAATAAAATATAGTATAATATGGTAGAAATGTAGCATGTAACTGACATTTGGTTAACAAGTGACATTAGTGTATATGAAAATGGAAGCAATGTATCTTTTTCTAATTTGGGAATAACACTATTTTTAGCTTTTTCCATGTCTGTGGAATTTCTCTTTCCAGTATGTGGTTAGACAATCTTAAAGGAAGTGAGATTAATGCAGCTTAAAAGGGTTTACAACTTATCCTCACTAGGTGCCATGCCATTCTTCAATTGCCCAAAAGCTTATTTCTCAACTTGGATTCGTTTGTTAAGAGCTTTGCTGTTTTACATCTATGAATGTACAGATTCAGACAGTGCTTTCTCTAACTATGATCTTTAGGGAGGCATTCTTTAGCAAGATAAGCAAGATACTTTAATTTCTTTTCCTTTGCTCAGCTTAGTTGCTCAGTGCCGCAGTTGAGCAATTTGCACAGAAGTGTCTATTGTACAATTTTTTAATCTATCAGCTAAAGTGATGTGGTTAAAATTATTTTCATTTTCTAGGACTTTTCAAACATTCTGGCACTTTAGGGCTGTCCTTATGTTATTTAGGTGTTATTTAAAATTTATTCCATTTTAAGTCCCTCTTGTACCATTTTGTCTTTATTGACTTTAGAGGATCTTAGCTGACCCTATGTTAATTCCACACCATTTTAATTTTCTTTACTTAGTATTTCTTGACACTCTTCTGAGCCAAAATCTTGTTTGCATATTTAATCATGCACCCATATTGTAAACTGAAGAACAGGAATTGTTTTATCTTAAGCTCTATATTATTATTAGTAGTAGTAGTAATAGTAGCAGAAGAGTACTAGTATGTTTATTTCATACTATGCCAATGTCATTATTTTCATACAGCCACTAACTACTTAGCCTGTAGCTTCTTAACACACTACCTCCCAGTAGTAATTTGGAGGCTAGCTTTAGTAAAAATATTGAATCCCAACAGAATCCTCAACAAAAATATTGAATCCCAACAGAAGAACAAACTAGAAAGCTTTAACACAACGAACTCAGCTAGATCACCAAGGGCCAAAAAAGTAGCAGGGCATCTCTTCAGCATTAGATGTGTACTGTATGTGTGTGCTCATGCATGCATGTGCAAGTGCACTGTGTATAAATAAAACACACTGTGTTAAATTTAATGTATATATGGAAATTACTGCTTTACAGCCTGCAGGGCTATGAATCTTTGGTTGACGTTTTATATGAAGTACATCTCAACTATCAGTTATCCATAATTAAAGCAGCACTAAGCCAGCACTTCCCCACCTTACACATCTGCACACTCTTCCATAGCAATAAAAGTTCTGAATTTGTTTCCTTCCAAAATTATAATTAAATTGTCTAATTAGTCTGTAAATTGTTGCTTCTTTAAAAATTGACTAGTTACCACATTAATACAAATTTGGAAGTATTCACCTCCAAGCTACCTAAAACACAGCAGAAAAACTCACCTTGCTTGAATTTTGCACCAATAGTCGATCTGTGGGACAGAGGGGTTTTTGTCTTTTCACAAGCCACAGAGATAGAAAATTTATTTTTTGTTTTCCATTCTTTAATGAAAGTTTGGAAAAGAGTCTTATCATTTGCCACATCAATTATTGAGAAATTATCAGCACTGCAAGATGGTAGAGGACCTTTATCTTGAGATAAATGGAGTGAAAAATCTTCACTTATCACTGAGTTATCCTCAAGAGAAAGCACAATATGTTCTGAATTTTCTGGTTTATGTTGTAGCACTTGTCCCTGTATGTGTAAATCAGATTTATCCTTCTGTAACAACTGAAGACATGGAACTTTATCTGTAGAGTTTGCTTGTTTTGTTTTTGTCACAATGGGTGACATTTCTATGCATTGTGAAGTAGACTCCATGGCATTCAGGGGTGAAAGAGGCATTTTGTTCCCATCTGTCCAAAAAACACAACTTCCATTTTTGCTCTTTTGAACATCCTTCCTTCTGGTTACACAATTTCTTCCAAAATCTTTGCACAACAATAATTCACATTGACCGGGATAAAGGGCAGGAGTGCTTGAGTCTTTAGTATTCTTAGAGAACACTAAATTCAGTTTGTTTTTTGGTTCCATTTCAGATTTTTCATTAGAGGGGCTTAACTGTCTGTCTAAAACTTCTTGCATTCCTGGACTCAAATCAAATGACGTATCAAATTTGTTCATTTGATTATTTTTTTCTACACAATCTTTCTGTAGAATTTCACTTACATTCTTTTCATTACTTTTTAGTCTAACACTTGTTGTTTTATTCAGATTTTTAATCTTGCTAAGAATGTTTCTATGAAAAGGAGGTAAAATCACACCATTTAATTTTTCTGCTTCATGTAAAGACCTAGTATCTGACATTATAGAATTACACCCTGTTGACAATTTTTGGTTTATAATGTCATTTGATACAACCTTATTCAGTCTTGTTTTCAATTCACCTGAGATGTCGTATTCTAAACTACCATTCAACAAAGGAGGGATAGCCAGCTGCTGTGGAATTGTCTCCATGATCATTTCACCATTATCACCATCCTGGGAGTCATCTATGTGGCTAACGTCTCCATCAAACAATAAACTATCACTGCCATTCAGATCTGTTTCATTTATATCCACGGTGGATGGGTACTGGCTGAGAGAAAAGGAAATACTGTTTGGAAGAACAGTGAGCTGCTGTTCTGTTAAGTTTGGAGTTTGATAGTGCTGTAAGAAGCTGTCCAACTGGGAATCTGGGACAGAAAAACAGCTTGTTTCCAAGCAAACTGAGGTTCCTGGGTATTTCTCAACAGACTTAATTTGAGACTGTCCCAAACCTGACACTTTACTAAGCAATAATGCTGAATGTGCTTTTCTGCACTCTAGTTTATCCTTAATACATGCAGAATTTGTTTCTGAAGTACTAGTACCATTTATACCAATGCAGGTTTTCTGTGCTAGACTGGCTACCAGTTTTCTGTCTTTGATTTGTTGTTTGTTAGCAATTTCATCTGCCATCTGCTGTTGTAGTAATCTATCTGTTTGGGTATCCAACTGGAAGCTTTCTTCAAATTCTTTGAAGACAAGATCCAAATCAGGAGAATAACCATTTTTAATACATTCAACATTGCTTGAAAAACTGCCAGTATGAGTGTTCACTTCATCTGCATTTGGACCTTGTAACATCCCACTGGGTTTTATAATTGTTTTTTTATCCAAACGTTGCTTGAAATGAATTCCAACCTTTGACTTAAATCTAGTTGCCACATCATTTTTTGTACCTTCTTTCAAGCATGTCTTCATAATCTCTTCAGCACTTTCCATTGCTTCCCTGTCATCCAACATTTGTTTCACACATGAATTTGTCATATCTCTGTTTAAATTCATTCGTTTCTTGGCATTTCTTGCCTCTGCCTGCATCTCCTCTATTGGAGCTTTATTATCAACCCCTTCTGCTGAATTAGCATCATGCTGCCTCTTATTTTTTTGTTTAACACATGATATACTTTTAATTTGCAAACTGACACTTGTGTCTGATAAGGTCACATTGTGGCTATTTTTGAGTTTCGGATGGCTTTCTCTAACACTTTCTGTTGTGGAAAATGTATAAGATGTATCCAGTAAGATTGAGGTACTGGGGTTCCACTGCACTCCCCAAACAGCTAAGTCTTGCTTTAAAAGTCTTTTAGCCTCCTCTACAATCAGTCGGGCTGCTTCACCTTCAGTTAAACCCTTCATTCCGGACATCCAGATAAAATGGGTATTAAGGCGTTCCTCGGCAGCGTGCTCATCTTCATCTACTGCTTTGCGAGTGCTAAAGCAAAGGACACAAGCCGATTTTTTAAAAAAATTAACTTTCATTTATAAACATCTCTAAGGAATTCACACAGTACCTTCTTAGCTTTGGCTAATACAGGAGACCTTTTTAGGCAATGGGAACACTTGTCAGAAACATGCAGATACCTCCTTTCAGTCCACCTTCTCAACTATTTTTTAAGAATGTAAAAAATAATGAGGAAGATAGTCTCGTAGGCAACAAGGGAGGCATCTGCCGGCCTTGTGAACTTGTACCGAGGAACGCATAACAGGAACTTTTGACAAGAAGTCAATTTTATATCAGCATGCGTGTCAGTGTAGAGGGAAAGAAGTACTAGAATAAAGCAAAAATGACAGTTTAAAGTATTTACAGACTGAATGAATTCAGCAATCAGACATGATCAGGCACATGCTTTTGACAAAGCTGGTTAATAAGTGGGGCAACAACAAAATGAGAGAAAAGAAGTTGGGGGGAGTACAATGGACACAAACACATTGCAGGTAGTCCTCCCTTAATGATAATTTATTCAGTGACTGAAGTTATGACAGTGCTGAACGAATGGTACTTACGCCTGGTCCTTGAAGTTACAGCCGTTGCGGCACCCCCAAAGTCACATAATCAACATTTGGGTGCTTGGCAGCCAGCCTGCATTTACAACTGCAGGGTGTACTTCAACTTCCCCCCACCTACCTATCTCTCCCCTGTCTCTGCCCTTTTGGCCACCCTGCACTTGGCCACCCCTGCTGCCCCCAGCTGACCTTCTCTGCCTTCTTCCGCCCGCTGCTACTGAGGTTCGCCTGGCCTGGCCCTTCACAAGACAGTTGCTGACCGGGTGAGGCCTTCTTCCCGAGGCCTTGTGAGGTCTTCCAAAACCTTGCAGGAAGGCTGTGCACAGCCAGCAGCTGCCTTATGAAGGGCCAGGCTGGGCGCGCAGGGCAGACAAAAGGGCAGAGACGGGGGAGATAGGAGGGTGAGGGAGCTGAAATGGAGGTGAGAATGGCAGGACAGGAAAAGTGCGAGGTCCTGGCCTAATGACCACAACTGGGACTACTGAAACTGCCGTCACTAAGTGGTGCAGTCATGTGATGTTTTGCCTAACAACCGCATTGCTTAACAATGGAAATTCCGGTCCCAATTAGAGTCGTTAAGCGAGGACCACCTGTAAAGTTTTCAAGCTACCACTCCTCCTACAAGACTCAGGAAGTATAGGAACATGGAGTTCAAATAGCTTGTATCACTGATAATTCATGAACTAAAAGGGTACATGCTGTTTTATTTTATATCTACCAGGAATCTAAATTATATACATGACTATCACTTTGTAATACATAAAGAAAAAAAAGTGGGAAAGCATGAGCTAAATATAGTAAATTTTGACCTACTATAAAGTCAGCAAGGAACAGAATAGGCAAGAAAGAATGAACTCCAACGTTTTATAAAGTTTTTATAATTTTATGTTCTTCCAAAATAGAAGAAAAACCTCCTCGGAATGACTTAACCTATGAACATTTTAAACAGAAAATGGTAACATATGTGTGATGGACTAAGGTTTTTTTGGTTTTTTTTGGTGCCTTCGAGGCAGTATTGACTCCTGGTGACTGACTGGATATGTCCCTGCAGTTTTCTTGGCAGGATTTCAGAACTGATTTGCCCTTGCCTGCTTCCTAGGATTGAGGAGAGTGACTGGCCCAAGGTCACCCAGCTAGCTTTCTACCTAAGGTGGGACTAGCACTCACGGTGTCCCAGTTTCTAGCCTGATGCCTTAGCCACAGCACCAAACTGGCTCTCTGATGGACTAAGTTAATACCAAGAAGAAAAAAAAAAAGATAAGAATCAGTAACCAAGGGACCGTGGAAATAATAATAAAGTCTCTATTTAAAGCGACTCATGTATGGAATTGCTTTCCATATGTATCTTATACACACCTAAGAGTGATGATACCTTCTCCACTCCTCACTAAAAAAGAACTGCTTACTTCACAGAAAACTGATTTTTCATTTTGTCAATAACCAAATGGAGCAAGTAAGAAGCGACTGTGGACAGCAATATCCTTGTGTAGGTGGGATGACAAGGATTATCTAATTATCTGACTGAAACACTGAAAATCAATATATCAATAATCGCCAAGACATCTAGCATAGGTAAATGGTTCCAGAGTTCAAAGAATAAAATGAAGAAAAATATGTTGCAAAAGCAAGCCTGTTGAGTTCTCTCTTCCCTCCTTGAAGGAAGAACCATAACCATAATTATGGTTAGCTTGGCAGGAAGAGGGACTTTAGCATTTTTTGCACTTTTCCTGCCTGTTCCACTCTCTCACTGACCGAGAATCCAAGAGTTTTTGAGCTGTATCCAACCAAACTAATACCCAATAACTTAAGCTTCCTCAAGTTACACTAAACCAAAAGGATAACTTTCAGCAATACTGAAATGTTTTCCAACCTTCTGAATGGTGCTGCATTTCTGAAAACACTTTCCACCTCCTCAAGAGTCCCTTTAGCTACATCAGCTACTGTGATGAAACCAGCATTATAAAGAGCTCTAGCGCACTGTGCGTTTAGCAGAGATATCCGGACAAGATCACAAAGTTCTCTCTGGATTCCAAAGGTAAGGCGACTCTGAAACTGGGACAGCAATTGCTCCATGTTGTGCCATCCCAGCCGGTTGCAGAAAATGGTAATCATCCCTGGAATATAAAAATATATATTTAAAAACATTAATAGAAGAGGAAAAAGGTTGAATCTGCCATTCTGTATTAATGAGTAATCTGCCTGAAAACTCTCAGGTTCCCTTGGTGTATGTTCTCTCACATGAACTAATCTACTGTGTTTAAATCATCCAGCAAATCATTCACAAACAGAGCTCTGAGAAAGAGCACTACTCAGTCAAGTAGAAATCTGATTTCATGCATTAAGTCACAAGAATGGATACTTCTTGAACAATTCACACAATCTTTGGCTGTCCTATTGTCTGGCTGGGCTAAGAACACCTTTCTCTGAATCAAATGCTCTAAAGATAATTTCTAAGCATACTGCTTTTAGGTTCAGTCATTACTAGTGTGACCCTTTACCTCCACCGAGCACCTTTGTCTTACAGTGTGCTAAATTTCATTAGTTTGTACCTGTTAATGAATTCAGCACTACTTTCCCTCTCCTAGGTGCTGCATCTTTTAAGATGAACATTCACAGAAACTCATTCAGAAAACCTTGTACTAGCCGAGAATGCATTTTGTCTAAACTGCTGATGTGAAGAAATCTGAATAAGGAAATCAATTAAGTATTGGTAAATGTAAGTCCTCTGTTGCCTGAGGAGGGGAAAATCAATGGCACTACAGTTCTGGTGAAAAACCCCAAAGGAAAAGCAGTATTTTCCAGATATGCAAAGCAAAGTGAATCACTTTGTGGAAATACGCCTCCTTAAGTCTGAGAAAGCCAAGGAAATCTCTGTAGATTGTTTAGAACAGTATAGTATGTTTCCATATTTACTTTTCTTGTCCTTTTTTTTCATTAGAGGACTGGAAGATTAAGGTTTGAAAATGTGCATCAATGTCAAAATAACTTTCTATCTAAAAATATCTGATATTAACATTTATTTAATTTGGGGACCATTCATGAACTATAAATTCACACAAAGACGTCTGCCACATTTGAATTTTGGCTTCTTGTAACATAAGATTTTAAAACATTAGATTCTGTCTGATTGGCCACAAAATTACAGTTTCAAATAAGTTAGAATTTCTTGTTAATTCTTATTATATTTTTAATAATTTGACTGATAATTCTTATCATCTTGGCTGTTTTTGTTGATTTCTGATTTGAATTTAATATTAATTCTTAAAGGGCTAAATTGATATTTTTGAATATCTGTTCCTATCTGTTTTGTGACCTGCAAAAATGATAGTATTTTTCCTTTTTCTTTTATAATCTTGTAAATTCTGATGAAATTTTTCTATTTTGTAAATCCTCAATGTATTCATTCTATTTTTTTCCCTACAAGTAGTCCTCGAGTTACAACAGCAATTGGTACAGGAATTTCCATTGCTAAGCAATGCAGTCGTAAAGCTTGATGTCATGTGACTGCATTGTTTAGTGATGCAATCCGGCAGTCCCAGTTGCTGTGCTGTGCTGGTCGTTAAGTGGGAAGAAGTGGGAGTCTCAGGCAAACAGGATGATGGGAGAGTGCGCAGGTGCCACAGTGGGGAGGGGTGCCGTAGGCAGGCACTAAGGAGCACAGGTGAGTGCTATGAGGGGTGCCACCGGCAGGTGAAAAAACAGTGAGAGCAGGAGCAACTTCCAACTTCCTGCTGGCTTCCCCATTGACTTTGCTTGTGGGAAGCTGGCAGGGAATGTCAGAAATCACGATCACGTGACCACAGCTCACTGTGATGTCATAATTGCAAGCCAGGTGCCTGGATCAAAATCAAGGCAACACAGGGATGCTGCAATGGGTGGAATTCTGAGGACCAGCTGTAAGTCCCCCTCATTCAGCATTGTTGTAACTTTGAATGGTTGCTGAACAAGTGGTTGTAACTCAAGGACTACCTGTATTTAAGCACAGTGCCACTAACATTTCAAGGGGCATTTTCCAACAGAAAAATGAAAAAAGAAAAGCACCGCTTTCTGAAGTAAAAAATAAAAAACTGTAAAAAGGGGGCCAGTTTCCTATAGCAGAGCAAGTCAGGAACAATCGTGAAAAGTTTGCTCCCCACGTGTTGATGATCGTTATATGCCATCAAGTCATTGTCACCTCTTAGTGAACACCCAGATAGATTTTCTCCATGATTTCCCCACATCTGGAGGCTATTTCTAGCTTCACGTGGATGCTCCAGGCTATTTTAGCAAGTGAGAAAAGCAACCATTACAGATAATCCCCATCAATCAAGAAAATGTTGTCATGGTTTGTTGAAAGGTTGTCTATGGGTTTTTTTTCTAGTACTTTCCAAGCTGTAGTCATGATACTGGGTTTGCAGAACACAGTTCCTTCAAACCTCTGCCACACAGCTTAAACAAAGGAGTTGAAAAAAAGGATTTACTGGGTATGTTTACCACTAGATCTTGCTCAGCCACAGCTACTGTTTGTTGTGAACATTCCCTCTATCTTGGCTTACTTCTACAAATGGTCCTTGCATCTATTTTAATCTTTACCAGTGCTCTATAATGGAAGAATGATAATGAATATAATGATGACGATGTAAGTATGGAAATTTTTCATCTTTTCAGTTTTGCTTGCTGAGAAAGTACATGCATAAAATATCTACTTAATACCAGTAGATTAAATTGACTGAAAAATGGTGATTGATTTATTAAACCAGGCTGTCATTTAAATTGCTGTTCATTACTTATTTAGAGCATTCTCTATTAGTAATTTCTTACCTGCATACGTAGCAGCAGACTGCTGTAAAGACTGAAGCTGTCCACGACTACAGCCATATTTCTTAGCAACATCTTTTAAAGGAACTTCATTTATTAAGTCCAGGAGAGCCAAGCTTGTAAAAAATCTGTATTAATAAAATTAATTAAGATACAATGATGTCATGTTCTATCTGCTAGAAAAGAAACAAAAGTGAGCAAACAGGTGTTTGATAAAGAAGAGAAAAATATGAAGAAAAAAGTAAGACAGTTGTATCCTGGGTGACTTTTCTCTGTGGGGTGAAACAGCTGGAGATTATAAAGGAGCCATGAAAATAACTTATGGGTAATAATCATTTATTCATTAATTGTTTCCTACCTAGCAAGCAGAAGTTGCTGCAGATGACAGATAAACCTTGGGGCACTGTCATACAGCATGGCATTTAAAAAAAAAAAATCCAATTGTGCCAATTTTCAGAGACTGCCTGGACAAGCCCCTGCGGTCTTCTTGGCAAGGTTTTTCAGAAGTGGTTTACCCCTGCTGCCTTCCGAGGGCTGAAAGAGGGGGACCGGCCCAAGGTCACCTGGCTGGCTTTGTGCCTAAGGCAGGACTAGAACTTTCCAGCCTGGGGCCTTCAGCACTACACCAAACTATATACATTAGTAAATGTTTAATTCCTGAGTCATTACCTTTTGTGGATAGCCATTTGCCTATATTGCTTCTCTGTTTTAGCGATGATGTTGCCTTTCACAGAACACGCCAAAAAGCTTTCTTCAATCCCCACAAGTTGTGCTACTCTTCTCAGTGAGGCAGGCAACTTCTCCCACAAGCAAAAGAATTGATACCAATCTATTTTGGCCCAGTCTTCATAAACAGGAGTGACCTAAAAAAAAACCCAAATTGATTGAGTTTTCAGATTACAAGGTTTTATTTTCTGTGGAGAAATGCTGAACATTTTTTCAGAATAAAAAGAATTGGGTCTTATGTTGACTGAAATTGTTTTTTACTAATATGAGCCCTAATTTAGCTCTAGAAGGGTAATGCATAATATTCACATGAGATTGTCCTTTGCTTTTTAATTTGTCCCTCTGCTAGCTTATTGGGGGTGGGCTGAGGGGGAGGAAGGATTGTTCTATTCCAGTTAGAGTGTGTGAGTGTGCTGGAGCACTGTGTGTTCCCTGGGCAGTGTGCCTGCAGCCGTGTACTTGAAGAAGGCTCTGACCAACAGATAATCTAAATAGGAATAGAAATTAATCAAATTTGCCCACTAGGACAAATAATCTTGCAGAACACCCATGCAGCTGATGCAAGGCCAAACAGGAGTCCTCTAATCTGGAACTGTAGGTGAACCTGAGGAATCTCCAGTGTGCAAGTACATATATTCTTCCAATAGATCCATTAACACCAATATGTTGTCTGATACGATGGCTTCTGCAACTGATTTCAGTGTCTCCATTCTGAACCTCCAGTTCAGTGCTTTAAGGTTCAGGATTGCCCTACACTCCCTGTTCTTCTTTAGAATGGTGAATAAAATGGAGAATTCTCTTTAGAAGTGTACTTTTGATGCTACTGCTGTATGGTGCATCTTGACTTTCAGACAAGAGTTAAATATATTTGACAGACATATTAAAACTAATCCAGTACTGTCATAAACATGTTAAAACACACACACACACACACCCCCCTACCAAATAAAGACTGTGCAGATCATTCTCTAGAACAAAACTCTTCATTGCTCTCTGGAGATCAGCAAAAATTTCTAGTGCTGCTGTTGGGGAAAAGGAGGAAAACAGCGTAGCAGAGCCAAGATGCGTGGGACGATATATTTCTGTCAAGAGAAAAATGAGGTATTTATTATCATATGTAAATGCAACTACAGCATAGTTTTAGAGCCATTCAAGATTTTGCTGCAACAGATTAATATTGCTCCTTTAAAAGTTGTATTTAATTGGAAATTAATTGGAAAAATATATATATTTCATATTTAGAGACCATTAATCTAAGATAATAGGGTCTATGATTAACTACTTTCTGACCTAATAGCAACAAAGTTAAATCATTTGCTATGATTTAACAAGAGTAGATCTAGCTACCTTATATAGAATCATAGGCATTTAGGCAAATCAGGTTCAAACACCTGCTCAGTGCCAAGTCAGACAATTGGTTTATCTAGCAATATGCTAGCAAGGACATTCTGCCAATATCTCCAGTTAGAAGAAGCAGATGTGAGAATTCTGCATGCAAACCATTATATGTATGCCAAATGATTTTGCCCAATTTTTACCACTCACTGATTATTTATATCATCAAATTTACTTAAAAAGGATTTAAATGTTGTTTGAAAATATATGATTTCTCTTCTCATTTTATAAATGATATCCAGTAAGCTAAGCCAGAGCTAAGCAGTTTTTTTCAGCACTGACTGGAGACTCAAGAAAGTCACATTTGGATAATAGTAATGCTGAAAAAGTTTGCTTTAAAAATAGAATTTTTCTAAGGACAACTGGTAAGAACCAACTATGCCACCTACATTTAGCAATATAGACAAGGCAGGTCTCTACTCCTGCTTCGACTCAATTATCCCTGAGAAGACAGTGTGTTCTACTAGGCAATTATGAAACAGCAAGAAAAGCAGAAATGATGATGGACAGGATTTCAGTTTGAGCATGACAGACACAGAGTCAGGAAATACTGTATATGCATAACTTGACATCTTCAGGGCCAGATGGATTGCTTTCTAAGATACTGAAAGAACTTGCTTACAAATTCTGTAGTTCTTCAAAGTGGCTATCTGTGCAATTACTCATATAGGATCTATATCTCATCTCTTTTGCTCCTTAGTGGGAAAACCCTGTGACCCAGAATGGCGCAGAGCCATAACAAACGCTCTTTCCTTTGTTGCTTTTAGAAGATAGCAATTTGGTTCACAGTAGATAACAAACTGCATGATTATTAAAAGGGTAACATTACAGATAGTCCTTGCTTATCGACCACTTGTTCAGACACCATTCAAATTTTTGATGGCACTGAGTGGTACTTATGACCAGTCCTCGAAGTTCCAGCTGTCACAACATCCCGCGGTCGCATGATCACAATTCGGGTGCTTGGCATCCAGCTTGCACTTATGACAGTTGCAGCATTTTGCAGTCATGGATCTGCGCCCTCCTTCCCTTGGCCTTCCTGCACTCGCAGCAACCCGTGCCCTCCTTTCCTTGGCCATAGATACAGGTAGTCCTTGCTTAACAACTGCTGTGTTTAGTGACCATTCAAAGTTACAACAGTGCTGAAAAAGTAACTTTATGGCTGGTCCTCACACTTAACCACCGTTGCAACATCCCTGCGGTCATGTGATCGAGATTCAGGTGCTTTGCTACCAGTGGATGTTTATGGTCATCACAGTGTCCCACAGTCACATGATCGCGATTTGCCCACTTCACAGCCAGCTTCCAAGCAGTCAATGGAGAAACCAGCAGTAAAATCGCAAGTCATGGTCATGTGATGTCTCACTTAACGACCATGGGTGATTCACTTAATGACCACAGTGGAAGTGATGTTATAAGCCCATAGTGGTCACATGATGTCTCACTTAACAATTGCATCACTTAGTGACAGAGTTGCCAGTCCCAATTGTGGTCATTAAGCGAGGACTACTTGTTGATAGCTATGTATTGGGAATACTTTCATTTGGATTCTTACACTAAGCAGAGGGTTGGACTCAACAGCCTAAATAATGCCTTCCAACTCTATGTTTCTATCACATCGCAGCAAAAGCCATGAAATAAAACAGTGGAGATAACTGAAAACACGCCTTTATGTCCATCTATGTCCATGCTTTAAAGAATTTTGTCATAGTTTGCAGCCTACCAGCCAAATATGGAGAAACTACTTGCCTTGGGGCAGTAGTGTTCACCAGTATTGAGAGGGAGAATAACTACTATGCTACACCTTCTTAGCCTAAAGTAAATTAACTATATGTAATTCATTGTAGGAGGAGATCCATGTTAGTCTATGGTAGCAAAAGTTCAGAAGTCTGGTAGCACCTTTTCCAAATAATCAATTTTATTCAAAGGCATAAGCATGAACACTAATGCTATTTAATAAAATGTGTTAGTTGGAAAAGATGCTACCAGACTCCTTCTGATTGGATATAAGTCACTCAGTGAGATTTATTTCTGATTTGACATTTATTAGATTGTAGATATTTATGTAGCCACTAGACAACCCTGTGACCCATTGGGTCATCCTTTGAGAGAAAGGTAGTGCAGTTGATGTGACCAGAAAGAATATAAAATTTTAGGCTGACCATATTTTTTTTTATCCCAATGCTGGATGGTTCCATGATCATTTAAGAAGAGTATATATCATAAATAGAAAAATAATTGTAGTGGCAGATGAACTTCAATAATAAGTCAATATTTACTTACCTAAACAGATAAACAGAATGACCACAGGCAGGCAAAAAAGCAGTGGGAACGGGAGCAACTTCCAACTTCCTGCCAGCTTCCCCATTGACTTTGCTTATGAGAAGCTGGCAGGGAACATCAGAAATAATGATCATGTGACCATGGGAATGCTGCAACGGCCAAAACGTTGTGAATAAAACTGGTCTGAGCATCATGGAAATTTCAGTTCCACAGGAGTAATGGGTCCTGGACTTTTTATGCATTCTTTAAGTTAGTGAATTTTAGGTACCTTGATTCAAAAATTGTTGCAGTATAATAAACTGTTTGGGCTAACTTGAAGGTACAAACAGACAAACAGATAAACATAATGAGAGTTTTAGTAGTATATAGATGCATATATGTTATTATAGACATGTATTAGATAGTAAATTGGATTACCATTTTATTGAAATCTGGAAATACAAACACCATAAAGTACCACAAATGTTTCCTGATCTACATTTCCTTAATTATAGTTAAAAAATACGTAATTCATATACAAATTAGCATTTTTACCTTTGCCCACATCTGATACTGAAATCATGATGAATTCCTTCTCAAGCAACCACTTCACACAAGTCTCAATAGATCCATCACAAATTTTGTCCTGCTCTCTCCTATTGTCCTGGAAGTCTCTCAAACTAGCTGCAAGGAGTGTACACGATGCGTAACTCTCGATGTCTTCTGAAGAACTAGCTACTCCACTTGCTATGATCTATCAGAATAAAATGATAGTAAACGTACTTGAAAAAAATATGTTACTTTTGAAAGGTACCTTCTTAGGTTGGTGGACATATCAGGAATAGTTGTGAATAGTGCAAACAATTCAAACATAGACATCTCTTCAAACCTGTGTAAATCTCGAAATCAATATTCCCTTCAGGATGAACAATCATACGGATATTTATTTTCTTATATGATTTTCTTTTTACTCTGTAATCTAGAGACTATTGGTGGGTTACATCTTAACCATGAAATGTCCGAGGTATAAATATTTTTATAAGTAATAACTGAAGCATGGATAAAATCATAAAAAAAACCAATCAAAAAGTGATAAAATTAGAAGATGACATCCAGGCCCCTCTTAAACAGATCTGTTTTTAACAATTTCCTGAATCCTAACAAGGTAGGATCTGATTAGATTTCAGGGGGCACTCAGTTCTATAGCACTAACACAGAAAAATGTTTGCAGGCCTCTATCAGATCTTCCTAGGAGCTCCACACTGAAAATTGTCTTAAATTCTAACTGAATTTGCTGCCACAGGACACAATAATGGGTGGATAGTCAGATGGCCCGAGAAAAGGACTATAAATTTATCCGTAACTATAGCTCATTTCACTGCTAAGAAAACTCTCTGACAACTTTGAAATCTACCTTTGAGAGATACTTTAACTTAACTATAAATGCAGTTGATGACATCAATGCAATATACAAAGGGAGATGAAAAAGCACCTTCTATAACTTTCATTTCTGCCTGCATGGAGCAAACATGATTGAGGATTTTACTCACTATTTGCTTCGCAGTTTTATTTCTGTAATACCCTGGAAAAAGTTTCTATTACCTTTCTTGTTCAACAAAACTCACAGGGCTGATCATTACAAAACCACCCCCTGTTTTATTCCATTAAAAGAACAATAGTAAAGGCTACAGTTAGTCATGCCTGTTCTCCTGCCAAATGTTAAGATGTCAAATGTCCACGCTGCTACCTGTAGCTAAGGCCATACAGTACTATTTTATTTATTGTTTTAATCTTACTACAAAAATTATCTGTATAAATGCTATACAGATAAAAATAATAGGTTCATACTGATACAAAGAATGACAGTATCAGAGAATGTAAGAGTTGGAAGGGACCTTAAAGATTATTTAGTCCAACCTCTGTCCCTGGCAGGAATCCACAGTTAATAATATAATTTCCAAATTTGTTTGAAAACAAACAGACATCTAAATATGGACCATAAATGGAATGGTTTCAACATCCTTTTCTTTACATGAGCAGCTCCTTTGTCACAGAGATTATACCGTCAGATGAGTGAGATTGAATTTATGTTTAAGATGATTTGAAGAGGAGGAAGAATTTCTACAGAGACATTCAGCAGCCTCATGGAAACAGTGCAAAACCTTGTAACAAATAATAATACTTACATTATGAGCAATGTTTCACTCATCCCATGCATTACATACCTCAAGAATTGCCCGTAACATACTGGAAGTGATCCCTTCTCCCTTGAGGCTGAGCAAACAGCTACACACTGGCTTCATACCACCATGGAGAAGAGCAACTCCTTTTGATTTTTCAGAGGGCTTACACACCAAAATACTTTCACCTATTAACACACAATGTCTTAAATTAGTAAAAAATTACATTGGTTTAACAGTGTTTCCATGCATAAATAATTTTAATTTGACTAACTAGGTCAAATGGCTGCAAGCATATTTACCCAGGACTTGGCCACCATTATTAAGAAGCAGACATGTATTTGCTAATTTACATTCTTTGTTCCCTGACCATAGCATATTTATTTACATTTACAAAAAAAAAAAAAAAAAGTACTCCTGCTGAGCATGCTGTTCAGTATTTCAATAAACATATATGGGAATAACAGCAAATTTACTTGGATTTTGGATTGATCTTAGTATGCATACAATTATGGCTTAAAATTAGGGTTGAAACCTAATATTATTATTTTTCAAAATAACATGTATTAGACAAGAACAAATCACATTGACCTTGTTTTGTTTTCAAGACAGTGATAAGCAGACACTAAACTGCAACTCCCATTTATTTATTCTACCATCATGGCCAGTGGTGAGAAATAATGGAAATTGCAGTTCAGCAACATCCAGAAGACCATATGATGCTCATACTGATTTATTATTATTCTACTTTGCCTAGCAAGCACTCTGCCTAATACAGTGGTACCTCTACTTACGAATGCCCCTACTTACGAAATTTTCAAGATACGGTCAGCTCCGGACCCAAAAATTTACCTCTACTTACAAACTCGCCTCGACTTACGAGCCATTTTCCGCCCGCGCCACGTGGTCCACGGCCATTTTTCCGCCCGTGCCACGTGGTCTGCGGCCATTTCCCCACCCGTTCCACGTGGTCCACGGCCATTTTCCGCCCATTCCACGTGGTCCGCGGCCATTTTCCCACCCGTTCCACATGGTCCACGGCCATTTACCGCCCGTTCCACGTGGTCCACAGCCATTTCCCACCCGTTCCACATGGTCCACGGCCATTTTTCCGCCCGTTCCACGTTTTCCACGGCCGTTTTTCCGCCCGACACGTGGTCCGCGGCCATTTTTTCCGCCCTGCCGCGTGATCAGCAGCCGTTTTTCCGCCCCTGACGCGTGGTCCGCGGACGCTGGAACGGATTAACGGTAATTACATTGAACCTTATGGGAAAATTTACTTCGACTTGCGACCAACTCGACTTGCGATCAGAGTCACGGAACGGATTAAGTTCGTAAGCAGAGGTACCACTGTATTTACTTATTTTTAAAATTATATCACCCCTTTCTTCAGGGATTGCAAAATGGGGTACCTGGGGTAGTCACCTTTCATATAACCTCTGAGATAGGTTAGGCTGAGGGAAAGTGACCCAATCAGCTCTACTAGTGAGTGGGACTTGAACTTGGGTCTTTTAGATCCTTGTCCAATAACTTCCACCACACTAGAAATCAGTGGATCAGTTTTGTATTTCTGCATACAATGTTATCTGGTATATCTTAATACTTGTTTATTCTTCATCTTCATTGTTTTAACTAAAAGTGTAGTCCTTAAGCCATATGATTTTAAGCTACTTTTTCCAGCGTTGATTTAATAAGAACCTATTTTTTACTGTAAAGAAATCATGATACATTTGTTATTTTAATCATTTTCTTTGCCCCTGGACCATTATAGAATTGTAGAAAAATACCCTTTCTATAATTTTCTAGGCCATTTGATGCATCTTATATATTGCATCCTAGGAAGGTTTATCCTACAAGAAATGTTTGGACTTTAAAGTATCATAAGACTCACTGTTGTTCTATTTGTAAATATAAACAGATAAAGGGCTCTAAATGCTCTAAATGCATTTACCTATAGTATCTACTCCTTTCCTTCCAGCTCTTCCGGCCATTTGTTTGTATGTCAAGATATCCAACGATCTGCTACCAAATACAGGAGTTCGGATAATTACCCGACGTGCAGGCAGATTTACCCCTGAAGAAAGTGTAGAAGTTGCTATTAAAACTCGTAGGACACCTTGACGAAAAGCTACTTCAATGATGTCTCGTTCATCAAATGTCAGACCTGAAAAGTAGTTTAAGATAAAAACGCTTTATCAACAAAAAGTTAAAAGAATTAAGTACCAAAACAGACCCTGGGGTAGCTTGCAATTCTGGTGAAGAAAACAAAGAAAGATGTCCTCACTTTGACTGGGAGCCCACCGGCTCTCGATCCTGAGATCATTCCAAAACAAAGAGCAGCCTTCTTGGTACAGCTGCTCCCTGAGCAGTGGCATCCTCAACAGAACAGTTTTGTTCACTGTTACAATCAAAAGCCCACAATATGTAACATTTAAAAGCATAAAAACACAGACAAAAACTGCTTATAACCACTAAGGTAAAAATTAAAAGATACAAACCTTTACTGAAATTAGGCACCTTAGATTTTCCTAATCAGGAAATATTTGAGGCAAACATTAGTGCAAAACTTTGCTACACTGTTGGAGATGCTCAACGTTTGGTCTTAAAAGAAATATAAGAAACAGAATTTGAATTCCCTGTCTGGAAAAAAACTCCTTTCCTTTAATTTCAAACATACCTGAAAAATCCCTTTTTGTTGTTCTTAACATCCCTCACTAACCTTAACTCATCCCTCATCTATACTTTCAGAACTACTTCTATGTACTATGTAGTGACATATCCCTTTCCATTTTCTATGTGCGTCCTTTTTAATCTGTAGATTCTCAGTAAGGATTTTTGTAACCACATTGGCTTTTCCTATCCTCCATCTTTCCCTTTTTAGGATTTCCTTTTCTGCCTTTATTATCTCTCTTCTTTGTGTTAACAGCCATCTAGTTTTTGTTCCTTTCACAAACAGCTTTTCCTGTATGGAATCCTACTTAATAGTGCTTCATTAAAATTTATAGTCTTGAAGTACATACAGTATATACACAATTTTTCTTAATATCAACAATTCCAACATTATATGGTCCTTTCTGCTTAAAATTCCTACACTTTTCTAGCGCTTAGCATCAAGAAGACAGTTGATCCTTCTCTGCTTCCTGCCTATTCCAGCTTAAAGCTGAACTGATGTGAGATGGTAAATTCCACTGGTTTCCAGCCTCTCATCCAGCAATCTCAAACCTGATTTTAAAAGAAGAAAATTATTTTCTAATTAGCAGAAATGGAGGGATTTGGGGAAACTGTTTGTTGCGTTCATGCCAAAACCCATATGATTCTGCTGAGATGTTGATTCTGTGCCTGGGAAGTGGTTGTCAATCTTGTGAAGTCCAGGTGGCATTTTAAAAAAAAAGTCACCTATGGTGATATTTTTATTAGTTCTTCTGGTTAGTTTAACCCAGATGCTCTTAACAGTGCTACCAAGTTCATTTCTTTGGATTTCTCTTCAAATGTGAATATTTTTTAACATACAAGATAACTTTTCTTCAATTTCTGTTACTTCTGGGCTATTTGAACAAGTTAATTCCTTCAATTGCTCTATTCTAATCATGAGAGTCCTCTGACCATGTTTCAATTAATCTTCTCTTCTTTATTTTATGTTCATACTTTGAGTCTTATTATACTGTATAGGCAACAATGGCCACAAGTTTATGTTAACATTTTTCTTACATTCATTTAATGGCTTCATAGTCTCAGCATAATTACTCCCTCATTTCCTTCTACCTGGACAGGAGTGTATCTGAAATTTTTACTTCTAGTTTTGTTTCCAATCACCACAGCATACAGTTTAACGCCTACAGATCAAGTTCAATGTGTTTTAGACACACATTCTTCTCCATCTTTATGTGGTACAACCATGCTAGAAATCTCACTCCAGGTATGCACATGTTGATAAGTATGATAACAAAAAAGCATACCTGCATGATGAAAAGCAACTCCCCATTTGACAGTCCGGTGAAGCACACTGTCCAAGCCAGAAGGAGACCGCTTTAATTGAATCAACAACTTTTCTATCCCTTCCATGCACAGAATAACTGGTGAAAGTGTTGACATCTTTTGAAGACCTTCAGACAGGAAAACAGTCTTAAAATCTTGTGTTTTGTCTCCAAGTCCCTTCTCTTCTTCAATCCCTTATTCTTGACTTACTCTTCTGTTGAATACTGCAGAACTCCCTGGCAATGATGTCTGCTAATTTCTCACACCAGTTCTTTGTTGGGCAGAATATAAGAACTGAATGGCCATCCTGAACTGTCTCATAACACAGAGTCACCACATGGTCCTCATCTCCCTAAACAATTGTAGAACGTGACAATTACATATTAGGTTTATGGAAATAATGTGGAAGGATTTTCCATTGTGGTAACACTTCAAATAAAGTACTGTTCCCTGAGGCATTCTCTGCCATTAACATTATTTTAGCAAGAACGGCAACAAATCTAATGGTACATTAAGAAGGAAAATGTGTATGCATAAGCAATACATTATAAATAACCACAATATGTAACATTTTGCAATGAAATGTAATTATGATTGTCATTATTTTTTCAAGGTGACTTGGAAGAATTTTAAATATATTGGGGAGTGAGTGATCATAGGTTGCAATTGCTAAGCAATTAGACTTAGATGGTGATTTTCTGGATTTTTTAAAAAATTATCATTAATATGTTGACTAATTCACCTACTGCTTAATATATTTGGATCTACTTTCTTATAAGTCAGCCTATATTGCAAATTGGAAAACTAATGAAAATGATTGCATTTCAAAATGTATATTTTTGGGAGTAGGGGACTGCACACCTCAATGATGTCCATTATACTAAAAAATTCTGCTCCTCAGCTGCCACTCCCCATATCTCAGCATAAAAATGTATCCAGAACGGAGCCTCTAATGATGATCTAAGTTTTTGGTAGGAACATATGGAAAAATAAGAAGTGCTGATATCAATCTGTAAAGCCTTCAGAGCTTAGGATCTGGGGTCATTAGATAACATGCTTAGATATTTCCACAAGTGCTAATGTGGGATGATGGCGGTCATCATCATCATCATCATCATCATCATCATCATCTATTAAATTTATATGCTGTCTGACTCCCAGCGGTTTGGACAGTTTACAATTGTTAAAAACATTTAAGAGCAAAAAAAAACAAAAACACAAAACACAAAAACAGCACAAGACAAAAGAACAACAATGACAAAGAAAAGAAGGAACGAGAAGGAAGAAAAGGGGAACAAGAAGGAATAAAAGGGCACCAGTCATCCTTGCCAAAGGCCTTGTAGCTGAGAGAGGCTGGATGTGGGATCAGGCAAACTAGGAGAAGAATAAGGTAGAGTTGATTCCATTAATTGGCAAGGAGCTGTAGGAACTCTCACTGACAATGTGAGGTTATATGCACAATTTGTACAGGCACAAGTGCTGGTGCTGACAGGGTTTATACTAAGCATAGCACTAGCAATGTGCAGTTTTAATAGATCTTGTTTTGGATCCTCTAATCTATGAAGGATAATTGCTTGTTCTTAGCTGTGTAAAGGAGTTATTTACCAAAGTTTCTTCAAGGAGGACACCTGGAGTTAAGAGAATTAAATGGTCCTTGGGCAAGTCTTTGTTATCTGTGCTCAAGACTAGCTTATCTTATGAGTGGATGTTGTCTGGAGGTAGTTTTGTTGGCAGAGGGCCTATATTTTATATTAGGGAGCAAGGTTTGATATTTAGGTCACAAAAACATGCTTTGGATAAATTTGAAGGGCCTTTTTTTTTTTAATGATGGTGTCGGGACACTTTTAGCTCTGTCTTCTTCTCTATTTTTAATGTATTTTTTACAGTATACTTATTCTACTCCGCAGTGCCTTCCCCGTATGTGGCCAGGAGCCCAGCAGAGAAAAGGCAGATGATGAAGGACAGCTGGGGGGGGAGTAGCAGGGGGGCGGTGGTAAATGTGAGCAGGCCCAAACTTTCATCACGTTATCACGGGGAAGCTGAGAGGACTGGTTGTAAGTCCATTTTTTCAGTGCCGTCATAACTTTGAACAGTTGCTGAATGAATGGACCTTAAGTGAGGACTAGCTGTACTTCTAATCAGTGCTGGAAATGTGGAAAACATGAAAGGTCATTTTACCATGCATGGTGGACTTGCGAAAAAGCAAAAAAATATTGGATATAAATACATATAATGAAACAAAGAATTTTAAATACTAATATTCAGATGAAGCCAGAACCTTTTTTACTGGGACTTATGGATAGCCAATTAGAAAAGACCTATGGAAGATTGGTTTTGTACATGGTAACTAAGCAAGACTATTATATGCAGAAAGATGAAAAATACTGAAATACCCACAATGGAGGAATGGATTGTGAAGATAGCAGAAATCAGGGAAATGGCAAAATTGATCCGTTTGATCAGGGACAAGACAACAAGCACTTTTATTAAAGACTCTAAACCTCTTATGGAATTTTTGCTGGAAATGGACAAAAATGAACTGGTGATTTATAGATTTTCTGATTAAATAGGGTTGAATATGGGAATATGGGAAGAACGGAATGATGTAACTTTATGGAATATGGGAAGAATGGAAAAATGTAACTTTAAAGAGGGAGGAGAGAGAATACGTTTGTAATTGCTGTAAAGAAGATCGGAAGTCGCTTCTTCATACTGTATATCTTTTCTATTTGTACTACTTTTCACACTTTTTCTTATCTTTTCTTTTTTTCTTAATCTTACTTTATATCATTTCATATTTATCTTTTACTTCTGTGAAAATTTTTAATAAAAATTAGAAAAAAAGAGATCCTGTATTTTCAGATTTTTATATTCTTTTGAAGTTTATCTTTATCAACATTACTGTTCAGCATTGGAAAGACAAACATATGGTTCTAACTATTCAGTGGTCTGCAGAATTGATTAATACAGATTAGCTATAAATGACTGTAACAAATCATGGCTTCCATTTATTGATGTCTATTTGTTAATATATGCCCTGTATGTTTTTGTTTCTTGTTTTAGATTAAATAATAATAATTTAATCTAGTCTTTAAAATAATGTTCTTTGTTTTTTGTATTAGTTACTAAAAAGTAAAAATAAAAGACTCTAGTCTCCATCCTTCCGTAAGAGGAGGAGCAGCAGCAGCAGCAGCAGCAGCAGCAGCAGCAGCAGCAGCAGCAGCAGCTTCCATATAGGCTTCATTCACAAGAGCTAATATGGTCCATAGTTTAATCCGATTACTATGAATCATTCAAAGTCTTGAAGATAAAATTATTTAAACCCTTAATATGTCCAATCTTCCTGCTCTATTCCCACTTTTACCTACTTACATAGATCAGCATAAATTTTGAGCAGATGTTATATATAATATAGAATGCCAGAGAAAATTGTGCTACAGCACTGCTACTATCAACACTTCTGCAGCAGCATCTGTAATTTAAATTATGTATTCTGGCAGACTTACCATATCTGACAGTGCAAGTATCAGAAAGGCAATCCGATGTGCAGTGATTTGTTCCCATAGTTGATATCCATGCAGAAACTTAAGACTATATATCATGAGATTTTGATGAGTTGTCAAGGACCCAACCAAGCAAAATAAATCTAAAACAATGGTCCCAAATCTTTTGTGACCAGTAAGCTTGTTGGCACAGAATCCTCGGAGCTACTGTAGATGTATAAATATAAATTCATATATGTATATAAATAAACAAATAAGACCTAAGAATAGGTCTTAGAATTGCTTTTATGTGCTACAATTTGCTTAAAACAGGACAGCCATACTCACATCCATGTAATGTTGGCATAATTTTATGTAGAAAAATAGCACTGCATCAAACTAACTGATTTTTAGTATGGGCAATTACCTTAAAATGCAGTACAGGTTGAATTTCTCTCACAACTGCATTTGAAGAGTCATAAATCTTGCTGCCAATTTTCACTTGTTCCACAAGGGGTACTGGACGAAAGTCTGTGTGGTACAATTCTGCATTTAGCCAGGAAGCCAGAAGATCCAAGTTAGGAAGGGTGGCACTCATGCCTATAATTTGTATTTTGTTACAAAGAGACTCTTCCATGATTTGTCTGCAGGAATAAACAAAACTATTTTGAATTCTGAAAACTGATCCCACTGTATAATTAATTTATAGAATTTATAACCTACGATATGATGGTCAATTGTTTTAAAAAATGAACTCATGGAAGGTGTCTATCAACAATTATTACTTACTACTGATAGGGGACCATGGATAGTGGAAATGGATTTATTTATTTATTATGTCAATCTATGTAGCTACCCATCTTGCAATTACAACTCTGGTTGGCAAACACTGGGTTAAAAACAACAACAACAATCACTAATAAAATAATATTGCCCAGGAACAAACCCAATTCATCCATAAAAAAATAAAGAATCACACTGACAGACTCACCCAACCTCTAGACCTCATGCCCAAGGGAATATCCAGTCTTCAAGGACTTAGGAAATGCTGGCAGGGTCAGGGCCACACAGATCTCAAGAGGTATGGTGTTCCAGAGGGCATGCACTACAACAGAGAAGGAATGCTTCCTGGGTCCCTCCAGTGGCAGTGTTTAATAGAGAGAGCCTAGAGTATGCCCAGTCTATCGGATGTAGCGGGCAGAAACTATTAGAGGAAGGTGGTCCTGAAAATAACTTAGTTCCATATCATGAGGGGCTTTATAGGTTGTACTCAGAAGCCCAATAAAAGCCAATGTAACTTGTGGAGTAGCAGTGTAACATGGTAGTACCAAGCTGCATGAGTAACTTGCCTGCACTGCTGCATTCTGGATAGACCGCAGCTTTTGAGTGATCTTCAAAGGTGGCCTTATGTAGAGTGACTGTAGGGTGGAAAACTGGAGGTCTCAAACTTCCTCTCAAAAGCTTTCTGACCCAGCCTACTTAGTGGTTTGGTAGTTCTCCCTACCATTACACAACTTCAACAGAGCAACTCATTTGGCATCATCTTCCTAACCTTGATGTAAGAGAGAATGAAACAGATTCTTTAACAAGGCTGGGTTAGATGGATAGACTCCCCCACCACAAGTCCTCATCGTGGTGGAGAGGTGTCCTGGGAGGGATTTGTAAAGAACACTAGGATTGTATACTAAGATTATATAATCCCAGCAGGGTCACCCAAGGCATGAAGATAATTCCAGCTGCCCAGCTAAAGCAAGCAGCCATCTATATTGGCAACAGTGATACAGAAAGATGCTGAAAGCGGAAAATCACTTTCGTGACAATGACAAAACATCATTTCATATGGCCTGGGAGAAGGGAATGGTATACCACTCTTAAATTTTACCAAGAAAACAACATGAATAGATAAAATAAAGCAATTAACAATATAGTGCCGGATGAGCCCCTTGGGTCAGATAGCACTCAACATGCTACTAAGGAAGAGCTAGTGGTATTTATGACATGGCTAGATTAAAGCTCTTCAGACATCTAGTTGCTGATATTGCCATGCAAGAAAAGAAAATCTGAAGCTGCAAAGACAGAACTACAGTGGGAACATGGAACATATTGTAAGAAGCATAAACATGGGAAAGCTCAACATGCTGAAAATTGACTAAATATTGACATTTTAGGTATCAACAAACTGAAAAGATTGGAACTGGACACTTTCAGTCATACTATTTATTACTCAAGACACAAAAAACAAAGAAGGAATTATGTTGCTTTCATACTGAGGAAGGATATAGCAAGAGCAATACTTGGTTATAATGCAATCAATGAACAAATAACATCAATTAAATGTCACAGACAACCCGCTAATATGACAATTACCCAGGTTTGCATTCCAACCACTGATGGAAAAGAAGAGAAAGTTGATGAGTTTTATAATCAATTTGAAACTGACAAACATGCAAGCAAGATGTGCTGCTTGTGGTTGGAGACTAGAACCCCAAAGACAGAAACAGTAAGGAGGAAAATGTAGTTGGACTGTATGGCCTAGGAAACTGAAATGAAGCAGGAGAATGACTTATCAGTTTCTGCCAATCTCTTTATTCCTAACACAGTCTTCAAACAACCAAAGCTACACCTATATACATGGACATCACCAGACAGAGTACACAAAAAACCAAACTGACTGTATTATTGGTACATGGAGGTAGAACAGCTCAGTTAAAATAGCAAAGCAGTTTGTGATTGTGCAATTGATCACAAACTGCTCATGTGCAAGTTCCAGGTTAAGCTAAAGTGGAAGAAAAAAATCATCCAGCTTCCATGATATGATCATGACTATGTACTCAACATGTTCAGTGAGAAAAAAGAGTCACATTAAAGTCCTAAACTTTATTGATAAGGAACCAGAAGAACCATGAAATAAAATCAATGGAGATGTTAAGGAGGAATGTGAAACAAGACAGCCAAAGACCATGAATCAGAAGAAAGCAAACTGGATATCAGAACAAATGGAAATTGCTTAAGAAGTCAAAGACAAGAAACACAAAGATCACAGAAAAGATGAATTTCACAAAAGTGCTGGAAGAGTCAAGAAACAATATTACAATGATATCTGTAAAGTCACTGAAGATGGAAACAGATATGGAAAAATAAGGAAATTCTTCAAAAAGATCTATGAACTCAGGAGGCTCCAACCTTGAACTGGTAAGCTAAAGGACACCCAATAGACAGATAGTAACTGATTCAAAGAAGATCAAACAAAGATGGAAGAAGTATATAGAAATTCTGTACAGTAGAGATGTTAACATCAAAGATACCTTAAAAGATATCCCCTCTAATATTTGAAGAAGCTAGATCAGTACTCTGATCATTACCAAGTGGAAGGCTACAAGATCTGAAGGTACAGTATATCTGCAGAAATACGACAAATATCCTTACTTTCACACACTAGCAAAATAATGCTTAGGATCATCCAACATAGATTAGATCATCTAATCAACACAATCATCTAACACAGATTAGACACCCACGTGGAAAGGGAGTTGCCAGATGTTCAAAAAGGCTGAGAAACATGAAACTTTATTGCTGACACATGCTAGATAATTGAGAAAGCCAAAGAATGCCCCCCATCAATATATGCTTCATTAATTATAGAAAGGCCTTTGATTGTGGCAATGATGTCAGATTGTGGAATGTGCTTTAAAAAAATGGGAGTCCCAGAACAATTCATTATCCTCATATCAAACCTATATGCAAGTCAGGAAGCCAGTCTGGATAACATGGCAAACAGATTGATTCCAGATTGGCAAAGGAATGAGATAAGGCTGAATACTCTCCCCTTATTTATTCAGCCTATATTCTGAATATATATATATAGAGAGAGGGAAACTGGATTGGAAGAAGGTGAGGGTAGTTTTAAATGTAGACAAAGACATATTAATAACCTGTGTTATGCTGATGTCACTTCCAGATAGCTGAAGATGCAAATCATCTGCAAGCTCTAGTAATGAAAGTCAAGGAGCACAGTGAAAAAACAAGACTAAGATTAAATAAAAAGAATTTCAAACCAATGACAACAGGAACCAGCTTTAGAATTGACAGTGAAAACACTGAAGTGGTGGATAGCTTTTGCTTTTTAGGATCAACTACAAACAGTAAAGGAACCAACAGTCACGAAACCTGCTGCAGGCTAGCACTTGGTAGAGTAGCAAAGAAGACCTTGGAAAAGATATTCAGATGCCAGGATGTGTCTGTACCAGTCCCTTTCTCCTAGAAGCCATTGTACATTCAAAATCAACTTGAGAGATTTGGTAGTATGGCAGTTAGTCTAGGGTATATATTATAGCTCATCTTGAAATCCATCTATCTTTATTTGTGCTGTTGCTTTTAACATATAGCAGTATTTGCATTAGTAGCAAGACATAGCATTCATCATTTCAGTTACACTGTAATTTTTCCAAGGCTATTCAAAGCATTTGAAAGAGGTGTTTGCAAAGAGTACCACAAACATCTTGAGTAGCTGCATGGGTTAACACACTGTACTAAGCATGGCTAATAAACCATAGTTTATGACTTGAAGTATCATGTGTACCAAGTCAGTTGTAGAATGTAGAAACCATGGTTAAATACAATGCATAAACCAGGCCTAAAGATGCAGTGATTTACCCCACTATTTCCAAAATCCTATGAAGGATCCTTATAATCTCTACCAAAGTTAAGATGGAAAACATATTATGGGATACTTCCACCCTATCTGTCTTGCAATAAGGACTACAGGTAGTCCTCATTTAGCTACTGCCTTGTTTAGCGATCATTCAATCACAGTGAGATGAAAAAGTAACTTTACAACCAATCCTCGCATTACAACCTTTACAGGTCTATAAAGCAAAGAAAAGTTGAAGTAAGGTCAAAAGCACAGTCATGGTTTCACTTAGCAACCATTTTGCTTAACAACAGAATTGCTGGTTCCAATTATGGTTGCTAAACGAGGACTACCTGTATACAGTATTTTTTCATTGGCCTCAGCAGGTGGTAGTACCTGGCTAATCTCAGAAGCTAAGCAGGATTGCCTGGTTAAGACTGAGTGGAAGACCATCAGATGATATCAGAGCCGTAGATATAACTAAAAAGGAAAGTGAATTGTAGTTTATTGAATGCTTATTTCCATAAAATGAAGAAGCATTCTAAGTGAAGTTCAAACAATCCTTCAAATAATAAACAGTTAAATGTATTAGGGACAATTCCTCTTAAACAGATGCCTGTACTTAACAGCTTTCCCAGAACCCAAGTTAAACACATTAAGGGTGTATCTGAGCAATGATCAATCCATGATTTCGACAGCCATCCCAAAATAAGTCTAATTAGAACTGATCATTAAAAAAAATGTTTGTGGTTGCCAAAGCAAATTAACATTTTAACAAAAAACTTAAGTCCCACATCTGTTTTTTTTTTAAAGTTCAAATATTAAAGAAATCATGATTTTTCATTCTACTTACATGTTCTTTATTCTTTTAGTCAAAAAACAAATTTTTGCCAGCAGAAGTTCTAGTAAATATCCTCTTTGAGAATCTCCTAACATGTGCAATTCATCCACAACAATTATTCCTATAAAAAGGGATGGGGGGGATGGAATATGCAGGCATTTTTAAATTAATTAGTTTCTATACAATCCCTCCTCAAAGCAAATTCTAAAACAGCATCTATTAAAAAAGAAAAAATAGAGTAAACTAACAATATCCTTAGACAGAACAAACTGTATGTACTACTGTATTCACCACAAAATCAAGTTTTCCCCCCAAATAACAACTTAGGAAGAATAGTTATTTTGTGTTCATTCAATATTATTATAAACAATAATGTAAACATTACATTATTGTAAACAAGGGTGGCAAGTAGGACGCAAATAGTGCAAGCAAGTGGCTGGAGCAGAGACAGGAGGGAAATAGAAGCATCTTCAATTCTTTCCATCCTACTGAAAATGAAGACCCACATTTTTCTAGATTCTCCCTTTATGTATGCTAGAAACTATGGTAGAAGCTTCATTCTACCTCCATTCACTTTGCCTAATATACGTGGAAAACAAAAGGATGGGATGGAGCTAGCACACTACAATCTATTTCCTCCTTCAATGGACTATTCTATGGTCTATGGGAGAATTTCATAATAAATAGGCTAGAAATCACAAACAGTCTTGAGAATAAGTAAGAAAAAGTAAGTACTCCCTATTGAAATTTTTGACTTTTTCAACACACTTCAACATAGAGATCTTTGATCTTCATTTCAACAATACTGATAAAGATATCACGCACCATTTACATTTTGTAGTCCAATGTGTAATTTAAATAAACAAATGCAAATTTTGCATGTGGAAAAAGTAAGTACACCCCTACATACAAGTACACTACCTCAGATACCTAAAATTAGAATCAGGTGTATCAGATCAGGTGCAAATGATTAGAACATCATTAGAGAGGATCTGGGAGGAACCTGTCTTATTGAAACCTCAGACATTTAGTTTAATTTGCTCTGTGTCGTTGAAGGGTGTGGATTCACCATGCCTAGATTGAAGAGATCTTCAGAAAGCAGCTTATAAGATGGGAAGGGATGTAAAAAGATCACTAAACAATTGGACATCAATCATTCCACTGTTCAGAAGATCATCTACAAGTAGAGATTTCAAACAACTGCCAACTTGCCCAGGCCAGGCCATCCCAGCAAACTCAGCCTGAAAGCAGAATGCAAGATGCTGAAAAAAGTCTCTAGGAATCCCAGAATTTCATCATGTGACCTACAGGTAGTCCTCACTGCTATTGATGTCAAAGTGCATGAGGATACTATTAGAAAGAAGTTGCACAAGTTAGATCTTCATGTGTCAGGTTCAGCCCAAGAATCACCACGAGACAGTCCAGAATTCAGCTCAGCTTCTTTATTAGCTTGCACCTAATAGACAGAATCTTGCCAGACTAACTCTAATCCCCGAACGACAGCAACTATAACCATCATGCCCTTATGGGAGGGGCCAGTCTCCTCCTTTTGACTTTCACACAGTCCATCTGGGGGCTGAGGAGATGCTTTCCTTGGAATATCTCTCCCCCCTCCCTACAACCTTGAAACTCCATTCCAGAATCCTCCCTGCTCATGCCTCCCATCACATCATGGGGAGTATGCCAGGAGGAAACATTTGATGTCCAGAAAGAACATCAAGGCAAGACTAAACTTTACTCATGATCACCTAGGCAAAGACCAGGACTTCTGGAACAATGTGCTCTGGACAGACAAGGCAAATACAGTTATTTGGCCATAGTACTAGAAGACATGTTTGGCAAAAACCGAAGACAGCATTTCACCAGAAAAATCTGACACCAAAGGTAAAGCATGGGGGTGGGAATATTACGGTTTGGGCAGTTTTGCTGTATGAGGGCCTGGGCAGCTCACCATCATAGAATCCATTATGAACTCTTCATTGTACCAGAGGGTGCTTGAGGATAATGTGAGACCAATCGAGATGCTGCAGAGTAATTTGAAACGGGCTGTGCATGCAAGAAACCCTTCAAACACTGCACAGCTGAAAAAATTCTGCATGGGGAGTGGGAAAAAAACTCTACCCAGTTGATGTCAGAGACTGGTAGACAATTATAAGAAATGCCTACTTGAAGTTGTTTCTGCCAAAAGGAGCAATGTTAGGTATTAAAGCTAAGGGTGTACTTACTTTTTCCACAGAAGGAAATGTTATATCTGTTAATTTTTTGTTGAAAAGATGATTGGAAAGTCAATTTTTCATAGTTTTTTTTTGTTCAGTTATATCACCTTTATCTTTATACACTGTTTGAATGAAGATAAAAATTGATATGTCCACATATGTTAAAAAAAACACGTTACATGGAGTGTACTTACTTTTTCACACGACTGTACATTTAATGGGATTTACTAGAGAATAAGCATACACAGGTTTATCCTTGCTGAGCCCAGCCCAAACCATTTTTCAACCATTCAGCAAATAGTTTTAATTTTCTCTCCTTCCCAATCTAGCTGCCCCTTCTTCACACCTCTTCTACATTGTTTTTCTTTATATTTTCTGTATTTGCTGGGAGGTAGGAGATGTGTGTGAATGTGTGTGTTCTGTCTTTATGTTAGAGAGAAAATGGTTTGTGTGTGTATATTGCATTTCTACATAAATTGCAAAAATGACATGCTCCATTGTACAGGCGATTAATTTTAAGTCACTAGTTATTAATTCAGTGTTTTAACTGAATTTTTATACTTGTCCCATGTTCAATTCTAACTGAATTTCCCATTTTTCGTTGGAGTGTGGTTAAGGTATCCAGACACACACATACAATGGGTGTCAAAAGCACATAGTTATTGAGGGAAAAAATGTCCAGGGTTGGCTTCAGATACTGACAACTCTGGGTTGACAAAATAGGGAAGCTGGATATCACATTGGATTTTATGTGTGTTTGTAATGCTTTTTTCTTTTTTACTCTAAACTTCCTTTTCTGTAAATATAGTCATTTACAACCAAAAAATGCCTCCAGCCCAGAAAATATATATGAATACATTTTATAAACAATTCAAAGTAGTTAGTTCCCAAATAATTCTCTTGTTGTTAAAACAAGGACTGTTATGCACTGAAGCATACATTAGAATAAAATTGATAGTAGTTGCTTTGTCATCTAATCACATTATTCAATGAAACATATAGGTTAAGCTTCAAATATTAAATTTAACAGTTATTACATAAAAGAAAATTTTCTTAATTTTTAAATTTTAAAAAAAATATATTTTCTAATTAAAAAATGCTATGAACATTATAAACATGATCAACAACCATTAGGAGTTAGTAACTTAGAGGTGGTAAACAATTATGCTAAAGTCAGCAGATGAAACGTTATGTGGAAAAAGTAGACAAGGCCGAAGATATACATCCAAGATCATAGCATGTATATTTGGTGTGTAATTTTTAAAAATTCATATCTTTGGATTGCAAACAAAATGTGTTACAGAAATGGCTATCATGCAGAAAAAAGGTGTACCCAAGTAAACAATTTTCATTTCACTATTTCTCTTTATATTAATATTTGTCAAAGTAACTTACCCAGAGAGTCAAGAGTTTTCTCTTCTATGAGTCTATTGACCAGACCATTGGCTCTCTCAATAGTACAGACTGCAACATCAAGTGCAGAAAAAGGGACAGAAGGAGAAATACTGCCTATATAAGCTTCCACTTGCACACCTTCTTCTTGGAACATAGCCTATTTTTTCAGAAAGAAGTACATGTAGGTAGAGTGCTCAAAATCAGCCTTACATTTCATTCTAAAATTATTTACAACCTATTAACAGAATACTAATGATAGGTTTGTTTCAATTTTGATACTTATAAACTACCCATTTTTTGGCAAGTAAGTAGAAAATAAGCCTAGTTAAATAATTAAATAAATTAAATAATACTTTCTTTAACTCTCAAATGACCAAGTGCCAAGCCCTAGAATATATGTAATCTATGCTATTTCAAGATCACTGATGTTATAGTGCACAGCAAGATCATTGCTCCATTCCAGTTTTTTTCTAAGAAAATGTGCAGTCCATAGCCACTAAAAGAATACCCACTCCAATTTTAGATCACACCTGTAAGTAATATTTCTTCTCTTTTGCCACAGAGATGAAAGGTAGAATGAACAATGCTTTCTTCCGTGTTTCTATAACTCTCTTCAATATGAGTAATTCAGCCACAAGTGTTTTCCCCGCACTGGTGGGAGCTGAAAGCCATTAATAAATAGGCATCAATTTACAAGAAAATGACTTACAGCTATAGACTTTATTTCAAACAAGAACTTTTGAAATTATAGGTTGTTCACAAAATACACTAAATCATGATTTATATAAATGTGGTTTCATCAACAGACCATAACAGATTAGCTTCTATGGAAGAGTGATACATGAGATCTGGAACAGAGTATACTTAGATATACTTTTTCTCTTTAAACAAAGAAGCTTTCAACAGAAGATTCTGTTATTATAGCTGCCCAGAGTCATTGGGAGTTGAGCAACATACAAATTTGATAAATAAATACTGTATAACAAAAAATAAGGGTTCCAATAGTTCCTGTGGTGTCTGTTTCCTGACCTGCCTACCCTGAAGGGCTGACATTCCTAAGAATGTCTCTGTCCACATTTATCAGATAAATATGTCTATAATTGGAACATATCATTAAATCCATACCTTTCTTCCAGAGGACTGTATTTGCCTCTTTCAAACTAAAGAGTAGTAGTATAAAAAAACCCTTCAGATTATACCATTAATAAAACAAAAATAAGAACCCAAAATACTTTTGCACCAATTAAGTGGAAAAGTATCTAGACCAGAAGCCTACCCCACCTTCATAAATTTAATTTTAATTTACCCCACTGATCTTCTAACAATTAGAATTTTAAAAGCATCTTTCTTTATCTGATACAGTATTTCTTCTACAGCCACTAGCTTGGAAAATATACTTATCAAATAACAATACTTCTTATAAGTTTAGAATAACTACTTACATATAACCTGCCCTCAAACTTTCTGTAAGAGATGTTCAAAAATTGGAAGAATATGAGTATCATTTAAGAAATCAATTTAGTTCACATTTTTCCAACTTGCCTATGCTTAAAAAGTAACCCAAATCCTTGATATCCGATGTTACCAAAGAAACTGCCATTAAAATTAATTTATATTTGAAGCAGAGAATAAGAAAAAAAAAGGAATCACATTATCCAATTCAACATCTAAATACTTCAATATATTCCAAACAGTTCTCCCCAAAAGCCCTTAAAATAAAAAAAGAAACAAATACTGCAGAATGAAAAAGAAAACAGTAAATGTTTTTGTCAGTAGCTCCTTTACCTGAGTAGATTAAGTTCCTTCCCTCCAATACTTGTCCAGCCATCAAGCACTCTGCTTGCCACTGGAACATACGAACTACTCCCAAGCCATGATATTTCTCCAGGACTGTTTTGGGAAGCCCCCAGTTTGCTAACAATAGTTTGTCACTGTTGTCATCAGGTACATCCACATGTTGACATGGTCCTAAGTGGAAATCCAGCATTACATTAGCAACTTTTCTACCACAGAGGTAGTTGGTGGGACATATATGGGATTCACAACTATGAAAAAGTTATAGTGATTTAAAGAGAATCAATTATAGTTTATAGTTGAGAGGTCAACAGAAATTGGCTTTTGCTCCCTGGATAGGTAGTCATGAATATCCATAGAAAATAATGGGAGCTGAGAATTATTACTTAGATAACAAGGCTTCCTTGGAATCAGTATGAATTAGTGATATGATAGCACAGTTATGGTGATATTCACATTTAATTAATCACACTGTTTATCACAGAAATATATGTTTTTAAATTATTTAATATGAATTAATCTCAGAAGTTTAAGAGGAACATTATTATTATTTTTCTGGATTATTGAAATTGTTAAAATGGAGACATTGTTATCTTACTTTATGAAAAACATCTTACAAAATTACAAGTGAAAAACAACAGAAAATTGTTAATACAGAAACAAACATAAGTAACAATAACCAGTACATTATTGGAAAACAGCAAAGTCACAAGGAGGTTCACAATAATTTCTGAACAATTCATTTTAAATTTAAATGAACTAAAATGATTGTGCTGGCATGGCTTGGAATCCTTCTGAAGTTCATGTGAGAAAGTATGAATTCACCCATTAGAGTCCTTGGGGAATCTCTTCCCTCCACCAAACTGAAAACCCGATAAGTTTGCGGTAGAGAATCAACTGCTGATTCTCACTGCTGAAACAAGAGAGAAACAGTAATATGACTTGGAGTGGGAATATTGAGACAGACATCATAATTAATGCCTCAAAATTTAATTAACACCCCCCCTTCTTGATCCTGCTTAATGCTGTTGTGAAAAAATTCCTTCCCCAACGATTTCATTGCAGCTGAACTAGCTGGCATCTGTATCTTTACTTCTGAACAACTGCAGCTGCATCAAGGAGATGGGAGAGTTTTGTGTGAGCTTGTACTACTTATATGTATGCACACATACACATGCAATCTCCAACTCACAAGGCACTCTATATATCCTTTACTGTTGACAAAAGTGCCAATCTTGGATCTCATAATGATAACAGGTTGTCTGAGGGATGCAAAGTTGTAAAATAATACATCTGACATATTGAGAAACAAAAGCATTACAACAAAATATTTTTCAGAGTATGAACCAATTAGTTTGACAAAGCAAAGTTTAGAAATTGTTATAGAGGTTTAAGTAATACATTTTGTATTGAGGTGTCTTCTCAGAGATGTGACTATATAAATATGTTTCCTGAAATATTGCATAATTGATTTGATGTAGTTCTAAAACTCAATTTCCAGTCATACAAAGGACAAAAACATGCACATACTATATAGCTAGAGCAGAAATCTTATTTAATGGTTAGAAATTTGCCCATAAACATTAGTTTCAAAGATTAATTTTGTCTACAGATATGCTGCTTTATATTATGTCTGTTATTCAGTAAAAGTGTGACATGGCAGGAAAAATAAAAGTAAAAAAACTTATTGGACTGATTTAAGAATTCACATATGTAGACAACAGTAACAGTTTTGAGAAGCTTTCATTTGTGCAGCTACTGCTCCCAGGGGATGTTCTTGCAGTCCCATGCCAGCTCTTCTGTCACAACGATCAGATTTAAATTTAAAATTTGACATTTTAAATAAGTTAGAAAAAGATGTAGCAAAAAACCCATCTTTGGCCACCGCGTGCTTCATTAGCAGCTCATTGTCTGCAGTGGAGCCCGCCGTCTTACCAATAAGCCATTCTCTGTTAGTAGCCATTATTTTTCCCGGCCAGCTCCCGTCATTTCTTACGCTTCTCATCCTTCTGAGACTGAACGGAACCCTCCTCTCCGGAGAGCGACTAGGGGCGCCTCCAGCGACCGCCCGGCTGCGGGCCAGGCAGCTCAGAGCCCGCTTACCTGGCAAGCTGCGACTCCGGCCTCCGGAGCTCTCTAGGCCGGCAGGCGGGGTGAGCACTGGACCCTTCGTGGCCTCTTCACAGGGAGAAAAGGGGGCCAAGGCCGCCTCTGAGAGCCACGGCCTCGGCTTTCCCGGCCAGCCGCCCTCCGCCGCCATCTTCCCGCCAAACCGTTCAAAGCGGCCGGAAGTGTCGTCCTTTACCGGCGATTTTCCATAAATGCTTCAGGATCTGTGAATAGGCTCGTTCGCACAAGGGGGTTTCCCCTTTCTTCGCGCCTCACAGTCCGCAGTATGCACATCCGCATAGAAATAACCGAGGGGATCCACCATTTGTTCAGACCCGCGAGTCTGTCCGTCCTCCTTAAACTTCGGTGCATACATAAATTCGGATTCAAAAACAGCAAGAATGAATGCTTCCCCTTTATACCAATTTTTTTTAATAACAACCCTCTCAACTTTAACACGTGTGGACTTCAACTCCCAGAATTCCTCAAGCGGCATAACAGCATGCGGGCTGGGAAATTCTGGGAGTTGAAGTCCACGCGTCTTAAAATTGCTGAGATTGGGAGCAGTGTTTTTCAGGCGTACGTATGTACTCCCGAAACCGAAGCAGTCGCTCTGAGCGGTTTTAGCTGGCGCGTAGTGGTCGATTCCTTTCTTCCCGACGGACGGACATTAAAACTTCGTCTTCATTGCATGACGTAGAAATGAGCTACTTTAAAAGACTGGTGTTTCGTGTAAACATCTCCGATTAAAGAGCAAAATTAATTAAAGCAGGGGATATGTGCTATGTTAAGTATATTCATCTACTTACATATGAAGGGCAGCTCTACAAATCCTATACATAAATGTTTGTTAATTATATGTTATCACTGATTGTATCTAACCCTGTGGTCTCTTTTTCTATTACCTGTTGTTTTTCCAAGCAACGTGTTTTCTCCACATAATTGCTTCCACATTATGTGTCCAAAGTAATTAAGCTTTAGTCGCTCCTCCGGTGAGCTGTCCGGTTTTACTTCATCTAGTATTGTTTGATTTCTTCTTCCTGCTGTTGAAGATACTTTAATAAATATTGTGACAGTAAAACTAGGGCTGCCCAATCTGCTCTATTCCAATCTGTAGGGCCATGGTAGCAAAGATGGTAGCAAAGAGATACAGTACTGTACTGAAAATTCAGAGGGTGCTCCCATTTAATAGCTGTCCAGATTTCTACATCCCAGGCATGGTAGCCCTAGGAAAATAAAATCTAGATAGACTTTGCATCCATTTCTGAACAAAGTCATTGCATTCAAGTTAGTGATGTAACGTACTATGATACATTAGCAAAGTTGTATGCACACACACCTAATGCAAATTCATTAAAACTTAATCTTACAGTGTTGATTAGAATGTAGCAATGGCTGTTATAAACATTCTTTGTGACTGAAGAAAGATCAAATAAGTTATATACCTTATTTCCATTGTAATATGAATGCACATATTAGTCATATCAAATCTGGGTTACAAAATAAATACTATTTCAAACAAAGTTCTCTTAATTTTTTGTTATTTTTTGCTTAGCAGGGCCCATGCATCCTTGCTAGCTACCTACTAAATATGGGGAATGTTGTTGCTTCATCAAATTGCTGGAGAGATGGAGAATATTGACTGCTAAATTTTTCCTCTGTAGATACTATCAGCATAAACTTGCCATAAAAAGATTGACAAACCTAAATTAGATTTAGGGAATACATTTTGGAACTTTGAAAAGAGTTCTGTATATGCTATCACAAAATGCCAAAGAGGGTGGCAAGCTCCAGTGAATACACTTCTTCAAAATTTGATAGCTCATGCTATACATATAAATGTTCATCTTTAATTTGATGGTAGTAGTAGGGTTCTCATGTAGAGAGGTACAAATGGAAGAACAGTTTTGATTCAGTTCAATTTTGAACTGATCTGACACTCCCTCTGTTTTTACCAATTCTGCTCTCATATCCCAAATCCATCAGTGGTCTTTCTGTTCTTCCCACTCTCACCTCTATGTCTAGATGAAGTTCCAGACATCAACTCTCTTCCTTTCTCAGAATCTTTTTTGTAGCGCCATGGATGACACGTTTGGCACTCAGGGACACCATAACACCTATGGAACCTTTCACAGGCACTCACAAAGAGGCTGTCTGATGTCTTCCTTCCAAAACTCAATGGCAGAAACTGCAGCCTCCATCAGCTGTTTCCATGCTTTCTTGTCACAAGAATTCTGAAATATCAAAGTATTGAAATGGCAGAAGAAAATCTGCAATTTTGAGAATGGAGTACTTCTGTTTCTATTCTCAAAATCCAGACTTTTGCTACTGTAAATTTGACATATGAGATTTCTTGTACCGGATTGTTCCATGTGGCCCTGATAAAAGCTTTTTTCTCTCTTAATATTCTTACAATACTAATTTTCTCCGTTTTCTCCACATTTTGACCCCTCTGTTTTCACCTAATCTCTAAGGTCTCAATTTCTTCCTGCTCAAATACAACAATTAATACAACTATATTAATAGAGAAGGAAACAAGTTACCTTACTGAATCAGATTCTTTGGCAATACAAGTGTAATTTTACTAATGGTATGACTGGAGAGAAGGTATGCCCCAGAGCTTTTTGACAGAGAAAAGAATAGCTAGTTTTGATTTTTCTCAAGATTGATTGGTTGATTTAAATTTATAAGGCAGTCTAACTCTACAATGACTTTGGCCAGTGCACAATAAAAACATGATCACAATACAGGTAATACAAAAGGGAAACCTCAAACATGTGGGGAAAAACAATCATCCTAGCCCCCAAATTCAGAGGACCTGTCACACACTCAACCCAAGGTCTGGGAGATGAGCCAAGTTTTCAAAGCTTTTTTAAACACAATCAAGGTGGGGGGGGGATCTCATGTTCCAATGGCATTTAATATTCAATTAATATTATATACTGAACCTATATTTATTCAAAAGAAAAGGTTATTCATCCTACTAGCTTTCTTCACGAAGAGATTTGTTCACTCAGTTGTAAAATCACATACAGAAACAGAAATATTCTTATACAGAAAACGTTTAACCAACATTAGAGCATTGATTATATTAATTTTTTTATTGCCCAGCAGCAACTCATTAGAATCTCAGATAGAGCTCTTTTACAGAAGTGCCAGTAACGTCTAGAAGCATTTTACTGGCAAATGTTGTTTTCAGCTAGTGCTTCAGGATCCACATGTCTGTTGCAACATATATCGGACTGAATTTTTATTATGGATTTATGCTAGTTGCATATGCGATTTGTAAAGTCTCTCCAGTGTGAAAATCCTAAATGCCAAACATTATTGTACAAAACTATAATACTTGATTCCATAGGAAAAGAGTTAGCATTAAAACAGTGTGTATGCAGCCATTCAGGATAAGCAGAGTCAAGAGACAGGCACAGCAGAGATTCCAGGAATGCTCTTTATTGTTGTAGGGTAGAAGAGCAGAATCCTGAAACCTGTCAGAGTTTTTCTCTGCCTCATCTTACAGGAACCAAAATCAAGGGTTATTTCAAGTTTCTTTCTCATACTTTCCTCTTTCTCACGACTGAGTAATCTTTTCTGAAAATCCCCCTTAATGGTTTGCTCATTCTTTCCTCATTCCTAAGGTCAGATCTATATTTCTTCACAAGTGTATATGTACATGGTATATGAAATGTATACAGTTACAGTAGGTAATAGACAAAAATAATGATGTGCATTAAAAAACAAAACATAATCATATCCTATGTTATGAGCTTGGATATAAAGTGAGTCCTGTGGAATAAATGGATGAAACTACTTATTTAACAGGTTGTCTCTCATACTCATATAAAGCAAAGCATCTGATGAAATTGACTACTTTTTCCCTGCAGTGAATACAAAAAGACATAAAAGAACAGAATGCTAATAAAGGAGATGGTCAAAATCCATCTCCGGAAGACCAGTACAACATGATAGAGGTCTGTTTCTCTCTCTCTTAATCTCATTCTCTCTCTCACACACACACCTTAATTCACTAGAAACTGTATGGTTGAACTGATTCAACTTAAAGCATGTTAGAGATATACAGTATCTCCATGATGTTTCTTTTCCTATTGCACCATAAATGGAATTTTGATATACAGTACTGTGCAAAAGTTTTAGGCAGGTGTGAAAAAATGCTGTAAAGTAAGAATGCTTTCAAAAATATATATGGTAATTGTTTATGTTTATCAATTTACAAAATGCAAAGTGAGCAAACAGAAGAGAAATCGAAATCAAATCAATATTTGGTGTGACCACCCTTTGCCTTCAAAACAGCATCAATTCTTCTAGGTACACTTGCACACAGTTTTTGAAGGAACTCGGCAGGTAGGTTGTTCCAAACATCTTAGAGAATTAACCACAAATCTCCTGTGGATATAGGCTGCCTGAAATCCTTCTGTCTCTTCATGTAATCCCAGACAGACTTGATGATGTTGAGTTCAGGGCTCTGGGGGGGGGCAAACCATCACTTCCAGGACTCCTTGTTCTTCTTTACACTGAAGATAGTTCTTAATGACATGGGCTGTATGTTTGGGGTTGTTGTCCTGCTGCAGAATAAATTTGGGGCCAATCACACACTTCCCTGATGGTATGGCATGATGGATAAGTATCTGCCTGTATTTCTCAGCATTGAGAACACCATTGATCCTGACCAAATCTCCAACTCCATTTGCAGAAATGCAGCCCCAAACTTGCAAGGAACCTCCACCGTGCTTCACTGTTGCCTTCAGACACTCATTCTTGTACCGCTCTCCAGCCCTTCGGCGAACAAACTGCCTCCTGCTACAGCCAAATTTTTCAAAATTTTGACTCATCAGTCCAGAGCACCTGCTGCTGTTTTTCTGCACCCCAATTCCTATGTTTTCAAGCATAGTTGAGTCACTTAGCCTTGTTTCCACGTCGGAGGTATGGCTTTTTGGCTGCAATTCTTCCATGAAGACCACTTCTGGCCAGACTTCTCCGAACAGAAAATGGGTATACCTGGGTCCCACTGGCTTCCACCAGTTCTGTGCTGATAGCACTGCTGGACATCTTCCGATGTTGAAGGGAAGTAAGCATGATGTGTCTTCCATCTGCTGCATTAAGTTTCCTTGGCCAACCACTGTGTCTACAGTCCTCAACGTTGCCCATTTCTTTGTGCTTCTTCAGAAGAGCTTGAACAGCACATCTTGAAACCCCAGTCTGCTTTGAAATTTTTGCCTGGGAGAGACCTTGCTGATGCAGTATAACTGCCTTGTGTCTTGTTGCTATGCTCAGTCTTGCCATGGGATATGACCTGTGTCTTCCACAACCTCACCTTAGTAGCAGAGTTTGGCTGTTCCTTACCCAGTTTTAAGCCTCCTACACAGCTGTTTCAGTTTCAGCTAATGACTGTGTTTCAACCTACATGTGAAATTGATGATAATTAGCACCTGCTTGGTATAATTGGTTAATCATACACCTGACTCTAATCCTACAAGATCCCTGACTTTGTGCAAGTGTACAAAGTGTGCAAGTGTAAGAATTGATGCTGGTTTGAAAGCAAAGGGTGATCACACCAAATATTGATTTGATTTGGATTTCTCTTCTGTTTGCTCACTTTGCATTTTGTAAATTGATAAACATAAACAATTACCATATATATTTTTAAAAGCAGTCTTACTTTACAGCATTTTTTCACACCTGCCTAAAACTTTTGCACAGTACTGTATATCAAAATTCCATTTATGGTACAATAGGAAAAGAAACATCATGAAGATAGAATATGCATGTGTCAATGAGTTCTCTTTGGAAAGGAAGCAAATAACACAATGTCTATCACTGTTTGGCTAGTGCTTCCTGAATAACCTCACTACATCCACTCAGCTCCATTTGACTGAGAACCTGACTGATGCGCTGCACAGTAGCATCACGGTTTGCCAACAGTCTCCATTCTTTTAGCATCTCATATTGTGCATCCCGCACATGCCGTTGTTCCATAAAAATTCTCTCAATTGTATTTTCACTCAGTCCCAAGTATCTCACAAATTCCTTCCACCGGGACATTGGTACACGATCCACCACAGTATATAAAACCACAGGACCTGGGGGAAAAACATACAGGAAAAATCAAATAGTGATATGGAGGCTATTATTCCTCCGTCAGTCCACCACTTTAAAACATTTCTGTTAAGCTTTCATAGTTTTGAGGACAGAGAGAAAAAGGTGGTTTCCTTTGCTACCATTCAAAAATTGCATCTAGCATTTCTATCTTTCCCTTAATACCAGATTCTCTATGGTAAGAATGATATTTAAGTTTTAGGTAGATATAAGAACATTAGAAATAGAAGGCAACAACTTGAGCACCCATATAGTTATTTGAATGAGACAGGCAACCTAATGTGGAAGCATTAAACCCATTCCATTATAATCTTAAGATAATACCTCCCCCATTAAGCATCTATATTCAGTATTTCTACCCAGATAAGTAATTATATAGACATTATGAAAATAATCTATTAGAAAAAAGATTATCAAACTAAGTAATGGCCACTATATTTGACTAAAAGTACAGGTAGTCCTCAACTTACAACCATTCATTTAACAACCCTTTGAAGTTATGACGGTGCTAAAAACAGTGACTTACAACCTCATGCTTACAACCATCACAGTGTCACCACAGTCACGTGATCAAAATTCAGGTGCTTGGCCATTGACATGTATTTACAACAGTTGCAGCATCCCGGGGTCATGTGATCACCATTTGCGACCTTCCCAGGAGGCTTCCAACAAGCAAAGTCAATGGGGGAAGCCGGATTTGCTTAATGATTGTGGCAAAAAGATAATAAAATCAGGCATGACTCACTTAACAACTGCACTGCTTAGTGACAGAAGTATATATTGGTCAACTCAAGGCAGTGAACATACCTAATACTATGCCTTCTCAACATGTACTTTATGTTGAACATATAAAAAATGCCTTCTCAACATAGATTAATTAGAAGTATATGATAGCAGACAGTGTGTTGCCAGTAAGCTGGCCTGCAAGGCCAGCTGATTTTGAACAATAACATAAATTACAATTAGATGTGCTACTTTTGGTTAAACCTAAGGTAATACCTGGATAGTACTGAGACCTGGTTGGGTAGTAATGTGGATGTTGCCCTGTCAGAGATCTGCCTTCCTGGGTTTTAGGTCCTGTAGCAGGAAATAATGGCCCGGGGAGCTTTTGCCCATTTTAGGCTGATGCACCAGTTATAGCCTTATCTGGACCAAAAAGTCTTAGCACTGATAATCATCCCTTGTCACTATGAGTCTTGAGTACTGCAGTGTGCTCTACATTGGGACACTTTGGAAGGTGACTCAGAAGCTGATAAATAGGGTCTTACATCAAATTTGGATCATCAAATGGGTTGGATGAGAAAAATAGAAGGTGCAAATAGTTCTTTTTATTTAAGTTTCTCTGTATTTCTTCATAACATTTGAGTAAGATTTCCTTCCCCCTGCTTCTTGGTCTTTTGATGTGGCACCAGCTTCCATATGTCATCTTGGTAGATATACTGCACAAATAATTTATAGTTCCTGTCACCCACTCCCCTTCCCCACCTCACTATTTCTTAAAGGAAGCTGCACTTACAATCAGAAATTGGGGTCTCTCTTGCAGATTTTATGCAGTCTGGCAGTTCTTGACCTTGGCCTTGACCTAGTGGTAGTACTTGTGCGGTACCCCAGACCTTGTCTTCTTTTATGTCCAAAAGAGAATTCTTTGCTTTATCTGCAGTCTAAGTAACAAGAAGGACACATATAGCCTGTTAGGAGCAATAACAGACATCATCTGGACCTTCCCCTCTTGCTGCATGTAGAAGACTGGATTAGAGGAATGGTGAACATGCCCGGAATTCCATAATTATGTACTGTGAATGGAGTGGTATGAGAAAAGAGCAAGACAGAAGAAAGGAACATTTATTTTGCCTGACTTCTTTCATGGAAGGAATGGGCCCAATCCATGGTTTTATGTAATCCATTAATCATGAGGCAGCTGGAAACCAAGAAGGCCAAGCATACAAAGTTTTGAGGTACAGGATGTGCAGGAGCAAACCTTGAGCAGTCTGCAGAGAGCACTTCTGCAACTAATCATTGTGAAGATGTATCTTTGCTTATCATAAAGAAATTTCTTTACACTTGAGTTCCACTGAATTCAAGGGGCTTACTTCAAAAAGAGTTTAAATGCAAGTTTGTTGTATTTATTAATTTATTTTTGGCCTGAAAGGGAGAGTCTAGCTCAATCTGAGTCACCCCTTCCTCCTGGAAAGTCAGTATGATGTCATAGTAAGAAGTTAGATTAGAACATGGTTCAATGCTGCCTTCAACCATGAAAGTTCACTATATGACTTTGGGCCAGCCACTCTCTCTCACAGATCAACCTACCTCCCCCAGGTTGTTGTTGTAGGACAGATTAGAAAGGAGTGCTGTGTACACTCCCTTTTGTTTATAAATAATGAAACTAAATACTACCTCCACGCATTGGCAACATACAATATTGGTGACTGAATTTATAATTCACTGGCATTGCAACAAGGACTCCTTAATACTCCCACAGGGGAATTATTGCATTAGCAATATCAGAACATATCACCTCACTAGGAACCATCAGATTTGATTAAACCTGCTCCAGGTTTAGTAATAATAATAATGGTTAAGACCAGGGTTATTTATTTATTTATTTATTTCATGTATCAAAGTTGTCACCACCCATCTCGTTAAAAAAACGACTCTAAGCACTTACAAAACAGTTAAAATCAATTAAAATTACAATATAAAATAATCCTAAATAAATAGAAAATAAATATAATCCAAGGATAGATGTTAAACTGGCAGTAACCAGGGGAGCATCATCAAGGCACCAGCCACCCCAGGATTGGGTAAGATTCTTGTCACTCCATGCAAGCTGGCAGAACCAGATCTTTAATCCTTTCTGGAAAGCCAGGAGGGTAGGGGCCTGCCATACCTCTGGGGGGAGAATATTCCAGAGGGTGGGGGCAACGGCAGAGAAGGCTCTCCTCCTAGGCCCTGCCAGCCGACATTCTCTCACTGACGGGGTCTGCAACATGTCCTCTCTGCCTGACCAGGTAGGACAGGTTGATGTGATGGGGGTGAGACAGTCTCTCAGGTAACCTGGACCCATGCCATGTAGGGCTTTAAAGGTAATAACCAACACTTTGAATTGGACCTGGAAGCTTACCTCTTTTTTTACTACAATTCATTATGGTCTCTTCACCAAAGTTTTAGCGCTAACAGCCTCAGTGCTTAAAATGGTTTATATTAAGAAAGTTATACCCATGCTGGCTGTGTTTATTATTTTATTTTATTTTATTTATTTTAATAACTCTTATTTAAGACTGATCAGTGACTGAAATGTCATTTAAATGTATTTTATATATATTCACTACTTTTCTTCTCTTCAGTTGTCCCTGTATCCCAACTTCCTCCACTGCAGGAGTCTTTTCAAAGAACCTCCAGCTTAGCTATCATGAATGCAGTCACAGATTAAGAATAGAAGTCCAGTGTAAGAACTCCCTCTTGAATTGGAATGTTGCAGGATGATGCTACATTAGCATGAATGGTTCTTTTCTCAACTTTACATCTAAATATGATATCAAAATAATCCAAGAAACCTAATGCACTAATGTGATAGTGGTAGATGGTTTCAGTTCAGGGTACTGGAAACTGAAGCTAGGGAGAAATGAGGAAGACCAAAAGGAGATCTTGGATTATTGGTTTCCACCACTCTGAATATAAGTCCTGTTAGATACTCTACATTTAAACAATACACACTGACAGTTGCTGTCTACTTTAGCTATGATATCTTACTAGTGATTAGTATACAAGTCTCCAATTACAGTAGATAATTTTCATAACTCAGGCATCTATGAAAGGAGTTGGAGACCTATTTATTGGATCTTCTATCTGCTTTCCAGGATGCTTTTATAGTGATGGCTGGAAACATTAACACTAAAATAGGGTTTGAGTATGACTTTCTATATGCCAAATTCCAGGGCTGTTTTCCTGCTTCTGAAATGGATGTAATCTCTCTGGTAAGATGGTCAAAGGATATGAAATCAGCAAGTAGGTTTCTCTCTGGCTCCGATGGTCTAACCTCCTTCATAACAGTTTCCAAACTACATGGAAGAAGGCATTAATGGTGAGGTGAACATGCTAGGGTTTTACTTGGCTAGCCTGTATTCTTTGGGATATGAAAAGGATTGCACTATGCTGCAGCACCAAATTCTGAACACCCAAGAAGCTAGGCTGGGTATCTAGTGTGCCCTGAGAAACGGAGGCAATACAGTAGTAGCACCAACAGTGTACCTCTGGCATTCAGCAGCCCCGAAGCAGAGAAGAGTTTTACACTGATGTGTTGGAATGCTTTTACTTTTGCTATTTCAGAGGAAAGTATAAGGAAAAGCCATATATGAAACATCTCTGCCACTGTAAACCTGGGCAAATTAAGATTGCTGAGCACATCCTTCTTCAATGCCTGTGTCAGAACCTGCATCAATCAAATGCTATTTTAAAAAGTTATAGCAATGGGTATTTGCTTGATTTGATTCTGCCATTTGTATTTGGAGGGGGAGTGGTAGTTTATAGTTGTGTTTGAGTTAATGCTATGAGATGGAGAGGCGCTCAAACTGATATGGAAATTTACAGCAAGACCTGAATGCAGACAAAACTGGTGGTAGTCTGAAGGCTGGGAAGAACTGTGTTTTCAATGGGAGGAATGCACAAGGCCACCAGTCTGTGAGAAAAGATTTTGGCGCCAATGTAGTAAAGGAGGGGGGATAAGTAGAGAGAAATCTACACAGGCTTTAGTTTTAGCAATGCTTTGCTTCAAGCTGCATGTACCAACCAATAAAGGAGCATTTATCTGAACCAGGCCTGGTTTCACGAGAATTCTTCTAAATTGGGGTTTGGATTTTGTGGACTTGACAGCCTGCTATACAGAGACACACATAATATTTTTATCCTGCTAATACTCTCAAGATTGTGAGAACAAGCTAATCAGGCATACTGGCAAATGCTTACAAACCCTCAATAACATGCAGAATGCCTTTGTTTTGTATTGCAACTTATAAATCTCAGCAGGACCTAATTAAGTATGTAAAAAAGCGAATTTTGTAATGTGTGAGATAATATTACATAGATTTTCATATTCTATAAGTTAGAGCCAAGTTTCTGATTAGTTTTAGACATACAGCTTATTAATTGTTTATCTTGCAGGCTATATTTTATTGCTTACACAGCTTAGTATTAGCATTACAATTTTATTCACCGAACTTAAAACTAGTGTTTTTCATTACATTTCATTTCCTGCTTGAAATGGCTCTAGTCCTTATATCTGTGTAGTTTTAAGTCAATTTATTATGGTCTACAACTGAAATAAAGATGCCATGCTATGTTACATCATATAATTCAGTGGCTGTTTTTTGAGTCCACCTGGTCATCACGAAGGAAGCTCAGAGGCTGCTTCCTCTTCCCTTTTCTCCCTCAATCCTTTCTCCCTTTTCTCCCTTTGGAATGCCTCAATATGAAAATCATTTTGGAAAAAAAGAAGGATAGCATATTTATAGATAAGTGTTGTTTGAGTCAATGGCAGCACTAAAGAAGTATACATAGCACATGAATATTCATTGAAAAATGAATCACTGGTGGGAAGAAAAGGATTAGTGGGCTAGTAATTTAAGAAACAGAAACCTAGAAACTACTCAAAAAATTTTCAGAAACGAAGGACTCCTAATCCACCCTACTCTGCAATAATGGCAATAGGAACATTGAGTTACTCCTGATCTGTGCTAGAGACATACCTGTGGGGAATATAAGAAATTTGCAAATGCTTACCTTGGATGCAAGTTGCTTTTTTGGCTGTTGACTTGTTGAAGCTGAGAAAATAAAACCAAAGAGACAATAAATGAATCTCATTTCAATCAAACTGATTATTTTCCCAGTTTCCTGTTGCTCAGCTAATAGACGAACAGCTGAAATTGTACTTTTTTTTTTTTTTTTGAGAAAAAAGCATTTTCTCAATGGGTACAGATGATTGGACGTTAGTAGCTACTGTAAACATAGTACATCTAACAGATAAGTTCTTTTAGATAAAGAAGTTGCAATTAAGACAGAAATCCCAGTGTTGCTGTGGGATTCCAAGTATGTACAGTTTGCTTTTGAGAAAACTGCCAAAGCAATTTCCCATACTTTTAATCCCACTTATTCAGTGGAAAGTGTACTTATTTGGTTTTACGATAACAGATTTATCACCTACCAGTAAAAACTGTTTATGTCGTATCAATTTATATGAGTTAAGAAACACACACAGTAAAACCAACTGTAATTCCAAAAGCCTGTTAATTTCTTAATATTTTTTTTATCAAAATTAGGAATTCTCAGCATGGAATATAGCAATAGAAGCCAATTTGTTTATAAACACATCAACACAACCTGGAAAATTTTCAATTTCTGTGGTGCAATAGGTGGCACCACCTATGAATTATCTTAATGGTCAATTGCTGATGATTTGCTGAAACAGGTATGTTACAAAGATGTTGCAGTCACATGATTGTGATCTGGGCACTTGGCAACCAGCTCGCACTTATGACGGTTGCAGCGTTCCAGGGTCACGTGATTGCCATTCGTGACCTTCCAAGCTGGCTTCCAGCAAGCAAAATCAATGGGGAACTACGTGATTAGCTTAACGACCACGTGATTCACTTAATGGCTGTGATGATTTACTTAATGACCACTGCAAAAAAGGTCATAATATCGGGTGTAACTCGCTTAAAAACTACCCTGCTTAACAATGAATTTTCTGGTCTCTATTGTGGTCATTAAGCGAGGACTACCTGTATGTTGTTGATGAGATTCACTTCTGAACCAATAACGCTATTATTGATATACTACAGTACACTATTGTTTTAATATTGATAATGGTAATACATAAAGGTGTCAATCATGTCAAACTGTGGAATGTGCCTAGAAAAACAAGAAGCCCAGAACTTCCTGAGATCACTGTCCCCATGTGAAACCTGTATGCAGGTCAGGAAGTCACAGTATGGACAGAATATGGCAAATCAGACTGGCTCCAAGTTGGCAAAGGAGTAAAATAACACTGTATATTCTCCCCTTATTTATTCAACTGATATGTGAATACATATTGAGGAAAGCTGGATTGAAAGAAGATAAGTGTATTTTTAAAATTGGAGGAAGAAACATCAATACAGGTAATCCTCAGTTAAAGAATGAGTTCCATTCCCAAGGTCTGTCCTTAAATCAAATTTGTATGCAAGCCAGAACAGTATTATTATATAATACTGTATAAGTAGTATCGTGTAATGAACTCAAACCATTGTGTATTTAACTCAAATTTTGCTATAAATAGGCTCCATTCTTAACTATGGGTCGTCTGTAACCCAGGTGTTCTTAAGCCAGGGACTACCTGAAACCTGAACTATGCTGATTACACTATTTGATTGCTGAATATGCAAATTATCTGCAAGTTCTAATAATTAAAGTCAAGGAGCACAGTGAAAAAACTGGGACTAAGATTAAATATAAAGAAGACCAACTAATGACAGCAGGTACAGCAACCAGCTGTTTTATTTGTTATCAGTATTAACAAAAAAATTATTTACTGAAGTAAACATCTAAACCTATAGCTGAAATTTATTTAATTCAAGCTGCAATTGGGATATGTCTGTATTTGAACTGTTAAGAAAAATAAATATGCCATTGCAGATGTATCGATTACATGTATTTATAACATCATCTTGAATATTTTAACTTTTCCTCATTTTCTGTGCTCTACTTCTATATACATTCCCCTCTCACCCCTATGGGTGGTATGTGTCTTCCTCAATCTGGGGTCCTCTATCAGAGGCCTGGGAGTTTGAGGGTTCTGCGCAGTATCTTAGCTGTTCCTAGCACTGTACTCTTCTGGACAGAGAGCTCTGATGTTGTTCCTGGAATCTGTTGGAGCCACTCTCCCAGCTTAGGAGTCACAGCCCTGAGTGCTCCTACCACCACTGGGACCACCTTGGCCTTTACTTTCCACATCCTCTCTACTTCCTCCTTCAGGCCCTGGTACTTCTCCAGCTTCTCATACTCCTTCTTCCTGATGTTGCTATCACTTAGCACTGCTACATCTATCACTACCACTGTCTTCTGATCCTTGTCTGCTAACATGATGCCTGGTTGATTGGCCAGTACCTGCCTGTCCGTCTGGATCTGGAAGTCCCACAGGATCTTAGCCCTGTTATTCTCCACGACCTTCTGTGGAATCTCCCATCTGGACTTGGGAGGGGTCTAGCCCATACACTGTGCTGATGTTCCTGTACACAATGCCAGCTACTTGGTTGTACTGTTCAGTATATGCTGTTCCTGCCTGCATCTTACACCCTGCCACTATGTGCTGGACTGTCTCTGAGGCCTCTCTGCACAATCTGCACCTTGGGTCCTTTCTAGTGTGGTAGACCCCTGCTTCTATGGTTCTGGTGCTTAGTGCCTGTTCTTGTGGTGCTATGATCAGTGCCTCAGTGCTGTCTTTTAGTCCAGCCCTTTCCAACCACTGGTAGGATTTCCCAATGTCAGCCACCTCAGCTATCTGTCGATGGTACATCCCATGCAGGGGCTTGTCTTGCCATGGTATTTCCTCCACTTGAACTTCCTCCCATGTCTGCTGCTGCCTCAGGTATTCTCTCAGCAGCTCATCTTTGGGTGCCATCTTATTGATGTACTCCTGGATGCTCTGGGTTTCATCCGGGACAGTGGCTTTGATGCTCATCAGACCCTGCTCACCCGCCTTCTTTGTAGCTGGTGTACAATCTCTAGGTGTTGGATTTGGGGTGGAAACTTGCATACATAGCGAGGAGCTTCCGGGTCTTCACATCAGCAGCCTCCATGTCATCCTTTGGCCAGTGCACTATACTGGCCGGGTATCTGATTACTGGCAGGGTGTACGCGTTGATGGCATGGATCTTGTTCTTCCCACTGAGCTGGCTCTTCAGGACCTGTCTTATCCTTTGGTGGTACTTGGATATTGCTGTCTTCCTTGCCTTCTCATCATGGTTCCCATGTGACTGTGGGATACCAAGGTACTTGTAGCTGGTCTTTATGTCTGCTATGTGGCCCACTGGTAGTTCCACCCCTTCAGTCTCAACTACCTTCCCTCTCTTTACTATCATCCGACCATACTTCTCCAGTCCGAATGACATCCCAACGTCCTCACTGTAGATCCATGTCAGGTGGATCAGTGAGTTGATGTCTCGTTCACTCTTAGCATACAGCCTGATGTCATCCATGTAGAGGAGGTCGCTGATGGTGATTCCACTTTTGAACTTGTACCCATATCCAGTTCTTGTGATTATCTGGCTGAGGGGGTTTAAGCCTATGCAGAACAGCAGCGGGGACAGTGCATCACCTTGGTATATACCGCACTTGATGGCCACTTGTGCGACCTGTCTTGAGTTGACTTCCAGTGTTGTCTTCCACAGTCCCATTGAGTTCTTGAGGAAGGTCCTTAGTGTCCTGTTGACTTTGTATAGTGCCAGGCATTCACAAATCCATGCGTGTGGAATTGAGTCATAGGCTTTCCTGTAGTCAATCCAGGCTGTGCTCAGATTGGTCTACCTAAGCCTTGAGTCTTGGGCAACTGCTCTACCTATGAGCAACTGGTCTTTTGAGCCTCTGGTGTTGTTCCCAATGCCCTTCTGAGCTGTGCTCATGTACTGGCTCATACGGTCTTGTAGCTTGGCGGCTATGATGCCTGATAGAACTTTCCATGTTGTGGGGAGGCAGGTTATTGGCCAGTAGTTGGACAGTGCTGTTCCCTTGTGAGGGTCTTTCATGATCAGCACTGTCCTTCCTTGTGTTAGCCAGTCTGAGTGGGAGCCTGCTGCTAGCAGCTGGTTCATCTGTGCTGCTAGGCGTTCATGCACTGCTGTTAGTTTCTTTAGCCAGTAAGTGTGGATCATGGACGAGACAAGAGAACTTGGAATATATATGTGTGTGTGTGTGTATAAATAAGCTAATATGCTTACTGTTCACTCATATATTTTTTAACTTCTACTCTATCACATAAAAAATTACACTTAGAATCCCAGAAGAGAATCAGAGAATCATAGAGTTGGAAGGTACCTAAGAAGTCATCAAGTCCAACCCCCTGCATACTGCATACAATTCACTACATCATCCCTGCTGGATGACTATCTGGTTTCTGTTTGAAAACTTCCAGTGAAGAAACTGCTCCATACGGTGATTTAACTTCCCACGATCTGGACTCTATGCTCCTCTTGATGCTCCTCAAGATGTTGGCCTTCTTTGCACTTGCACTGCACTTGGTGACAACTCAATACTTTTAAGAGCTACATATGGCCTTGGGAGCAGTTCATGTGGTTGGTTTATGGCTTAGCATCATCTATAAATCCAGCATTATGGACTGTAAGCCATAGTTTTTGGCTTAGCATGTCCCGTGAATTTAGCCTCTTGTTACTTTTTCAATGTTAAACATAATATTGTATTTTATCTCTATTAAAATCCAGTGTTACCTATCTATTTGTGGAAAGCAGGGATGGGTCTTTACTCACTTCTAAAATTGGAAAGATGCTTCAGATTCAGCACGGGGATGCTCACAGTTCCTGTCAGCAGCTCCTTAAAGAAACCATGCCTTTACCTGGGCTTGCATAGTGACTGTATAGTCCCAGACCAACATGTCACAACCTAGTACTACTTCCTTAATGCTTCCTTAAGAGGACAAAAGTGCATGCATATTTGTCTCCCTAACAAACATACCTCTCAAATTATCACAATTATTCCTTGTACATTTATCCATGAATATGTTAATCAGCCAAGAGGACATCCCACATCTTAGCTTTGTTCCTGGCTCAGTGTTAGCCATTTCCTTTTATTCTCACGCATGTTTTACTTCCACATATTCCACTCTTACTGGATTCAGCAAGCAACCTTTAATTCCATATTCCTGCACAATATTACAGAATTTGAGTCTATTGTCAGACTTTCCTCCTTGCAGTCTGGACTCGAAACAGTTAATCCAAGGAACAAGAATCCAAGGGCTTTGGCTAATAAAATTTATTAGAAGGATGGTAGAAACAGAAGGATTTCAATGAGTACTCTACTTTCAAAGGAGACCCTTACATATAGGTAATTTAGGGCAACGAATCTCTTGTCCATTTTCTCCCATGTTTTCTCAACAGAGGTCTGGATGTGGTGTTCTTTTGTGAAAGAGGAACAGTCTTCATCTGCTCACTCTTTTGATAACTGTCACCCCTATCAGTATGAGAAGTAACTCTCACAACTATGCACTTTATCATACACTTTCTCTAAATCAGCTAACGTACAATAAATTTTCAGATTGAAATATTTATTAATAACTTTTCAGTAAAAAATCTGATCTATGTACCTGCTACCCAGCTGAGAAGAATTCTGCTAAACACCTTAACACACAAACCCACTGTAATTTTTGTATGTTCTCTTGTTACTTTTCCCAAGTTCCATTATTAATCTTAACATGTAAGCCACTTAGATTTATTTCAGTGACTGAGGTGGCATATACATTCAATGCATAAATAAATATGGATTCTTACTTTCATAAGCACCCATAACAATCTATATGGCGGCAACTCATACTCTCTGAGATAGCCACTGCACTCATAATTAAACCTTCAATTCCTTGCAGATACTCAACAATACCACAAGGATCAGGCCAGGGAGCTGTATGCTTATTTGCCTCTCTGGAGCCTGAATCACCTGTCAAAGTTCAACAGAAACATGAACCTGTCAAAGTTCAACAGAAACGTACTTGGTGACACTAAAACACTGCAATTTCTCTTCAGAATCCCGAGTCTCTGCAATCTTAAACTAATGAGACAAATATGAAAACGAGCAGTAGGTACAGTTATGTACACAATGCCTGTCATTGTGTCCAATTCTCATCCACTGTTTTAAGTCTGTGATTCATCTGATGAAATCGGTCACTTTCCTTTATTCTATTAACAGGCAATGAATGATACTCACTACAGGAGGAGAAGTACTGTCTTTCTGGGAAATATTTCTTGATGAATACGCATGCTAACAGTAATACGAAACCAAATCCAAGGATGGCAATCAGGAAACTGAGGACGAATACAAGCTCTGAATAATAATAATAAAAAAAGAACATGTTGGATGTGATTGGCTTGAAAAGATTTGAGAATAAATGTAATGGAAAAAAAGAGAATGTTAGAGCAAAGATGAAAATGTGATATGAAGGAAATGGTGGAGATCAAGATAAAATATTACATGATTGACTTCAGATCTCACCTGTGGAATTTGGTGGGCTTATAATTGGCTTGACTGCCTCACATAGTTCCTTGCAATCTTCCTTATTGCATCTAGAAGATGAAAACAGAAACAACTGTATATACTAATAACATTCATTGGCATTTTTTTATTTTACTGCCCTTTGAATCTATACTCAGAATTAGAAAACATGGGGAATTGAATAGCTTAATTTGAGTAATTTAACTGGCCCTTAAAATATGTCAAAAGGAAGTGGAAATGTACATAATCTTGGCAAACACCTGTTCCTAAAAGCAAGAGCAGAAGAGAATTAACCTTTCTCCGGGCCCCCCAGATTTGGGCTTGAGTCTCATTGCAAAAATGTCAGAGGAAAAAAAGATTGAAATAATTAGGAATAAGGAGTCATTTGTGAGGAGAATTGTGAGCAGAAGCTAAGAATTCCATTCAGGGTTGCTAGTCCCAATTGCCAAGTGTTACTCCTCAGATTTGCATTTCTATTTCCTAAGACAGTGTTCCTCAACCTCAGCGACTTTAAGACGTGTGGACTTCAACTCCCAGAATTCCCCAGCCAGCTGGGGAATTCTGGGAGTTGGTCTACACGTCTTAAAGTCGCTGAGGTTGAGGAACACTGTCCTAAGACACAGCATTAGGCGCCCACATTTCCTTCATTATGTGTAGTTTGACCCATAATAAAGATACCTTAGCTGCAAGTGATAGTGCTACAGGAATGTAACCCCCCTTTTTGCAGGAAGGATGGACCTGTGTATGGCAATGGGCAAAGGCAATGGGAGCCTAGACTTCAGGCTCCCCTATCACCTTTCTCACACAAAAATACACATTTGTTTACATGCATAAATATATATACTATCTTTTCTTACACTCTTGCTTGCTTTTTCCCCCCGACCCTGGGACTGGAAAGTTTAAATTACAGCCATCCTAGTAAACTGAAATCTCAGTGCTAATCAGCAAGGCAGCACAGAGGAGGGCAATGCAAGACTGGATCTCAACAATTCCATAATGTGCATCTTTCCAACTTCACAGCATGCTAGCATTAAAAGCGGAGGAGAAGCATGTAACTCATGAAGCTCCTCAACTGTTTTCAGCACCGCTACTCTGGGACAACTGAGAAGTACATGATGAAACACCAATCCCACTGTACAAAGGATTAGGGCAGAGAACAGCCAGGGAGCTCATTGATATGTCCAGACCCGAGCAATTTCCACCGCAAATCATCATGGAAACAGGAGGATGCATCAGCTGGGAGCAGAGAAAAGGCCTACAGTTACATGTAGCCTAGAAGTTATTCACACTTGAATTACAGGATAGATAACAACATTTCCCCACCTGCTGCAGGGAACACACTTGTTCTGATCTGCCTGAAGAAAAAATCCAAAGTGACATTCGCATATTGTATCACTATATGTGGTGCCTAGAAAATAGCAGGAGAAGCAAATAATGATTATTAGGTGATAATAAGCTGGGGCGTTTTTAAAGCCCAGATAAATAGTCAACCTGATCCCAAAAAATTAAGCAGTCAGCTCTGATTAGTACTTGCATGAGAAATACAAGGGTGCAGGCTAGATTGGGAAGTTGCAAAAATACCTCAGAAGAAAATGAAACATGGGATGGGGCCAATACCAGTGGAAAGGATTAGCTATGATAGGAGATTGGCATTGTCAGATAAAGCACAGAAGGCCTGGAATTAGATAATATTAAGAATGCTGAAATTTAGAATGAGCTGAGTTAATACCAAAAATTACAAAAAGGGGAGGGGGATCTTCCTCATATATATTCAAAATAACAAAGAAAAAAGTAACAGCTATTGTCTGCAGCAAGCCATAGCATTTGTCTTTCATAGCTTGGGCTTGAAAATTAATTAATATCAAGGCTGGTTAGTACTTGGATGGGAGACTACCAAACAATTCCAGCACTGCAAAGTCAAAAAACATCCCCAAAGATGACAATGGTAGTACTGTTACCAAAAAAATTAAGGGGTCCTCAAGATTTGAGCTCTCCAACTCTTTAAATCAGCTGCATCTTCTCCCAGAATTTCACAGCTGCAGTATAATCCCAGAAAAAGATCCCTTTGGTTTAAGGAGTTGCAGGCAGATGCTACATGAGAACCCCCATAGACTCTGAAGTCTGTTTCTGGAGCACTGCATAATTCTACTGCTCATTCCCTATTAATTATACAATAGTTTGAAATTATCTTTTTTCTATATCATATTCTCTAGTGAATGTTCTTTTTAATTCAGTTTCTGGTACCATACTGTGCATGTTAAGTGGTAAAAGGTGGAACGCAGATTTAAAAACCAGATAAAAATAAGAGGAAGTGAATGGAAGACGACCAACTTTGCCAACAAGCAAATAGATTGCACTGAACACAAACATACTATATTATTGTAGAGGATAAATGAATGAAGATGGAGTCAGATTTAAACTGTTATCATATTGATTTTTCTAGATCACACTTACAGCGTTGTCTGATTTTTCCATTTTGACAGTCACTGCAATTCTTGCATAAGAATTCAGGATTTCTGGTAGTCTTATACTGATTATCGCCACAACCACAAACAGTGTTTTGCCGATGGGTACAGTTGGACTGTGTTATCTGCTGAAAGCCTGGAAAGAGTCAGGAAAAGCTGAGTATTTCTATTGAGATCATACTGCTACATGTAATAGCAGAACAACCTGAACATTAAACCGAACTTCTACATGCAATTCTTAATTTGGAAAACAGTTCTAGTGCTTATATTTCACATCATTTAAAATATAAGTTATATAAGAACTGATTTGAATTTACAAAAAGCAGGATATAAAACTCCAAAAATTTGTACCAAGGAGTCCACACTCACAGCATTCTTGGCAGACTGGCATTGTAAACATGCTTCCCTACCACCCATCCACCCACCCACTCACTCTTTCTTTCTCTCTCTCTCTCCCTCCCTCCCTGATTTATGGGTGCAATTTATAATTTGCTTTAATTGCAGGGACTCTAAGCAATGTATCAACAATAACATAACCAATGTAGCTATTATAATAAAACACAATAAACCTAATGAATAACATATTAATAATAAAAATAAACATATAGGCACATCTGGCACCAACAGCTATATACACACAAATAAATATACAAAGTTCTAATGCTTGCTTTGTTCACTAGTGCTCACTTTTAATTTAACCACATACAAAATTAAACTTACTTGAACGACATCTTTGGCATCCAAAACACTTTTGTAAATAATTCTGTTGAGACATAAAAGCACCTTCAGGACATTTGGAGCATTTAGTTGCCTTATCTGGCCCTGAACAATGTTCTTCAACATAAGTTCCTGGAAAGTGAAAGGATACCACCAAGTGAATCAGAAAATCACTGAAATTGAAACTTTCAAATAATCTAAAAATGGAGGATGTAATTATTTATTATGTATTATATTTATATACCACTGAATCTGTCAAAGACTTGTGATAGCTTACAACAACCCAAAAATTTCTCAGTAACAATATCAAAAATAAAATGTCTATGGCTGAATTTAAAATAAACAGACGTACTAAATACTGTCAATAATCATGATAAATGGACAATTATAAATTGACCAAGGCTTTATCATAGACCAGAAATATATCTAAACCAGTAACAACAACAATAACAGCAACAATACATGTTAAGAAGAACTCTGTTTTGACTGTCTTCTGGAACCCTATTATAGAGGAGCCAATCTAATTTCTGAGGGGAGGCCATGCCATAGAACCAAGGCCGTAACAGAAAAACAGCACTTCTGGGCCTCAGCCCCCTCACTTCACAGAAATTAGGGACAACCAAGTTCCTCCCTACCTGAACATACCAGGTAGATTGATTCTGGTTGGAGAGGGCGGTCCTGCCCTGGGGCCAAGCTATGTAGGGCTCGATAGTTCAAAACCAGCAGTTGGAATTACATCTGGAAACATAATGGCAATCTATTCCAGCTCACAGCACAGGTGTTAGGTGCTCCTCACGCCTTACACCCCCCAGTAAGCGGGTTATTGCATTCTACACCAAGAATAGTTTCCAATGTAAGGTTTGCCCCGTTCGACAGAGAAACTCTCGTGACACGTGTGGTTCACAAAGAAGGTTTACTCATGCGTAACGTAGTAGTCACAAGCAAAGCCAGGACTGGCTTGGTACAATTGCATCACTTGTTATATTCCCCCCTTCCCGTGCTTTTTTCCCGCCCCGCGATCACGTTGCAGCTGCGGATTATTGGCCCCCAATAATCCCCCTTGATTGTTCATGATGGCAGGATCGGTCAGGGTCCACTGTCCTTGATTGCCAGTCCCCCTCCGGCTGGGTTGGTTCCTCCCCGTTACGTGCAAGCCCGCGGGTTCTGTGCTGCGTTGCGATCTTGTTTCGCTGCCTGCGGCCCCGTTCATTGCTGGCTCGCGCCGTTATCAGTTTATAGTTAAAAGCTTCCGCTGCGGTTTTCCTGTTTGGCTGGGCGCAGGTGGCCCGTTAATTAGCGGCGCTTTCAGTTCCTCTTTTCCCCGCTAGCTACCGCCGGTGGATTCCGCGTGGTCTGGCTGCGAGCTTCCCTGAAGCCCCGTGCTTCCCTGAAGCCCCGTGCTTCCCTGAAGCCCCGTGCTGACCGAACCTGACATACCGCCCCCCTGAAGACAATTCCCCCCCCCGGCTCTATTTCGGCTTCCCGGGGTATTTTTTGTAAAAGTCCCGCACTAAGTCTGGTGCCCTTATGTGGGTTTTACTCACCCATTCGCTGTGGGACTTGGGAAAATGTTTCCATTGCACTAGGAGCTGGGTCTGCCTCTTGTGCCTCCGGGCGTCCAGTATCTGGTTGATCTCGAAATGCTGCTCCCCCCCGACCATGATAGGTGGTGGCACTCCCTCTGTCTTGTGCCAGGCGTTCCCCGGCTGGTGCAGCTTTAGCAGGCTGCAATGGAACACCGGGTGGATCTTCCCGAGGCTTTTCGGGAGCGTCAGCCTGACGGTTACTGGATTGATGACCTCTGCAATGGGGAACGGCCCCACAAACCTCGGGCTGAGTTTTTTCGATGCCTGGTGCGTCTTTAGGTTTTTGGTTGACAGATACACCTGGTCCCCCACTTTCCACTGCTCCTCGGGGAGCCTCTTGCGGTCCGCGTGTTTCTTGTAGTCGGCTTTGGCTCTTTGCAATGCCGCGTGCGCCGCTCGCCAGGTCGCGTCGATTTGGGCGAACCAGGCGTCCAGGGAGTTGATCTGGGATTCCGGCTGAGGCAACTCCGGCATGGGGACGAAGTCTCTCCCAGTGGCTACTTTGAACGGAGAGAACCCGGTACTCTTGTGGACGGCGTTGTTGTATGCCACTTCCGCGAATGGTAGTAGCTCCGCCCAATCGTCCTGTTGGTGCCCCACGTAGCAGCGCAGGTACTGTTCGAGCCCCCCGTTCAGGCGTTCCGTTGCTCCGTCCGTCTGCGGATGCGCCGCGGAAGAAAGGGCTTGTTTCGTCCCCACCCGCTTCAGGAACTCCCTCCAGAACCGCGCGATGAAGTTGCCGCCCCGATCGCTGATGACCCGTCGGGGCGCGCCGTGGAGCCGGTAAACATGTTGCACGAACAGTCTCGCCAACCCCTCTGCCGTGGGGACTCGCCGGCACGCTACAAAGTGCGCTTGTTTAGAGAATAAGTCCGTAACCACCCAAATGGTGGTCTTCCCCTTACTCTCCGGGAGCTCTACTATGAAGTCCATGGCGACCTCTTGCCATGGGCTGTCGGGTTCCGCTACCGACTGGAGTAGCCCTCTAGGTTTCCCTTTGGCCCCTTTCGCCGTCGCGCACACCGGGTAACCCCCGAGTACGCCTCCACGTCCTTACGGAGCGTGGGCCACCAAAACTGCCGCCGGATTAAGTGGAGCGTCTTTACGAAGCCGTAATGCCCCACGCTCCGGCTGTCGTGGGCTCTTTCCATGACCTCCCGTCGGCAACCCTCGGGCACGTACAGCTTTCCTTCGTGCCACCACAACCCCTCTTGGCTGGTTAGCGCCTCTCGGTTCTGCTTGAGCCAAGCGTCCCGCTCCGCCGCCTCCGCGAACCCTTGCCTTACTTCAGGCGCTGCGTCCCGTCGCTCCCCCTTGGTCTGGCTTCAGGTCACCACCTTTGCAGCCAGTCTGCTGGCAGGGATGATGGAGTCCACGATCTCCTCCCGTAGGCTGGCGTGCTGGGGCATGCGAGACAGTCCATCTGCTAGGAAGTTGCGCTTCCCGGGGATGTGTTTTAGTGTGAACCTGAACCTCCCAAAGTATTGGGACCACCGCGCCTGTTTGGGGGATAGCTTACGCGGGGTCTTCAGGGCCTCGAGGTTCTTATGGTCCGTCCACACCTCGAACGGTTCAGCTGCCCCCTCCAGTAGATGCCTCCACGTGGCCAGTGCCCACTTGACTGCGTACGCCTCTTTCTCCCACACCATCCACCTCCTCTCCGTCTCGGTGAATTTGCGGGAGGCGTAGGCGCATGGGTGGATGGCCCCCTCCGGGCTGGGCTGGAGCAGGACTGCCCCCGTTGCCACGTCTGACGCATCTACTTGGATTATAAACCGCCGATCTGGGTTGGGATGGCGCAGGATTGGCTCCGCTGTGAACCGCCGTTTTAGCTCCTCAAACGCCCCCTGGCATTCTGCAGTCCACGCAAGTGCCATGCTGGGCTTGGGGGGTTTCCCAGTGCCCTTGGTCTTTAGCAGGTCAGTTAGGGGAAGGGCGATTTGGGCGAAGTTCGGGATAAACTGTCTATAGAAGTTCGCAAACTCTAGGAAGCTTTGGAGTTGCCTCCGGGTTCGCGGCGCTTCCCAGCCCAGGACATCCTTTACTTTCGCCGGGTCCATCTCAATTCCCCGGCTGGATATTCGGTAGCCGAGGTAGTCTAGTTGCTCTCGATGGAACTCGCATTTCGATAGCTTCCCGTACAGCTGTGCCTTCAGCAGTCTCTGGAGCACCGTGCGCACCAGGCTCACATGCTCCGCCAGGGTTTCGGTGTAGATGAGGATGTCGTCCAGGTAGACCAGGACGCCCCGGTAGAGTAGGTCGTGCAGCACCTCATTTATTAGCTGCATAAATACCCCCGGGGCCCCTTTTAATCGGAACGGCATCACGGAAAACTGGTAGCTTCCAAGCGGCGTGTTGAACGCCGTCTTCCACTCATCTTTTGCGTGGATCCTGACTCTGAAGTAAGCTTCGCGCAAGTCCAGTTTTGTGAACACCCTCCCCTTAAGACAGATGCGACATCAAGTCCTTCATCAGGGGGAGGGGGTATTTGTACTCCGTGCTGATTGCGTTCAGCCCCCGGTAGTCCATGCACATTCGGAGCGAGCCATCCTTCTCCCGGAATAGTACCGGGGCCGCTAATGGTGACTTCGCGGGTTGGATGAATCCCCGCGCTAGGTTCTTGTCTATGAACTCCCGCAGAGCCCCCATCTCTCTCCTTGACAGGGAGTACATTTTCGGCTTAGGCAGGGTCGCCCCTGGCTCTAACTCGATGGCGCAATCACTGGGCCGGTGTGGTGGGAGCTGGTCGGACTCCTTCTCCCCGAACGCTGCCGCCAGGTCTCGATACTGCCTCGGGATTCCGCCGCCCGTCGTGGGTTCCCCGGGCCCGGCCTCTCTCTTTGCGGTTGTCTCGCCAGTCGCCGCTGCCTCCCCATGCCTCGGGATCGTTGCGGGTCTCCGGGGTCCCGGCGCTGCTGCTGCTGCTGTTGCCGGCCGGGTCTCAGGCTCCGTCTGCTCTCGCCCCGTCTCCCGGTGTCCCGGACCCTCCACTTGCGCGTCTGTGGTTACGGCCGCACCCGTCTCCACGGCTCGGTCCCCTCTGCTCTCGCACTTCACCGGTCTGTCGACCCCGAACCGCACTGCCTCCGCCGTCCAGTCGACCCATGGGTTCCGTCGCCGCAGCCACGCCAAGCCGAGTACCACCGCGTAGTCGGCCACCGGGACCACCACAAATCTCAGTTCTTCCCGGTGACTCCCGATCGTCATCTGGACCGGCTCGGTGTAATCCTGAGCTGGCCCCCCCCCGCCAGCGTGCCGTCTAGCTGGCTGAATGCAATGGGCTCCCGGAGGCGCCTCAGCTGTAGTCCGAGCCCCGAGACCACCGCTGGGTGCATCAAGCAGTGGGTGCAGCCTGAATCCAGTAGCGCCCGCAGCTGTGCCTCCCCTCCGGATCTCACCCCCCGGATGTGTATTCTCACCCGGAACGGAGGGCAGTCCTCATCTCCTATTGGGTCCGCGCGCCTCGACTCCCCTGCTCGCACTGGGACGCCGTTCAGTGCGAGCGCGCCTCGTTTCCCGCTGGCTCTGAGTCCTCTCCGGAGGACGCCGTCTCCGGGGTCGACCACCCCCCGCGTCCTTTCTCGGTCACCGCCGCCACTGCCCCCTTCCGCGGTCGGTCGCCGGCCCTTTTCCCGGTTGCACGCGGGGGCTTGACTTCAGGCCGTGGTGAGGCTCCTTCCCGCTCCGTCGGGCACTGCACCGCTCGGTGGCCTCTGCCTCCGCACCGGAAGCACAGGTTCGGGGCTCTGGTCGCCTCTTGCACCCCGGTGGACTGCCGCCGACTGCTCCGCCTTTCCTCGGTGGTTCTCTCCCTCGGCTGGTCCCTCGTCTGGTCCCGTCGCCTCGCGCTCTGTTGGATCTGCCGCCATGCCGATTCCGCCGTTCCGGCCAGCCAGATCCAATCTTTCACTGTGGACGGGTCGTCCCGCCCCAGTGCCCGCTCCAGGATCTCTGGATTGAGCCCCCTCTTAAAATACTTCACCCTCAGGGACTCCGGCCAGTCCGTGAGCTTCTCTGCCAACCTCCGGAACTCCAGGGCGTACTCTGATACCGACTTGCCCCGCTGCCTGAACTGCAGGATGTCGTCCTCCGCCCGCTTGGCGCTCAATGTGTCCTCGAATCTGTCCCGGAGCGCCTGCAGGAAGTCCGGGAAACTCCGTAGTTCCGCCGCGTTGGCATCGTATAGTCCGATCACCCAGCTAGCTGCTTGACCATCTAGCAGCTCGGCCACGTAGGATACTCTATCCTCGTCCCTAGCGAATAGGTGACCACCCCTCTGCATGAACCCCCTAACGTGCGTCAAAAAGTGCGGCAGCTGTTCAGGGTCCCCTGAGAACTTCCCAGTGATACCTCGAAGTCTCAGGGCGTCTGCCGCCCGTCGGTCCACCGACCGGGGCATCGTGGGCGGTGCCGGCTGAGGTGCCGGACCGCCACCCCTGTTGCTCGCCCCCTCGCTCACCGCCGGTGGTCCCACTCTCTGTAGCAGGGTCTGGAGCATCGCCTCCATGGCGTCTAGGCGCCGCTCGACTCTCTCCTCTAGTCGGGCGAACTTCTTGTCCCACTCGCGGTTCCGGGACCCTGAACCTCGGGTCATCGTGACGCCTGAACCGTCTGGCCCTTGGTTCACGCCCATCGACCACCGCTCGGCTGGAGGGCGCCCGGTCCTGGCCGCTGTCCCGTCGCTCCCGGGTGGCTCTGACCGTCCCTCCTCGAGCCTGGGTTCCTCGTGCTCCAGCTGACCCACGGATTCCTCGTTGCTGGTCATGCCTGTATTGGAAAAGGAAACGCTCCTCGGTGGTACCGGGTAGCGCTAACGGTGAGTCCTGGCTTTATGTAAGGTTTGCCCCGTTCGACAGAGAAACTCTCGTGACATGTGTGGTTCACAAAGAAGGTTTACTCATGCGTAACGTAGTAGTCACAAGCAAAGCCAGGACTGGCTTGGTACAATTGCATCACTTGTTATATTCCCCCCTTCCCGTGCTTTTTTCCCGCCCCGCGATCACGTTGCAGCTGCGGATTATTGGCCCCCAATAATCCCCCTTGATTGTTCATGATGGCAGGATCGGTCAGGGTCCACTGTCCTTGATTGCCAGTCCCCCTCCGGCTGGGTTGGTTCCTCCCCGTTACGTGCAAGCCCGCGGGTTCTGTGCTGCGTTGCGATCTTGTTTCGCTGCCTGCGGCCCCGTTCATTGCTGGCTCGCGCCGTTATCAGTTTATAGTTAAAAGCTTCCGCTGCGGTTTTCCTGTTTGGCTGGGCGCAGGTGGCCCGTTAATTAGCGGCGCTTTCAGTTCCTCTTTTCCCCGCTAGCTACCGCCGGTGGATTCCGCGTGGTCTGGCTGCGAGCTTCCCTGAAGCCCCGTGCTTCCCTGAAGCCCCGTGCTGACCGAACCTGACATCCAAGTGGTTTTCAAAGGCAGCCCCTGTAGATCAAACAGGTAATGATGACTGCATGAGCTACTGTTGTGAAGTAGAATTTAGAAGCTAGCAGCTAGTGCTACCAAACAAAAGCTCTTGGGTGCCCCCAAACACATCTTTTGTGGCTCTTGGAACCTCTTCTAAGCATAATAGTTGAAAATCAATAATAGCGTACAACACCTATGAGCATGTTTTCTCAGAACTTCACCCACAGGCTCCACACAAGCTCTCATCCATGCATCTGTACTTACAAACAGTCCCAGTTAAATCCATACCCAGACTGTGTTGACACATTGCAATAAATTTAACTATTGCTTATTCAATAAACCACACTTGGGTGGATTTTTGCAACATACTAAGCTACAAACCATAATTTACAAGTCATGAGGCAGGGTTTACATAACATTACCTGCAAACCAAACACATCATGTTGTGCCCTAATGCAGTGTTAGCACCTATGTTCATATTCTTTGTCCAAGTATAAACACACATGCACACACACACACACACACTTTACTGGGGTCCTTCTTCCTTCCCAAAGTTTCCTGTCAGGAGGCTCCTCCTCTCCTCCAGGAAAATCAGCTGGGAACAAACTGGTTTTGCAGGCAGTGGCAGCAAAAATTGTGTGATTTATCTTCCTTATTATGAGGAGTGAGCCCTAAGGCTTTGCTTGCACTCCCATTGTCTGGGGAGCATAAATGAAGTGGGTGGTAGGCATATTTGCCATTAAAGATATGGTACTGCTGATCCCTATCCCAATATATGTAAGGTAAATTCCAATTTGTTATCTTGGCTTATTTCCTGAACTTAATTAGTTTGCAAATGGGTGCACACATATAACCTTAGCAAGTATGGTAACAGGACAATTAGGTTGCAAAATAGTACTGAGTTCATCTATGAAATTACACAATCTCTAAGAGGATAAAAAAACAAAAAAAATGCCACTACTGTACTAACCTATGCACCACATTTCATTTGGTCCCACCTCAGTTTGTGGCCCTCTTAATTAGAAAATCTGAGATAAAAGTTGGCTATTACTTCCTCAATATAACTGCTGAGTAGGAGTAATTGTGTAATGCGTACGTATGCGTGGACGCACACACACACACACTCACCTATTTCCTTTCTCTGTAGGCAACCTTTTGCAAAGTGCCAAAAAGGCATAAAGTAACCCAAGTAAATTTAGAAACATGAGATAAAAAAGGAAAAACATATATAGCTAAAACTAGCTGATACCTGCATCATTAACAATAACCCTCCATGTATTTTTATCCTTGCAAATCATTCCTGCTTTCACCATATTCATACATTCTTTCCTATATTACCTTTTGTTCTTTAAACTTCTGACCTCTTGAGGATCTCAAAGATCTCAGCCATAACTGTCTCAGTCTTCCCTCCCAAACCATTCTCTTTATGTATTTATTCTGCAGTTCAATCCCCATTCATTCTCCGTATATGACCAAACTAGACCACCATACTTCATTTAACAGTCACTCACTCTTGTATTCAATCCACATTGATTTACCCCCCGATCCTTGATCTTACTATTTTTTATTTACTGCACATACTTCTGAAGTACCCCATTCCTATGCATTCAACTTACTTTTATGGTTTTCCAGACATATGCAACTCTCGGTTCCCTATAACAAAGCAGATAGAAGTAGACAAAAAAACAAAAATCTGGTCTGCACACCCCTGCATAAAACCATACTGCTCTTCTTAAATTTTGCTCATTGTGACCTCTCATAACCTTTCTTTCAAAATTCTCCAAAACCTCCCAGGCATGCTTAGCAAACGAATCCCCTATAGCTTCTGCATTCAGTCTTGCTACCTTTCTCTTGGTAGTCATATCCAATGTCAAAGTACTTTATTTTGCTCATTGACCAGCTTTATCTAACATAAATCATGGGATACAAAAAGATAAAAAATAAAATAACATAAATAAAACAAAATGCAATACAAGATAAATTGAACATTGATTATATGCCATCAAGTCATTTTTGACTCCTAGCAACCATGTAGATATTCTCCAAGACAATCTATCCCTAACCTGTTCTTTCATGTCTCCCAATGGTGCACTCATCACCTCTGTAACTGAGTCCATCCACCTTGCTGCTGGTCGTCCTCTTCTTCTTTCCTTCGACCTCTCCCAGTATTAGAGCCTTTTCCAGAGAGTTGGGTCTTTGCATAATGTGTCTGAAATAGGATAATTCGAGCCTGGTCATTTATGCCTCAAGTGAGCACTTGTTGATTTGTTCAATGATCCATTGGTTTGTTTTCTTGGCTGTCTACAATATTCTCAGGGGTCTTTTCTAACACCAAAGTTCAAAAGCATTAATATTCTTCCTATAATGCTTCTTTAAAATTCAACTTTTGCTTCCATAGAGGGTTCACAGGGAATACCATGGCTTGCACCATTCTGATCTTTGTAGGTACAGACACATCACAGCAATTGAGTATCTTTCCCAAGGCCTTTAATCCCTACTCTGCCGAGTGCTAGCCTGTGGCGTATTTCTAGACTGCTTGTTCCTTTACTGTTGATGGTTGGTCCTAAAAGGCAGAAGCTACCCACCACTTTGATATCTTCATTGTCAAGTCTAAGGTTGGTTGTTCTACCTATTGTCATTAATTTGGTCTTCTTTACATTTAATTTTAGTCCCATTTCTTCCCTGTGCTCTTTGACTTTTACTACTAGGGCTTGCAGATCCTTTGCATTTTTGGCTATCAGGGTAGTGTTTATCAGCATAGTGCAACTTATTGATGTTTCTTCCTTCAATTTTAAAACCAAACTTATGTTCTTCCAATCCAGCTTCCCTTAATATATATTCCACATATAGGTTGAATAAATAAGGGGAGAGTACGCAACCTTGTTGCACTCCTTTGCCAACCTGGAGCCAGTCTGTTTCACCATGTTCTGCCTATACTGTGGCTTCCTGACCTGAATATAAGTTTCTCATGAGGACAATGAGATGTACTGGCATTCCCATTTTTCTGAGCACATTCCACAACTTGACATGATTAACACAATCAAAGGTTTTTCTATAACTGATGAAGCACATACTGACTTTTTGGTATTGTTTGGCTTTTTTAATTATCCAGGGTGCATTGGTAATAATGTCTCATGTTCCTTGGTCTTTTCTAAACCAGCTTGAACATCTGGCATCTCTTTTTCCATGTAGAGCTCTAATCTGCATTGGAGGATTCTAAGCATTATTTTGCTAGCATGTGAAATTAAGGATATTGTACAATAGTTTGCACACTTGGTTAAGTCTCCTTTTTTCGATATTGGAATGTGGATTGACCTTTTCCAATCGGTTAGCTGCTGTGTCATTCTTCAGATTTGCTGGCATAGCTTGGTTAGAACCTTGACTGATTTTGTTCTGTCACTTGCCATATTTCAGCCAGTATTCCATCAGTTACTGTAGCTTTCCGACTTGGAAATGACTGGAGTGTTGATCTAACTTCATCTTCTAGTACTAGAAGTTCTTGTAAGCAAGGAATATCTTCTAAGGTATCTTGAATGTTGACATCTGTACTGTATAGTGTTTCAGTTATTCTCCTTCCATTAATCTCCTTTAAATCTGTCCACTGGCATCCTTTAGCATACCAATTTGAGATTGGAACCTCCTGAGTTCAGAGATCTTTTGAAAAACTTTTGTTTCTCCATGTTCATTTCCATCTTCAAAGTCTTTACAGATGTTGTTGTAATACTGCTTCCTATCCTTTCTAACAGCTCTCTGAAACTCTTTTGTTAAATTCCTTTCTGAGATTTTTCTCTTTCTTGGCTTTAGCTCCTCTTATTTTCTTAGCAATTTCCAGTTTGTTCTGACATCCAGTTTGCTTCCTTCTCTTTCTTCATTTTTGGCAGTCTCTTTTTACACTCATCCTTAATTACTTCTTTAAGTTCTTTCCAGAATTCTTCTGGTTCTCTGTCAATGAAGTTCAGGACTTCAAAGTGATTCCTGATGTTCTTCTTGAAAATGATGGGTATACATTCAAGATCATATTGTGGAAACTGACTGGCTTTCTTCTTCTTCTTTAGCATAACTTGGAGCTTGCACATGAGCAGTTCAGAATCTGTTCCACAGTCAGCACCTGGCTATGTCTTTGATGCTGTATTTGAGCTCCTCCACCTCCTTTTAGCAATAATATAGTCAACGTGGTTTCTATATACTCCATCTGGTGATATCCATGTATAGAGGCATTGTTTTGGTTGTTTGAAGACAGCGTTGACTATGAAGAAATTGGCAGAAATTGATAAGTTGGTCTCCTGCTCCATTTCAGTTTCCTAAGCCATACAATCCAACTACGTTTTCCTCTTTCATGTTTCCAGCTTTGGCATTCCAGTCACCAATCACAAACAGCACATCTTGCTTGCATGTTCTGTCAATTTCGAATTGAGACTGATCACAGAAGTCATCAACCTCCTCCTCTTCTGCATCGGTGTATGGAGCATGGACTTGAATGATCATCATATTGAAGGGTTGTCCACAAAGTCTAATTGATATTATTTGGTCATTGATTGTACTGTAGCCAAGTATTGTTCTTGCTATTAACTATAACTATAAAAGCAACACCATTTCTTCTTTGTTTTTCATGAACATAGCTTGCCCACATGAAACTTTCTTAATTCAAGTAAACCATTTTGAATACTGAGACTATTAACACTAAGCATGCAGTGAAAAGACCATATAGTCAATTGTGGAGATCCTAAATCCAGCCAAATAGGAATACTGAGCTAGAAAATCTGCTGTAGCACCATTAATAGGTATGTTTGCAGCCTTGAGTTGACCCCCCTGAAAAGGTGGGATAAAAACATAATAATGATACAAATCGAGCATGTCAAATGTTTGGGCCAAAACAAGACAGCACAATTCCCTGTTTTGTCCTTAAACTGTCAGGAAAGAAGTGGTATTACTTCATTATCACAGGGGGAAAAACAGTGAAACTTAGTATAGAGCAAACTATAATCCCTCCCTTGTCTTGAATTAAAAGTCTTCAACAACCACTAAATGCATTTGTAGGTAAGGGCATCAAAGGGATTGTATATACATTTCAAGTTTGGTCCACATGGATTTAATCCATGGAGACTGACAAAGTGGTGATATATAAACATTTACTGAGAACAAACATATTTCACCAATTTTGACTGTTACAGGATTGTGTTGTGCTTGCATGATGAAAAGACGGCAATTATAGCCTGGATTGCCATACTGTAGAAATAAGCAGAGCAGACCTCCACAGAGCCTGCCTTTCCCAGGACCTGGGAGCACTCTTATAATGAGAATGCTGCAAATCCATCAAGAAAAGGATCTTCAGGCAGCCAAATCCCTTGTAAAAACAGCAAATAATAATTAATGATATACAGTACCTAACAAACGAAGCATCTTCAAGACCATGAAATGCACGCTAGAGAACAATGTTGAGATGGGAATCCATCTACTTTCTCAGATTAAAAAGGTTGCCTGGTTGGAGTTCTTCAGGCAGGAGTCATTGATGGCCACAGAAGTTCTCTCTCTGTTATACTCCAAAGTAATTGGCTTATCGCAAAGTTGAATCAATGTGACATCCTTCTGGAGCCAATGTCTCGTACAGGAGACTAGAGAAGAAGGGAGGCGTAGTGACTCATCTTCTGATAAAGAGGTGCATCTGCAGGTCCACAAGTCTTTGTTCCACTGTCTGCAGCAACAGTGTTGCCTGGTATAATATATTAGAATTATCATTTGTTGTTGTCGGTGTCTGAGTCAGGGTGGGTTCTTCCTTGTTTGCTAAGTCTGGGCTTCTAAGGTTAATGAGACATCAGTGTTGGTACTGGTGACAACTTCTGGATTATCCAAGTCTTTAAGTATTATCCAATTTGCTGGAAATTTGGCAAGATTTTTTTAATACAATGGAATAGTGAAATAGTAGATTGGCAAAAGATAGAGAAAGGTCTTCTTGTGGATGATTTGCTGGGAAGGGATTCATAATAGGACAAGTCAATATTATGCAGAGAACTATGTAAAACCTGAGGTAAGGAGTGAAGCATGTTTTGGTTTTCTCCAGAACTTCAAATATAAACTGTTAACAAAATCTGTGTAGGTTGTTACTGTAAAACATTCTTAGTAGAGTAGCTGACTGGTCATTTATGGTTCCTGCTTTGGCACAAGTCAGCAGAATCCACTGAGACAGCCTGTTCACTAGTCTGCTGGTTGTCTGTGCCTGGGCAAACCTCAAAGTGCTGCTGCTGCCTTGCCAATTTTTCTAGTTAATACCTTCTAACAATTTTTTGACTTTGTCCAGTTCTTCAGAAATTGTTATTAATGTAAGACTGTTATGACTGTTTGAGCAGTAACAGGCGACAGTATCCATACAAGGAGTCAACTTTTAAAGATTCCATAATGAAATCTAAATGATGTGGATCACCCAAATTAATATCCAAATTTGCAGCCAGTAAAGAAGAGCCCGTTTGCATGATTTCTGGTTGGAATCCAGTTAGATTTAACATCATCTCATCATAGTAATTAGTAGTTTTTTCCACTATCAAGGAGCAAATCTGACTCTAAAGCAGCCTACCTCTTCATATTCCAAAGGAGTCTAATGCACTTACATTTTTTAGTATAGAGAAGCACTTGGATTGCCTTAGGAGCTTTTTCATTGTTATCACATTTGTGATTCCCTTTTTTTCTTGGCCACTAACATGTATAGTGTTTCAATTCCACTCTTCAACATATTGTTGATGTTTTCACATAAATCTCTAAAATACTCCTTTCAGCATTCCCTCACTTGGTTTCATCCAAATGTAATCACTCTTATTTTTATTTTCTTCTGGAGGGTCCTCTTAATTGTCAACCATTTGAAATGTCAACGATTTCCAAGTCAGAAAACAGACTGCACAAGAACGGTAGAATTCTCCTGTATTGTATTGGCTAAAGTCACAGAAACTTAAAAGCCTCACTGTGTTTTCCCTTTCCTCCCTCTTTTGCCCCAGGGAGTTAAGGGGGAATCAGTTTGAGTTTCTTTCTAATGTTTTCTACATTTCCCAGGATTAAAACATGTTTTTTTTAACTGTTACCACATAGTTTCTCCAAAGTCATGTCTGTGGCTCTCCACATTTTCATCCACTTTCAGAATCACTTTCTATTTTCATCAGAACTGTTTTGCACTTTATCAACCTCCTTTAATTTCAATGATTTCTTGATCTCTTTGACTGCATTCTTTGCAATTATGTTTCCTCTGTATAAACATTATACAGTATTTTCCATACTTATTTTTCTAGAAATCCTCCTCTTCTGTCCACTTTTCTCATTCATAGCCACTAATTTAATCACACCATCAAGCATCCTTTTTCATTCTTTCCATTAGAGTAACTCCACACCCTTCTATGGCACTTCATTTCACTCTTTTCTAAGCAGTTTCCATGTCTTCTTTCTTTTACATCCAATTTCCTTTCATTCTGTTAGGAGATTAATTTGTCTTTCTAATGTTTTCTCCTACAGAATTTTCTTCCTGCAGTTGTTCTACTTTCATTCCCCAGCCCCCCAAAATCCACTCCTGACACAGCTAAATAATGATCATTCCCTCTCATCATCCTTATATCCTTTGTGCTTTTAGGTTTGTTAATTCCTTTTAGATTTATATTCATTCCTCTTACATATGTATCAATACACTTCTGCTTTAACCATATATTCCAAACTGACAGACCTTTTTCTAAGGAAACAGTCAACAGTCACAATTCCCATTCATTCCTGAGTTTTCAATAGCTCAATCCTTTTCCCTGTTCTCTATTGTCTCACCTACCTATTCATGTCCACCTAACAAAAAACCATTTTTTCTAGCATTCATTCAAAATGTTGCACAATTTTCCCCAAAATTCATCCTGGTTCTTTCATTATTACCATTCATTGAAATATAACATATTATGAATTCCTGCTTTCATACACACTAACAACCTATATGAAACAAATGCATGTTCCCTGACATAAATTTTAGCCCTTACATTCATAATTAACTATACTTTCACTTACCTGCATATATTTATCTACACCACAAGTTCAAATCATCTTTATTCAGGCCTATTATATCTTTCCTCCTCTTTGTTTCATTTTAGAAAATATTTATTGAATTTTAAAGCACTGCAGTTTTCTTAACATTAAACACTAATAACCTAGTAACAAATATATAACACCATATAACTGTTATAAAATAACCAAAAGCTTAAAAAGAAAAAAAACTTAAATTGAAAAAAGAACTAAAGAACTAAAAACAAAGTAAAGAAAGAAAGAAAGAAAAAAGCAAAAAAGATAAAACACAAATATCAACAGAAAGCCAAGGAATATAATAAAAAGTAATGAATGAAAATGCCAAACTATTCAAATTTCTAAATTCCACTGCCATTCCAGTTTCAAAGACTTGGTTTTTTATTAATACAAATTGTTACCATTCAGTTTTTAAACAGTAAATTGAGCCTATACAATGCTGAACCCAACATTAACATTCCTTCACTACCAAACCAATTAAAGGAGTGATATGAATATTGACAACCTTTTTTTACACATTTTCAGAAAGGTCCAATAAGTCTGAAAAAAAAACTGTATGGTTAACCGAAGTTATAAATCCTATGAAATGTTTCTAAAAATTCTTAAAACCTTTAAAAAGCAAATAATACAGTTTTGTTTCAATACGTTAATTACTTTAATATAATTAAATAATTTAATTACAAGTTAATCACTGATTGGGCAATACAGGATATTCCAATTCATTATTCCAAATTTCTTGTACAGTATCCAAATTTATTTTTGTAAATTTTAAAAATTTATTATAATAATAAATTATGGTTTCAGTCTCAGTGAAATCTTTCTCAAACACACTATGTGCCTCTGGGTTTCAGAGGCCATTGTGACCAAACAGTGGGCATACCAAGCTGGATATATTGCTATTCAGAATTTATTTATTTCATTTATTTCATTTAAAGGCCAATTGATTCAACCAATTCTTCAAAGGTATTGTCACATTAACTAATTAAGAGTAATAATTCCTTTTTTGCTCATTTTTTTTAAAGCATTACTAGCCAATTTAAAATTTAAAAAGTATATCACAGCATTAATTTCTTATGAGAATTATCAACAAGTTTTAATTTTCTGCTCAATAAGGCTGGAAAAATTATTACACACCTACTATAGTTAGGATCAAGAACTTGCCAGGAGCTCAAGCATACTAAGTAATAGTTGAGCCCACAACAGTGAGTAATCAATGGAATCAGTTTCATTCCAATGCATGATTGAAGTTAATAAAGCTCAATGATATTCTTTATAATTGGGAAAACTAAAAGCATCATTGTCATATAAGAGCTGAAACTTGAACAGCGATTTCCTTGAAGTTTCTTCTTTCTATAAAAATTTAACCATTAACTTTCAAATCTGAGTAAAAGAATTAACTGGAAGCAACACAGGCAGTGCTCTCATATTGTGTATTAATCTTAATGCAATATTCAGTCTCACCATACTGATTCTTCCCCACAGACTTAGGGTATTTTTCATCCACCTCTTAATATCCCTTTTCATCTGGGTAATTCAAAATGAAATGTTCTTACCTACTAGACTGGATATTTTCACATATTTTTGAGTAAGGCAGAGAAGTTGTAGGCTAGTCATATCTGCAGTATATGCAGCATTCCCCACTAAGAGTAACCTGTCAGTTTTGCCATATTTGGGGTAGCATGCCACAAGCATAAACATATCCCAGGTTTACCCTTAGGATGTTTGTGCTGTTCTGTACAAGCTAACATACTTCTGGCCACATCCCATCAACATGTGGTATACTAACACACACTCACAGTGTGTCCAAAGATACAATTGCGCAAGATACAATTTTCAGTAATGTTTTGTTAAATAAACCACAAAATTCATGGTTCACAGATTATATTAAACCATAAAACACTGTTTACAAACCACAAAGGCTGAGTTCTCACTTTTCACATTAAGTTGTAACCATAAACCACACTATGCTTTAATGCAATGTGTGAACTCGGTCAAAGAGTGAAATGAGTACTCTTAATAAAGTGAGTACTTCAGTAAAGTGAGCTACTTTACTGGATCCTTTCTCTTATGTAATATATACACAGGAGTACCACTATTCCTTCTTCTCTAGAAAGCTGTCAGTAGCTACAAATGTTCACATATTAACAGGGGCTACCAGACTTCCACAAACTTTCTCTACTGAGGTTTTTTCCCCAGTATTATGCATGTAGGTTGAAGTTTAAAAGAAAAAGTACAAGATAACATCTTTCAGGGGTAAGAATCCTGAAAATACTGAAATGAAAACAAAATAAACAGAATATAAATTAGAGCAATACCTATGTGGCATTTAATGCAGCAGTGAGTTTTATTTGGGTGAATATGGTACCCTTCTTGGCACGTCAGTTCTCTCCTCTCTCTTCCGCTCCAGTGAATGAAGGCACGTTCCTCTGCTAAAACCCCATGGATTTGCATGGGCTTAGAGATGAGTGGTACTGTCAAGGACTCCCCAATGTTCAACTGAATCAGGATTAAATTTACCTGTGAAGAACAGCAGTACAAGTAAGACAATTTTCATCAACGGCTGATGATCTTGTAACCATTTAGATCCTCCACAAAGACATATTCTTTAAGGCAATAAATTCTAGAATACATACTCTCGAAGTGAGAGGGATAGTATTATTCAGATTGTTGATAACGGTGTCATTCAGATAAGGAATGGAACATTACAAAAAGAACAATAAAAAATAAGCAGTCATCCTGTATGTTGTATTTGCTTTTGTTGAATCGCACTAGATTCTGCATCTTCCAATAGGCAAATCTGGCTATTACTTTGTGATAATTAGCATAAAAACTATTCTGAGTGACCAGTACAAATTAAATTCAATTCATGAAAAAAAAAAAAAGATGGACTGCTTAAACCTAGAACACCCCTCTAACATTTGCCCTAATATTCTACAACTAACCCATCTAACAAAAAGTTAACCTATGAAGACTACACAACAAAATGGGCAATTTGTATTGCAGCTTGTATGGAGCCCCAGGCTGCAAAAGTATTGTCTGTGGAGGAATAGGCAGATCAATTAAGTCTGGTGTGAACCAGGGCAAGCGCATTGTGATCATATATTTTGTAAAAAAAGTTTCCCTCTTCCTTTTTTATATGAGCTTTTAGTTCATATCGGGTAAAGTTGGATTACAGTACTATGAGTTGTTACACCATGATTTAAACCATGTTTTGTTGAATAAGTCCATACAACATATTAAGCACAAAGAAAACAAACCACATTACAATTTACCATTATATATACAGTAAACCACTCAACTTCTTATTTCCTTCTAAGCAAGGAAAATGTTGCTTCTGGTAAGCATATTGTTGGCTCTGAAAATAGCCTATGTAGCTATGTCTATAACAACATCCAGCAGATAAGTTAAAATAATATTCTAACTGCCTAACCCTCTTCAGATTTTCTGGCCAAATAACTTTTTAAACTGCTTTTAAAATTGCTCAGATTGTAATAGCCTTGTTTGATCAATTAACAACTATTAATATAAAAATTAATGATCTGAGGAACACATCTGATGCCTATACAGGATCCTTTCCAGAGAAACAGAAATCATATCACTCTCAGCAAGCTTCTTATATTTTACTAACTTACCAGCAGCTTGAAAACAGTAACTCTTGTGCTACTTCAAGGCTATATAAAAAACCCTCTGTTTTCATATAGCAACATAAACAACTTGTTCTGTTAAGAATGCCTGGTTTACAGATGACCCATAGTTAAGAACGGAGCCTACTATAGCAAAATTCAAGTTAAATACACAATGATTTGAATTCATTATACAATACATTATACAATAGTATTATACTATAATACTATTCCAGCTTATATACAAATTTGACTTAAGGAGAAACCTTGGGAATGGAACTCATTCTTAAACTGAGGACTACCTGTATTCTTGATAACAGTATTAACATGGAAGATGGGCTTCTAGAATTTGTGTTCTCTTTTCTCTAAGCCAACTACTTCACTGCCAGCCTCATGCTGTGGATCTGGGTCATGTCATATGGCTTTCTACTAAAGATGAAATACTGATTTTTTCCGACAATAAGACACCCCCATGTACAAGACAACCCCCACTTTTCCAACCCAAAATTAAAAAATCAATATTTTAAAGATAGTGCAGAACACATTTTTATTTAGTAATTAGTTAACATTTACCTGATACACTCAGTGGGAGGAGGTTCAAACCGTCTCTCTGCAGCTCTATTTCCAGGCTCTTTTGCTTAACTGATTACATTCAAGCATGAGTGAAACTGCAGATTGCAATCAGCCTTCCTCTAATTGGTTTGTTCAGCATCAGCTGACATCAGTTACATCAGGCTTGTGATTGGAGGAAGTCTGTTTGGGAGACAAGCTATTTCACTCGTGATTGGAGGCTAGCAATAGGAGGAAGCCTCTCTGCAGAAACAAAGTTTGGCAGTTTTGCAACCGCGATTCTCGACTGACTTCCTTGAATAAGACGCCCTTCAATTTTTAGGGTAAGGATTTTAGAAAAAAGTATTGTCTTATAGTTGGAAAAATATGGTAAGTAGGATACAGTTGTTTGTCAAGAACTCAGTTGTACCATCAACAGGCCTAAAAATGAAGACCTTCCTGAAAACTTTTGGAATTCTCATCCAGGTGCTTATTGACTATTAACCAACAATCATTCTGAATATTTCTCCAAAAAAAAAAAAGGAAAGTAGAACCCTGCAGCCTTTTGAACAAGAGGATAATGGATATGCTTGAGATCACCATTCAAGGAGGTAAGAAACAGTGGTCTCTTCCAATACAGTTCTTTAAAAAGTTCAGGTGCCTTATAGAGCTACTGAAAGATACAAAACAATGTCTCAATAACTAGGCTTAGAGAAGGGTAACTTGACAACAATAACACATGTTGGAGTTGATTCTAAATATTTCTCAGCATTTAGTGAGCAAACCATTCCCCTTCATTCCACTTTTATTTAGAAATTATGGCTGAGTTCACAATTCATGCTAAGAAATAGATAATTTCTTACCTATTCCAACTATTCAAACCATTCAAACCATAGTTTGTTGAATAAGACATGATGGGCTCAGTTCATACATAATAATAAAGGAGTATTCAGATGACACCCTAAACCACTGAAACACATTAATTGCACATACCACCACAACCAGCCTTTAAACAGGATCCCGGGTCACCTAAGCTTGCCATTTCTAATTAGTAGGAACTATAATTTGAAATCAACAGGGGAAATTATTTGCAGCAGGATTTACTAGATTCCTCTCATCCTCATTTTTGCAACCATCATTATCTTAAATGGATTTTTTCTTATACACAATATCATTCCACCTAACACTTCTCCATGCTTCCTTTTCTTCCATGTCTGTTTGTTGGTTTTAACAAAATAATGGTTTATCCCACTTATCATTCTTGCATCCTTCATTAATTGCCTCAATTTTTCATCATCTTTCCAAATGATCATCAAGAAAAGGGTTACCTATGAGATTTTTTTTTAAAGAATGTATAGATTATACTGTTTGGTATGATTTCGTTGTACCCTTGCTGATGGGGACAGGCTAGAAATACTGTAAATAATATAATAAATCAATCACACTTGTTATTTATAGTATGCATAAATAGATTTCTGCTTTAACCCCATGTTTGAGTTTTTGCTTAGATTAGAAAAGTCTTGTTTCAAGCAGTCATCATTTTCATTTATTTATTTATATCAAATTTGTCACCGCCATCTTGTTGAAAAGCAACTCTGGGCGGTTTACAAAGGGGATAAAATCAATTAAAATACAATATAAAAACAACCTTAAAAATAATAAATAAATTCCAAGAATGATGGAATTGGCAAATAACTCAGGAATGACATCAGGGTGCCAGCCATCCCCACGACTGATTAAAACTCTTATCACCCCATTAATTCTATCTCCAAATAGCCCAATCAAGTTTGCCTCCTTGGATAACATTCATTCAGTATGTTGCACATTTTGGCAAGCAAGGCACAAGCACGAGCAAGGCACAGTTTTATCCCAAGCATGTTCATATGATTGTAGTTAAGCTAGAATCTCTAATATAGCATCTGCCTTGAAAACTACCCACATCCTACCAAACAGGAGGTACATGCAAAACATTAGAAGAGCATGGATCCAGAGCAGAATGTTATTTAAAAAATAAAGATGTTCTTATTCCCCAGATATTTTGTCCAGTGGTATTTTGTATGGTGAAGAAATTCAACATCACGGAGAAGATCTAAAATATCAATTACAGTATACTAAAAACCAGGTAAAGAACATGAACCTTGTTAAACATAGGTGTCATTTCTAACCACGATACCAAAATAATGAAATGTGCATCATGATTTCATAACAAAAGTTCTGCTCTTTCATACTTGCACTGAGACATAAATTTACTTGTCCCTTGATATCTATGTTAAATCCTATAGACCTGTTGCTATTATTAAAAAAGACACAAATATATTTACAGTTTTGCCAAAAAAATATGGAAGCATACCACCAAATTGCTTATTTTATTTATTTATTAAATTTATATGCCGCCTATCTCCCCCAAATTACATCAGTTTGGACAAATGTAACCTTTAAATGATGTCAAACTGCTGATTCAGTAAGGAAAGCTTTAAGTATTATATATATTCATACATTCCTAGTCAAAACCTTAAAATTCCTACAGCTCATTAAATTCTACTAAAGCATCTGATATGTAGAATGATCCTTTGTGAATCTTATTCTGAAATATCAAACTTCTGTCAATATTTGAAAGGTCAAATGAAAATCAGACAGAAAACTATTTTTATTGCAGCCTGAATGGTTTATAGCTTGCTTCTGACAAATAGAGCAAAATCTATCAGGAATACCTCATGTATAAACATTCTGGTATTAAATGGTTGAAATATATTTCTTTTACTAGTAATAAACTGATCTCTGTTCATTCAACAATTTCCAACAGAATAATTGGGCTAATTCGTTGTGGAAAAGTAGAAATATTGCTTTTTAAAAAAATATTGATCACTGTATACCTTTTCTATGAAGTGTTAAGTAATTGTTTTGTCGTGGTTAAAAAACTATGGGCTAATTCGTTGTGGAAAAGTAGAAATACTGCTTTTTTAAAAAATATTGATCACTGTATACCTTTTCTATGAAGTGTTAAGTAATTGTTTTGTCATGGTTAAAAAACACTATGGACCTTAAGATTCAGGAAGGCTGCTCAAGAACCTGAAGGCTCAGATGGTATTATTATCCATCCACTGTACAATAATTTCAGTCCATGGTAGAGGAATTGGAAAGGGAAGAATATTGGGGCTAAATGGCTGTCTTTGGAAATGAAAAATTGGAGATATTTACATTTGGAAATCTTAATATGAGGAGTTATCTAATGATGGACTGACACTACAAGATGGGACTGCATATGGCTAAAACACAACAAGCAAAACACAGCTGCCCTAAAGCCTGCTCACCACCTCAGTTTCTACCTCCTCATATTGTCAGGCTGCTGCTTTGTGAAAATTGATGACTGGCTGAATTTACAGATTCACTGAAGAGTGGAGTGATAATACTTGTCAGTTTTCTGAATTTTAATACTTAGGTTGATACTTAAGTATTAAATTTCAGAAAACTGACAATTGTCAACAGAGCAATTATGACTGTTACATGTGCTGCACTAAGAGGAGCACAAGATTTTGCACAAGATACAAAATAAACAATTATTATCTAAAAATGGGATATCATTGGCTGGAGATCCACTCACCCACAGTCCCCTAATACTGAAGAGATTTCTACTGAAATTTTTGACCAGCAAGTTTGTTTTAATGCTGTGTGGGAATGACCTTGGGAGACAGGAGGAAGAGCCGCAACCTAGACAACAATCTGATAAATAAAATTTGAGTCTGAAGGATGAGGGCCGGCAAAAGTGGTTCAGAAGGGACCCTCCCTAGTTTCGTGGACTGTAAAGGCAAGGGGGAAGAGGTGTACTTTCAGATTTGCAAGATTCTATTAATGTAATCTTACACTAAAGTTAGAGCTAGTACTCCCGGGTGTACTTCTTGTCTGACTACCTCACAAGGCTGACACTTGTGCTAAGAGTAATGGGACACCTAAAATAATTCAAATGTCAAATAAATACAATATTAGATTAAAAAATTTTAAATACAAAATTTAATTTTAAAAGGCCATTAAAAATGGAAGGGATAATAGGGCATACAATGCTAATTATTTTTATTGGCCAAAAGTATGAACTCCAATGTTCTTAAAGATGAAAATGCAGGCAAGGAGTGTTTATTTAATTGGTGATCCCTTCATTTTTCAAATGCTCTATTTAACAGTCCACAACTGCAGACAGTTTAAGAAATCTGTACTGTGGGAAGTTAATGTGCCTGGCAGTTTTCCAGAATATGGAATATTAATGTGTGAATGCTTTGGGGCAATTGTTAATTGTTTGTTAATCTAACAAGACCCTTTACTACTATGCAACTGATTAATAAGTTTGGCTGGTTTGCAACTGGAAATCTGTATATTGGTCACTTTAATGGATTTTTCCCTCTAGGAGAAAAACAAAATATTCCTGGGGAAGTCTTTCTTTATCAGTCTCCCCTTATTTGTGTGACTGGTAACTTGTTTGATTTGATTTGTTTGGAAGTGAGCATATACAGCCACTCTGCCCTATTTTAAATATCTCCTGGGTGTTAAGGGAGTTAATATTAATGAAAGGGCTAAAAATGTAATTTTCATTTATCTCTAACACAGTCATCTCCTTGAAGTAATATTAATACAGAACTAGAGAAGAGAACGAAAACACATTATCCAAGGAAATAAAACTCTGTACAGTATACTCATCAGAAACTGCTCACCAACTAACAAAAGATCCAAACACTGAAAAAGTTTTTCCAGAGGCAAAGTTTTACCAAGATTGCTGCCAAATATTCAAGGGAAGAAGAATCAATCAACAGTCAGAGAAAGGTAAACAAGCACAAAATTGAGACAACTATTATCTAAGTGCTCTAACATCGATATCTTCTCCTGTATCTGCTACAATTCCATTATTTACTTCTGGCCCACAGAAACAACCCAATTCAGATGAACAAATTCAAAATAATTACAAATCAAATACAGTAGTAACAGATTTTCTCCTTCAGCCTCTATGACCATATCCCCCAGATTTTCACTTTCTCCTTCAGCCTCTAAAGCCATTTCCCTTAAATTTCCACTTACCGTAATTACTAAAACTTGAAAGAACCCCAATGGGATCATAGTTTGGCCAGCTTGCCCGTTACATTTGCTGAGTGGGCCCCTAGCTCTGTGACCTCTGCCAGCTCTTCCAAAAAGAGAAGAGAGTAAAACTTCCGGTAATCCAAGTTCCTTATAAAACAGGAAGCCAAAAGTGGAGGAAAAGGGTGGAGACATAAATTCCTACCCACATGATTAGTCCATCCACCCTATAATGCTCAGACGGATCCAGTCATGTCATGTGAACAAGGCAGTTAACTCATTCCTTCTCAGTAAACTGAATCCTACACAGAGTCCCATGGAAAAAAGGGTAGATTTTCTTTTCAAAGGACTGCCTAATAAGCCCAGCTACCTCAGAGAAAAAGTTCACTTTGGCAAAGCGTAATTTCATTCTAGCATCCCTCTCTTTTCCCAAATTCATTCTAGAATGCCCACAATGATGTATATTTCGGAAGACAGTCATGCTAGACTGTGATTTAGCATGTTAATTGAACTCACCTGGTTTGTATATCTGATTTTATGTTTTAGTGTGTTGTGAACCCAGCCAATGCTGGTTTATTCCACAAGCCATGGTTAATGATGGCATAGGTTGGTGTATGAAAAGCCAATTATACAGAAGAACATTCATGCAACATGCCAACTGTGGCACAACTGCCTAATCAAGCAACAAACCAAATGGCCCAGTACAATCCATTTCCACATATAACCAAATCTTGGGTTTGGCTCTTTTTCTGTAAAAACATTTGCAGGAAATTCAAGTCAACTATCAGGGACAACATGTGGGGTGGAGCTGGCAGAAGATATATTTTTCACTAGCATTTTAAATACTTTTAAACAATCACTGATTTGCCTAAAAAAAAGCTGCCTACACTAACAGGGGAATCTGAAAGTATCAGATCCTTGGAAAGAATTCCCTGTTTTTTTGTAATCAAACTCTCAACCTGCAACTTTATCAGCTATAGAGGAAGGGAAACATGTTGTTTATGAAGCAATTTGATCACATACTGACTAAAGGAGAAAAACTTAATTTCTCTGCTCCCCAGAAAAGCAAACAAAGTTGCCTGTGAGTTGAGCTTGACTCTTGGCCAATTACCTGGATGCAACCATGCAGGGATTCTGGCAGTGACATGGAAGTGGCTTGCCACAGTTAATCTTTCTAGATCAGCCAACATTGGCTAGCTGCTGCCACTTACTTATGCCTTAAAAGAAAGCACAAGGTAAACATCTCCTGATTGCACTGAATTGTTGCAACATGTATGTAGCTTTAGCTTTATTTCACATTTGCAGTATTTACAGTAGACTATATTGCAAAATTCTGAAAAAAAAAAACAATGCATGTGTTTAAATTAGAATTTGAAAATGTTTCTTAATCCCTTGTTTTTGTGATTGTCAGTATAAGACTAACAATGATGGACTCTATTTTCTATTTAATTGGTAGGTTTTTAAAATATTCTCTACAGAAAATAATTTAGATAAAACCTGAATTCCCATTTTTCATTCAATCTCCTCACTGTCTCTTTGGGAATTTCTGCTATTCCGAAATTACAGATGCTGCAAAATAATAAACTTTATAATCAGTTTTAGGGGCAACCATCAGTTCCACCCGAGATATAGAAGTAGGGGAAAAAATTACGACCCTTATTCATATGATCCTGTTACTGAAAATAGCCACGCACGCGTATCCCAGCACTGTACGGTATAACATTCGTCGCGCTGTGCTGCAAAAGCGGAGACTAATTGCTTCTTCCATCTCTTTTGACGTCAACTTGCCCATAGAGTAATAAAAAGTAAAGAGAAGGCAATCCTTCCATTTAGAGTTCAATGTAACTCTCCACCTTCCTGTTAGAGCGGAAGTGAAAGCTGCAACTAAGCAAAACTGCTTTCGTAAGACAGCATTGACTTTGAGTTGGGAAAGATAGGTGATTTTTCTCTATCAATACTACCTTTAGACGCAGCAACAGTAGTCTATGAAGTCAACTTATGCAGGTTGTTCTTCCTAACGTGCCATCTTGTCTCAGCGTGCAAGGTAGACAGCCTCTTTGAAAAATGCGAAGGCGGCTGGACCCCGTTGTCGGCGTCTAATAAGCAACTCGCTCGCCCTCAGCCCGATGCCCCAGCGGCGCTCCCTCTGATTTTTCGCAGGCCTGTCGTGAGCGGCGGCGCTCGAGCTGCCGCCTCCTTCGAAATCTGCAGCGTGTGGACGTCGGAAGTTTGTGCCATGGAAATTCATAACAGGACAGCTATTTTTTAAACATTGAAATAGGGAGCAAAAGTAATGTTTCATACAAAAGAATACTGGGAGGGGCTGAGGGGAAGAGAATAGTGTACTAAAAAGTTCTGTTTTTCCATGGATTTCTAGGCAGCTGTGATAGGCTGAGTTTACACCGGCTAATCCAATGTGTAATTTGTCTGGTTGCGTCAACCTAGTCACTGCTGTTTGCAAACCATCCTTCTTGCATGACTGAACTCCCTGCGGGCTACCAGGGAAGTCGCGGAGCACAAGCGTCCGCACAAAATAGCAAGCGGGGCAGCCTTCCCTGCAATCTGTGCCGCCCCCTTGCAACGCCCGGAAGGGGCGGGCGAGGTGGCCGCTCCTGCTTCGAGAAATTCGCGCCTTGAGGCCCCGTTCAAACGCCCTCGCGAGTTGGGCAGGCTGCGCCTCCCACATTGCAGAGCGGGAGCGGCGGGAGATGGCGAGCTGCCCCCGGCAGGCGCTGAAGCATCCCTGGAGCCCGGACCGCAGCAGCCCGTCGCCTGCCTGCAGGTGGGAGGCACAAAAAGGGGGCGGTTTGCATCGGCATGAAATTATTCTTTCGCTCATCCATCTTTTTGTTTTTTTCCTTCTGCCTCCCCTCCTGCGATCTATCTACCAATACTTCGAGTGGAATGAGTTTGCGGGACGGGCTGAGCTAAAACGTTGATGGCTAGTTTGTGGTTTAGTTTATTGTGCGAACCTATCTAGCGTGGTTAGTTCACGGTTGCGCATACTGTGTGCACGCTGCCAGTTGGTTTAATCCAATAAACCGTGGTTAGTGGTTTGGCGTCTTGCGCCGGCATGGCCGATGCTGCTTATAAGGCACAAAAGTTCCCTTCAGTCATGGTGATTAAAGTGTTGAACTAGATGGGGCAATTCATCCTTATTCAGTAGACCCAGATAGACCCAGGTTCTACTTCATCCTCATCCAGAGAGGCTCACAGGGTGTCTTTTGACCAGCCTAACCTACCTTACAGGGTGGCTTTTCTGGGGAAAAATACAAAGAGAAGGCAGTATGTACCATGCCTTAAGCTCCTAAATGAAAGGTGGATATAAATGTAATAAATCTGACTCTATAAGCTTGCTATAGAAGTATATTGTGTGGATAAAGTTGTTTGGAGTTCAGGTTATATCAGGTGTGCTTCGCTGAAGATTTCTAAAGAGAAGGTAGCTGATGGGGAGGCTGTTCTACTGGCTTCGCTGCATTGGTGAGAGTTGAAGTAAAACTAATTCTGATGGCCTTTCTGGTTTTAAAATGTTTCCTTATGCTGTCTCAGTCAGAGTACAGGTAGTCCCCTGGGTAAGAATGTCTGGTTTACAGATGACCCATAGTTAAGAACAGAGCCTATTGTAGCAAAATTCAAGTTAAAAATGCTGATTTGGGTTAATTACACAATACTACTTATACAGTATTATACTATAATACTATTCCGGATTACATACAAATTCAATTTAAGGACAGATCTTGGGAATGGAACTCGTTCTTAAACTGGGTACTACCTGTATACAGTGGTGCTTGCATGATTGTGAACCCCTTTTAGTTGCAGTTACTGCTGCCCACGGGGGACACCCCATTTACTGAAAGCAAAGGTTCATAGAGCTTTTGCCACACACAAATATCTAGATAAATATCTATCTAGTTTTAGGACTTCTATGGAGAACAGATCATGTTTTAGGTCATATTTTATGCAGAAATACTGAAAATTCAAAAGGGTTCGCCTTTTGCAGAAGAAATTGTAATTTGATTTCAGATTACAGTACTCTGAAAATACATCCTCCAGCTGAGTCTTTACAAGTAGGAATAAATTCCTACCTAATTTTAGCCAAAATTGAGTGTGTTGCAGCCGTGATTCTGGTTCTAGTGGATTTGTTTAATGTCTCATACAGTACTTATCTTCCCATCTAATATGAATGTGAGGACAATAGCATGAAGGCAAGCTATAATTTCCATTGCAAAATTCTTAAAAGAATTTTATTTATTTTATTTTATTTATAATGTAATTGCTCATCTTTTGACAAACATATGTAAGGTCAGTATCAGCTGATTAACTATTTTCCAGTGTAGCTCCAATTTTTAAAATTGGATGAAGAAAGCATGGCTTGATATTCCCTTAGGTAAAAGAGAAAATAATTATCATTCATCAGATGCATAAATCAGTGGAGCGTCTGCAACCAGCTGTCTTCCATTCCTTCCCCTTGCCTCACTGCAATTTAAATCCCTCATCAGTCTAGCCATTCTTATGCATCTAATGAAGTGAGCTGCCATTCACAAAAGCTTATGCCTTGTAATAAAATGTGCTACTTGGAAAAAGTGCTAGTAGACTCCTTCTGCTATTTATTACTAGAACTGATGTGCCGTTTGTTAGGAAGCAAAGTGAAAATATAACAGCCAGTATAGCAATCAAGGCAAAGATAAAGTTTCCCTCAAGTTGAACTCGACTCCTTGTGATCCCATGGACAAGTCTGTGTTGTTTTCTTAGCAATAACATCCATTACCCTCTTCTGTGATTTTTTTCAACTGCTCAGTCCTGAAGCGTGGGGTTTCTAGTGTTCTTTCATCCAAGCACTAACCAGATCTGACTCTGCATAGCTTTTTTGAGATCAGCAATGGTTAGATGATGCCACCTGCTATGAAAGTTTAGTAAACCCATTATTTATAATTAATATTTTATGGGTATGTCTTCCTTTTATTTTAGGAGGTCAAAACAGTTTGTATGGAGGTCTCTATTTGTTTTAGCCCTGCAACAGCAATATTTGTTTCTTCATTCTTTGCTATAAATTAACTCAATCATATTTTCCAGCATTATTTCTATCTCTGACCTTCAATTCCAACGTGTACCTTGCTGTAGTCGTCTAACCTGGAGTTCTGATGAATTCAGAGAATGGATCCACCAAAATGAAGGTGTTTTGCCCGACCAGAAATGTTTTGAACAAACTCGCTTGATGCTCATTGGCTACTTGAGAAATGAAAAACCAGGAAAAAAAGATAAGATGATGGATGGAAGTGTATATCTGCGAGATAACACTGGAGCGCTGCCCTGTGTGGTATGGCATTAAGATGTTCTGTTGTTTATCTATCCATTGCTGCTTAGGAGGGACATTGTAGATAGCAGAGGAGAATCCTTAAAAGTGAAGATTGTGGACCTTTGAAATCTTTCTCACATTATGCACTGGGTGTTCATTTAAATAGAGGAATAGCACAGCTGGATCAAGGCCAAGTCATTTGCTTCTTGCAACCATCAACTAAATAACTCTGGTGTGCTCACAAGCAGGAGACATACCCCATTCCCACCATTGATTCCTAGCAACTAATTTTGGATGTGACACTGATACCAAGATTAACAGCCAAATATAGTACTTTTAAAAAATACATATAAAGCAGCAGTTTGTGAGATCAAATACATTTCTAGTTACTGCATATAGAAATGCAACTAAATCATGATGCAGTTTGCTAGACTGTTTATTCACTTTTTTCTTCTACTTGGTTTATTCATGCTGCTAGTAAACATCAGAACTGATGTTCAAATGAAGGAAACTGAATTTTTCCCTCCCTTCCTGTCCCATAGAATTTTGCTAGAGGCACTCAGGATGATCTGATCTGGTCTCTACTTTCAAGAAATGCATTGAGTGCCTCCAGCAATATCCTATGGGATGGGAAGGGAGGGAAAAATTCAACTTCCTTCATTTGAACATCGGTTCTGATGTTTACTAGCAGCATGAATGTGATCAGTAATCCAATTCAGGCCCTGCATTAAGCCTGAATGGGATTAACATGATAGGTATTTTTAAATGTATTGACTTATTCAGATGTACCAGTTTCAAATAAAAGGCTATTGCTTGTGTACAACTAATAACACTTCTTCTCTTTTGGTTAGTTCCTGCATTTTAAGCTTGAGTGGCTGGAACATCTGTCACTGTTCCCTAGCTGGATATATGTTCCCCAGATAGGCCAAAGCACAACTGGGTATCTGGAGATCCTAGAAGACCCAATTCAAGTACTGCCTGGACCAGAGAAGATTCTTAATACCATCCCTGTTTTCCACCCTGGAATAGCTGCAGAACTGCTCAGTGCCAGGTAAAAATTTAGTGTTATTTAGGAGCCCCGATCATTCATTTTCTTTCCCTAATCTCATCCATTTCCTTCCTTAATGGTTAAGGAAGTGATGACAGGGTACAGCCTTCTTAACTTAAATGCACATTTTCCGGGAAAAGGTGTGGCTTCTTTAAAGAGATACAGATAGGTCCAACGTGTGCACTCTCACAATCACTGAAACGCCTTTTGCCCTTGGGAAAGCATTTTTTCCACTGAACAGCTGCGCTATTTACCTATTTACCCATAACTGTTCACTTTCACATGACTTTTTGAGGTAACCTACACATTCATAAATAACGGATTCTATTCCTGCAAAGAGCATGGATGAGAATGTCTAGAACTAAGCATTTTGATTGGATGCACTTTTGAACGTGCCCCAAATAAGCTGTGTTTAGGATAGATGTTCTGTTTAAGTAACAGTATCGATGGAGTTAGTAAGAGTGTATTAGATCAGTGTGAATCAAATTATTTATTTAATGAAATTTGTCACTTGAAACCAGTCATACTCTAGATGGCTTACAAAATATAAAAATGCAATACAAAATCAGAGCAAGGATTAATTAACATAGCAATTCCATTTAAAATTTCAAATTAATCCTAAACATAAAAGGCTAAAATTATGGAAATGGTGCTCTGGCTACAATTAAATGCCAGAGGTGCTCCAGAAGAGCCATGTTTTCACCTTCCAGAAGACTCTGAGGATGGGTGCCATTGGTGCTTTAGGGGACAGGCTATTTGAGAGGAGGGGAGCTGCTGCAGAGAACATGCACCATTAGGCCCCCTCATTATAGCTGGTAAGTGGGGACCTTTAGGTGCTCCTACTTAAATAATCAAAGTATTTGAATTATTCCAGTAGTAGTATCTTATGAATGGACTGTAGTTACACTACAGCAGGAACCAGGGAAGTGGGTAGAACCACCTGGAACTGTCAGGAATGTAGCTACTGATGGAGAAGAAGAGCACTTGACAGTAGAGAAATGCTGTGATTTGTGAGGGAATAGACCAGTCTAGTTGTCTTGCTAAAAATTCACCTAACATTGTAAATATTGGTCCTGTACAGCATTGATGTGTTCAGTTTGACCATCTGATGTGTGAAAAGAGAAATAATTTCACATCAAGATATTTAAATATCCAGGCTCAATTCAAAGTGCTAGTCATTATCTTTAAAGCTTTAAGTGACGCAAAACTGGAATACATCAAGCAAAGCCTTGCCAGAAATGAATCTGATCTTCTAGTCTTGCCATTAAGAGAGGGCCTGCTGGAAGTTTCCTTCCTTGAGAGAAAGCAGGCCTTCTCCGTTACAGCCCCACTTTATGGAATACTCTCTTCCCAGAAGGGTATGTAGCCCCCACTTGCTGCACTTCCAGAAACTGGATAAAACTATTTTATTTGCACATGCTTTTGGCTCCAGCTGACTGACTATAAGCACCTATTGTTATTTTTTTTATTTTGAGATTTATCTTTGCTTTTTGTGATTATTTTTGCTTTTGACATTGTTCTGATTGACTTTATTATTTGTGGCATGGGGTGTGTGGTGCAGGTCAGGGAGGGTGCACAGGGGTGTGTGGGTTGGGGAGGGTGCACAGGGGTGCAGGAGAGACGCAGCGCAGGGGGTGCAGTGTGGGTCAGGGGGTGCAGGGGTGTAAGGGAGGTGTGGCAAGAATCAGGAAGGGTGGGGAAGAGGTGCAAGAGAGGTACGGGGAGGGTTGGGGAGGGTGTATGGGAGTTGTGGCGAATGTCAGGGAGGTTGCACGGGGGTGCGTGAGTGGCTGGTGTGGCGCAAGCACAGAGGGGCCAAGGGAGAGTGTATGGGTGGGGGAGACTTACCCCAGAGACTTGCCACCTTCCCTGCTGGCTTCCCCAAGCTGGCAGGGAATGTTGCAAATGGTACTCACATGATCGCGAAGCACTTGGCAACCGGTTGTAAGAGCAAACAGGTTGCCAAGCACCCAGATCGCAATCATGTAACTGCAGGGGTACTGGGATGGCTGGAACTTTGAGGACTGACTGTAACCACCATTCGTTTAGCGCTATTGTAACTCCCTTGCACCCTTGCACACCCTCTCTGATCCTTGCCATGTCTCCCTCACACATCCTCCCCAATCCTAGTCTCATCTCCCTCACACCCCTGCACACCCTCCCCGAACTGTGTGGTGCCTCTCATGCACCCTCTCTGACCCACACAATACAGCCCCTCACATCCTGCGCACCCTCCCCAACTTGCATGGTGCACCCTTGCATCCCCTCCCCAACCGCGCCACACTTTTTGTGCACCACCGCGCACCCTCCCAGACCCTGCCTCATGCACCTTCCCCAATCCTCCTCTGGCTCCCTCTCGCTCTCTTCCCCACCTGGCAGCAGCCACTTACCTGCCTGTGGGCCTGGGACTTGCAACTTCCTGCTGGCTTCCCCACTGACTTTGGTTGTGGGAAGCCAGCAGGAAATTGCCTTGCCTAACAACCGTGGGATTCAGTTAATGATGGCAACAAAGACTGCAGGGATTGCCATTGCTATGTGATTTGGTCGCGCTTTACAACCATATTGTTTAGCGACAGAAATCCTGCTCCCAATTGCTGTCATAAGTTGAGGATTACCTGTATTGGAACAATAATGGCCATGACTCTTCCCACAGTTATTGGGGATGTGTGGTATACTATTTTTAAAGGTAAACAGACCAAAACCAGTAGCCACCAGTGCATACTTGTCTTTGATAGATCCGGGTGAATAAAGTCATTCTCTGGTCCTTTCCTGGTCTCAGCTGCTCAATTATCTGTTTACAGATAGTACTTGCTTAACAACCACAGTTGTTAAGCTAGATATCATGTGACTGTGACTTGCAATCTTACTGCTGGCTTCTCCATTCACTCTGTCTGAAGCCAGCTGTGAAGCACGCAAATGGCGATCAAGTGACAGTGGGACGTTGCAGTAGTCATAAGTGCGAGGAACTTGGTAATGAAATTGTAACACTGAATAACATTCATAAATCACCAGTTGGGTTAACAGTGAAAGAAGGAGACTGTTTTCATGTCCTCTTTGTGGGCTTTATGGCAGCATCTGGTTGTCCATGATTAGAAACAGAATGCCAGATGAAACATATTTTTTGCTGATCTGCCAGGACTCTCTTTTTGCTTTTCTTTTAGGCCTCAGAGTAAGAAAACAGCAATGGTGAATGTGGCAGGTGAACTGGCCAGGCTGACCACTATTCTTTATTTCCACCAGAAGACTTTCTTCTTCCTCTTCCTGAAGTGTTTTAGTTCTGCTGCTTGTGTCCCAGTGGTAGTGCAGGTATGTTTACTTGCTAGATGTGTGTATTAGTTAAAAATCCCAAATCCTTGGTTTCCAAATTAGAGCTATGTCTTCTCTTAGATTATTACAGAAAGTTGGTTGATGAACAATCACCATGACCTATTATCAGATGCATAGACTGAGATATATTGTATATATTTTTGAGGAAGTAGAAGTTGAGTTGGTCTGCTAGGTGCTTGGTGAAGAGTGTATGTTTTGAATCATGATGACGATGATTCTGCTAATCATATTTCACAGCCAGTGTGGGTTGGTTTTCTTTTTCATGATTCAAGCCCTATTCTTAGGCTTGGGAGTAGTAAAAGTAGCATCTAATTATACATAAGGTACCTAACAGTACTGCTTGTAGATCTATTTTATTTTTATATTGTTCTTTCTCTTAAAGGAGCCCAAACAATATATAGGAAAAAAACCAATAAAGCAATCTTCAGTGAAAACTTGGAATAGGCCTTCATTGACATTGAAGTCACATGTACATTGGAATCAAGAAGAATTCCAAAGCTCTACAGCTGTTCTTTCATATGTGCTGAATTTTGACATTCTCCCTGATTTCTCTGTCCTAGAAGACTCCCCACTTGGTTTGGCATCATGCACTACAACTGGAGCACAAATATGTCCTAACTAACTTGAAGATATCTTGTCTCAAAAGTGCTGGACAGAGTGTTTTCAGAACTAGCTCTTCCTCATGTCTTCTACCTTACTGCACAGAGCAAACAGAGGAACACTTTTTGGATGTAACATTACAAGGAAGATCAACGGTATCTGTTTCTACTATGCCTCATATGCAGCCTAAGAGTTTATTGAAAGTGCAGGAGGAAGAAATGATACTGGGTCATCTTAGAAAATCCAAACTCATCTCATATACAGTAAGTAAATTGTGTCACCTTTGCAAAGAAAATGTTGTTCTGAACCTACACTTGAAAATTTCTTCAGATATGACCCCTGTAAGCAGCAGAAACTATTTATAATGTAATCTTTCATTATTCACTTTTCAGGGCACTATCACCCAAGTGTTAAATGCCCAAGCTGGCCTCTATGAACTAGATAACAAATACACTCTTTGTCTTGCTTATCGGCAGATGTTGAATCCTGGCCATGGATTCCGACCAGGAGCGTGCATAGGGGTGAGTTGGCTTGGAGTAGTTTGCAGTTTCCATTAGAAATGCAATTTTAAAGAAAGTAGGCTGTTTGAAAAAAAGGTAAGAGGCTGGCATTGTCATTCTGATTTCCAGATGTAGTACAGTTATGAAAGAAGAGGTGTCTGATTTAAAAGAAAAAAATCCTTATTGGGGAAGGATGTATTCTGACATGGATTGTGTATTATGTTGCCCAGTTAGTTTCCTGACTGCCTATAAAGTCAAAATGGATCAACTACTGTGTGAAAATTGTTGGAAAGTTTTTAAAATCTTCAAATTTCCTTTATGCTTATGTGTCAGCTCCGAGATGTCCATCTTATGGAGGAGTCTTTAGCTACTTCCCCTGCTGTTCTTGGAGCTTGTCTGCGTACTACCATTGTGCTGAAGAGTTTTTCAGCATACAGTGTATTACATCAACCTGTAAATTGCTTTGGAAGTCATTATCAGCAACTACTCTTGCGTTGTAATCTAAGCCTATCACTCTATCTTTATCTGGTCAACTTGCTGGAAATATTTGAACAAAGGTGAGTATTGTTAAAACTGATGGCATATGATAGTATGAAATTGTATACTTTTTTTCAGGCAAACATTTAAGTGTTGGTGCTATTTTTCTACAATTTAAGTTTATTTTTCCTATAGTTTAAGGAAAAAAATGTGAATATGTGCAATCTGATGCATGTATTCAGGCAGGCCCATGTATGCACCTCTGCAGTTACAGGTTACACACAATCATATGCAAACCAAATCCCCTGGAACTGCGGCCAGAATGCAAGCCTCCACGTGCTCTGGACATGCAGTCACATCTATGGAACTCCCAACACTGCAAGTACAGGTCTAGGATACAAGGCAACAGTTTCCAGACAGACAGCTCTCTGAGTGAGTGAGTAGGACAGTAGCAGCAGATTTTTTGAGCGGATAGGTTGTACTTAGAGAGTCTGAAATCCTGGGAGGGAACCAGAAAAAATAAAATGTTTTCTACTGGTGGAGTGAGTATAAGAAAGAACAGAACAGAGGATGGACAGAGTTATGATGTGTAGAGTTTATGGTACTGTCTGAAAATAACCCAGCATATATTTCCAGCAAAGGCAAGCTTGAAAGAAGTAGGAATATTGGAACTCCCAATGGTTACACTTCAGTTCATAAAAGAGGAGAAAAATTTCTTAATCCAGACAAAGGAAGTGCTACAGTGGGCACTGATAGAGGAAGCAGCTTTCCACAGCATAGAGACCCAAACAGAGGAGCAAACTCAGTGGATGAAATTCATGGAAACAAAACATAAAGAAAATATGCTGCACTGATGGAACTGAGAAACAGCTTAGAGGACTTTGCTCTGAACCTACAGGGGAAAAAAAAGATTTACTGTTGGGCAGGAGAGCAGAGGGGATTCAGCTGCTCCCTGAAAAGCAAAAAGAGTCATGGTGGTTGGCAATGTAATGCTGTGAAGAACATAATTGAATTTGTGCCAAGTGGACCCATTGACTTCTGGAAATTTCTGAGATCTTCTGACAATTTGCTCCTTCAGAGGGTGGAGAAGATCAACTATCTTCAGGTTAACTTGAAATTAACAGTATTACTCTTCAAATTCTTTTAAGAGTTTTTATACTATATAAATTGAACAAACAAAAAAATAAATACAGAAAAAAGCAAAGATCTATTATCCTAGAATGTAGAACATAAAAAGTGGATTTCAATTATGTGGCAGCAGACTCCGATTGAATGTTAGGAAAACCCTCCTAATGGTAAGAGCAGTTTGGCAGTAAAACCAGTTTCCCAAAGGGGCTACCTTTTACTAGATGTGTCCAAGCAGAAAACCCTTATTTGTGGATGTTTTACTCTGGATTCTTCTGCTGAGGAGATGGTTGGATTTGAGAGCCTGCGTGGCCCCTTCCAATTCTGTGATCCAATTCAGACAATAGTCCAAGGCCCAGAATTTCCCTACATGTATGAGTAGGCCCAGGAAAGCATCATCCCCACATGTTGGTGTATAGCAATGTCTAAATTATAGGAAACCAGCTATCATACTCAGTGCAAATACAGTGGTACCTCAGGTCACGAACTTAATTCGTTCCACGACTCTGGTTGTGACCCGAATTGGTCGCGACCCGAATCAAATTTTCCCATAAGGTTCAATGTAAATATGGTTAATCCGTTCTGACCCCTACGAATTTGGTCGCCAACCAATTTTGGTCGCGACCCGAATCAAATTTTCCTATAAGGTTCAATGTAAATATGGTTAATCCGTTCTGAACCATATGTATTTTTTTTTAAAACCACAAAAATATGAAACGAAGTACAGTACAGTACAGTATGAAGAGAGAGAACGCTGACCTTGCTTGAGGCAACTTCTGGCGTGGAGGACAGGAAGGTGGGTGGGGAGGCGGTTATTGTTTGGAGGGAGAGTCCCCCTCCCTACAGGAAGCCACGACCACGTGTCACAGCAGGGAAAATGGCCGCGGATCCTGTTCGTCACCTGATGCGGAGTTCGCGAACGGAAGCAAAATTTTGCGAACGGTGCTGTTTGTGAATCAAATTGTTTGTGAACAGACGTGTTTGTGGTACCACTGTACAGAGGTACCACTGTACTGAGATAAATTTTGAGTACTTTTCAGTCTCCTAATGTGTTTGACTTTAACTCTCATTATTTCTAGCCTCATGGTCACCAGTAATATTGGCTGAGTTTGCTGGAGTTGAAATACAGAACATCTGGAGAGCACCAGGTTTACTGGTACAGGGAATAAATAGACTCAAGAAATTATGTTGGAAGTTACTTTGAATTTGTTCGTAATAGCCATTTTCTTCTCCTTTCTCTGTCTTGCTTTGTGCTTTTCAGATTTTTTTTGCCCCTAAATTTTCTTCACCTGAAATTCTTTTTTCCCTGTTGTATCTCTGAAGATTGTAATGTTATCATAAATCTTTCTAGGTTCTGTTATTTCACTCAGCACCAGAAGTTGCTGCTTTCCTTTAGCCATCACTCACAAGGGCCAACAGAGAAGTTCATTGTTCCTGTTCTGAATTCCCTGCTGCTACCCAGGAAACAGGAAAGAAACCTCCATGTAGAGATCCTGGCAGAAAAGCACCATTGCCTCCTAGATCAGGTAATTCCCCTTTCCATAATCCTGTGCACTTGTTTCTTTGTGGGGATAACTTAACTCCTAACTCCTTTTTCTAGTACCAGATTCTGGAGCCACCATGTCAGATTCCACATTTCTCCCAACTGTATAGTACAGTTGAGAAGAGCTGCTGGGAAAGCCATGATCCATTGCAGCAGCTGCATTCTGACTTAAAGATCTGCAACCCAAATATCCAGGAACTAAATCGCAGTTTGGGCCAGAACTACTATATTTTGTCCGCTGAATGTTTTCAGCCTCCACTGGTAAGTAGTACATTTACCTTCTCAAAGATTGCAAGAAAGAATCGTCTTTTGACGTACAGTATACACAGAGAATAAACATGAAGTAGTTTGTTCACTCCCACTGTACTGTGCATGCGTGTGCCTTCGAGTCAGTGTTGACTCCTGGCAACTGCCTGGACAAGTCCCAGCAGTGTTCTTGGCAAGATTTCAGATGTGGTTTGCCTCCTAGGACTGAGGGGGAATGACTGGCCCAAGGTCACCCAACTGGCTTCATTCCTAAGGCGGGACTAAAACTCATGGTCTCCCGGTTTCTAGCCTGGTGCCTTAACCACTGCACCAGACCATGTCTCTCTACTATACTGTACAAAGGTTTATTATTTAGATACTCCTAGAAAAGTATGCGAAAGAGTACTTGTTCTTATAAGCATAGGGCATAATTAATGAATGAATAATCGTATTCTTTTCCTGTCAATGGGTAATAATCACCTTTTACTTTTGGACCGGGAGGGTAGGTGTTGCTTGGAGTGCTGGAGTATTCCAGTAGTGGTTCCCTCCAATTACAAGACAGAAGTAATGGGCTTCCTTGTATAATATTCCATAAGGATGGTAGACCATTCACTGACACATCGCTTATAGGTATGTTCAGTATTTATTTCACTGAGTTTTATCTATGATTTGGGGGAAACATAAAATAATGGCCACTCAGTAGCAACTGTATCTTGAGATTCTACAGAAGATTAAAGTAGAAACTGCCAGTTCTTGTGCAGTATCAAGGTAGTATTCATCATTGGTTACAAAAGAAAGAGTTTTGAAGGAAAAACTACTTTTGCTCATAGAGAATGAAGCCACCCTTGGTCAAGTCTGCTGTCTGGAAGACCATGCAATTTTAGACTGCGCTTATAATCATATTTTTTGTAATCCTGTTCAATTATTTGAGTGATATTGTTTATGAAGTGAGAAAAGAGGGAAGTATCAGCAGACTTGAGGAAACACAAATTTGCAGAAGTGCAGTTTTTTAAAGGAAACAACTTTAACCAACTCTGCCTTAAATAAAATAAAAGTATTCTCTTTCTGTTGTGAGATGATTTTGGAGAAAAGGATAGAAGGACCTCTCTTGTGATCTAGGGACCCACCCAAACCTGAGATTTTTTTTAAAGATTTTTTTTTAAGATGAATTTCAGTTGATAGTTAGAAGCCTCTCATGGTGCATATACACAAAATGTACACTAGCATTTGGATTTTGATGCCCAAAACAGGAGAGTGAAAATAGTTCTTCTGCAAGCAGCGTGCTACTTATACAGCATGCTGTATTATACCGAAAATAGCTGCTTGTAACATAGATGGATATAGGAGGGGAGGCAGAGGAAGTTATTTGGGCAACTGCACCAACAGCATGTTCAGAAGAGAAGTTTCCAGGCATTGCCGTACTGTACTGGAGATGTGCTGTGCACTTTTCACCTCTGACTGAATCCAGAAACAAAATGCAGAGCACAAATTGCCCTAACAGCTAACTGAATTTAGCATTTGCTTTATTACGAATGCTAAAATTCTGTATCACATTGTTGATATGAAGTAATGTTGATACTCCTGTAAACCACACATTTCAAGGAAAGATGTTCTTCAGTAGTACATAATGGATATTTTCATCTGATGAGGTTGGCTTGCTTCTCTAATCAAAATAAAAGATGCTCTTAATACCTATCCTCGTTAGCTACAAAAAACCCCAAACTTATAACAATAGGGACACAACAACATTGGGCCTTTTCTCCCCTCTTTTTGTTGGCATTAGAACCACTGACAGTGGCAAGAGAATAGAATTTCAAGAAATAATGAATCAGAAGCATACAGTCAGGTCCAGAAATATTGGGACATCGACACAATTCTAACATCTTTGGCTCTATACACCACCACAATGGATTTGGAATGAAACAAACACAATGTGCATTAACTGCAGACTGTCAGCTTTAGTTTGAGGGTATGTACATCCAACTCAGGTGAACGGTGTAGGAATTACAACAGTTTGCATATGTGCCTCCCACTTGTTAAGGGACCAAAAGTAATGGGACAATTGGCTTCTCAGCTGTTCCATGGCCAGGTGTGTGATATCCCCTCAGTACCCCAATTACAATGTGCAGATAAAAGGCCCAGAGTTCATTTCAAGTGTGCTATTTGCATTTGGAATCTGTTGCTGTCAACTCTCAAGATGAGATCCAAAGAGATGTCACTATCATTGAAGCAAGCCATCATTAGGCTGAAGAAACAACAAACCCATCAGAGAGATAGCAAGAACATTAGGCGTGGCCAAAACAACTGTTTGGAACATTCTCAAAAAGAAGGAACGCACCGGTAAGCTCAGCAACACCAAAAGACCCGGGAGACAACGGAAAACAACTGTGGTGGATGACCGAAGAATTCGTTCCCTGGTGAAGAAAACACCCTTCACAACAGTTGGCCAGATCAAGAACACTCTCCAGGAGGTAGGTGTATGTGTGTCAAAGTCAACAATCAAAAGAAGACTTTGCCAGAGTGAATACAGAGGGTTCACCACAAGATGTAAACCATTGGTGAGCCTCAAAAACAGGAAGGCCAGATTAGAGTTTGCCAAACGACATCTAAAAAAGCCTTCACAGTTCTGGAACAACATCCTATGGACAGATGAGACCAAGATCAACTTGTACCAGAGTGATGGGAAGAGAAGAGTATGGAGAAGGAAAGGAACTGCTCATGATCCTAAGCATACCACCTCATCAGTGAAGCATGGTGGTGGTAGTGTCATGGCGTGGGCATGTATGGCTGCCAATGGAACTGGTTCTCTTGTATTTATTGATGATGTGATTGCTGACAAAAGCAGCAGGATGAATTCTGCAGTGTTTCGGGCAATATTATCTGCTCACATTCAGCCAAATGCTGCAGAACTCATTGGACGGCGCTTCACAGTAGAGATGGACAATGACCCAAAGCATACTGCAAAAGCAACCTGCATACTGCAAAGAGTTTTTGAAGGGACAGAAGTGGAATGTTATGCAATGGCCAAGTCAGTCACCTGACCTGAATCCCACTGAGCATGCATTTCACTTGCTGAAGACAAAACTAAAGGGAAAATGCCCCAAGAACAAGCAGGAACTGAAGACAGTTGCAGTAGAGGCCTGGCAGAGCATCACCAGGGATCAAACCCAGCATCTGGTGATGTCTATGCGTTCCAGACTTCAGGCTGTGATTGCAATGGATTTGCAACCAAGTATTAAAAAGGGAAAGTTTGATGTATGATTATTATTCTGTCCCATTACTTTTGGTCCCTTAACAAGTGGGAGGCACATATGCAAACTGTTGTAATTCCTACACCGTTCACCTGAGTTGGATGTACATACCCTCAAATTAAAGCTGACAGTCTGCAGTTAAGGCACATTGTGTTTGTTTCATTCCAAATCCATTGTGGTGGTGTATAGAGCCAAAGATGTTAGAATTATGTCGATGTCCCAATATTTCTGGACCTGACTGTAAATTAAAGATAAATATTGATGATGAAGGATTTAAGGATTTGAAGGATTCCTTAGAATCAACAGTGAAATGTATACAACAGTACAGTTCAATATCAGGATGAGAATCAAATGATAAATGGAACCTATCTGAAGAGGAAAAACATCTGAAGTAAACAACAGGGTTTAATGCCAGTGTTAAACCAGTCAAGTACTTGGAAGTTTACTTAATTAGAATCAAATATTTATTCAGAAATATTTACCAATCTGGAAAAATATAATGGCTGATATTCTAAGATGGAGAAAGCTAAGCTCATCTTGGTTAGAAAGAATATTGATAGTAAAACAAAGATCTTACAAAGGATTACATTTTTTATTCCAAATTATTCCAAATAATATTGAAGAAAAGATATTGAATGATGGCAAAGACAAATAATTAGCTTCATGTGCTCAAGTGAAAGACCAAGGATCGAACTCGGGATTCTGAAAGATGCAATATTTAGTTTATTTGATTTGATATGGCCACCCACTCCAAAAGACTCTGGGTGGCTTACAAAATCCACAAAAAAATAGTAAAACAATTAAAACACATATAAACAGGCAGCCCTGACTAAAACAACTAGAATAATACACATTTTAGACAGTACAAAATAAAAATACAGTATGACAGGCCCCACCAATAGATCACACCCACATTAACCCCAGTCCTGGGAACAGAGTCAGGGCTTTCTGGAACCCCAGGAGAGTGAGTATCTCTGTAGGGGTGCTGTTCCAAAGGGTGGAGGCTGTGACAAAGGAAGCACGCTTCCTTGGTCCCACAACATGGCAGCATTTAATGGAAATGACCTGTAGCACACCCACTGTGCCTGAATGTACCTGAAGGGCAGAAACAGTAGGAGGTAGGCAGTTCCTCAGATGACCAGGCCCTGTGCCGTGAAGGGCTTTAGGGGTAAGAACCAGCACCTGAAAGCCTACTGGCAGAAGAACAAGGTGTACTGGCTGTGCTAAATTTTAAGATATACTCTCAAGCTAGTTGTTTGATCTGGATCACAAATTGTATTATATCACCATATGGTTGGACTACTATGAAAGGAGCAGGACTCTCAGAAGGTTTACATAAATATTTGTGGTCTGATATAAGTAGAATTGTTTAGTGCATAAAAAACCCATGCAATTATAAATAGCCTATTAAAAATATGGGGAAAGTATAAAAGAAGCAGCAGCCCAGGTTTATCTCTTGTTGGTTCAATATTATTTATTTTCACAAAGGCAAACATTAAAAAATTGGAACAGACTGCAAGATTTAACCTTTACTTAAAAAAAAAAAAAAAAACTCTTTTGAGGCTCTCTCCCTAGAATGGTCAGGAAAGCCTCATTGGTTTCAGTATCTTTAAATAAGCATAAATAAATATAAATAAATATAGTTGGGATATAAATTTGATAAATAACAAGATTTGCTTATAATATAAATAAATAGATAAAGAGCCAGTTTGGTCTTGTGGTAAAGGCATCAGGCTAGAAACCAGGAGACTGTGAGTTCTAGTCCTGCCTCAAGCATGAAAGCCAGCTGGGTGACTTTGGACCAGTCACTCTCTCTCAGCCCAACCCACCTCACACGGTTGTTGTGGGAAAATAGGAGGAGGAGGGAGTACTAGGTTTGTTCGCTGTCTTCAGTTATTTATAAAAAAAATAAAGGCGGAATAATTTTTTTAAAAAAACACACAAACCTTGACTGTTTGGATCTGGAGTTCAGTGAAGTGTCTTTGCCATCCTCTCTAATATGGATGAAGATTATTTTGTCCTGTTCTCCAACCCACTATTTTTTCTTCTTGCCTATTCTGATTTAGAAAACAAATCATTGTCTGTCTTCAGTGAACAGAGATGGGGAGCCCACAGTGTTTACACTAGTGTGTGATAAAGAAGTAGCAAGAAAATTCATAGGTAAATTATTCACTGACTGCCAGGAGGACAGGAATGAGAGAAGGAATAAGGAATTGAGGATTAGTATCTCATTACACCTGAAGCTAGAATTGGTCAGAGGCGTCTCTGCTAAGGTGGGTCTTGAGGAAAAATGGTTCCTTCTGTATCCTCTGCTATGTTTTAGTTAACTTTGCTTAATTACTGATAATTTCATTTTTTTCAACTGCAGGGTGCCTCCTCCAGGTGGATCTTTTTCAGCTTATAACAGAGCAATTTCCTCAAAATGACTTCTCTTCTTCACAACAGCCAATTACAACCAAACATATAAAGGAAAAGAAAATAAGGCAGGTATCTGGTTTTTTAAACTTAAAAAGTTTAAGAACATCAGAGTCACAGAACAAGTCAAAGCATACAGATGAAAAAAAGCTGCATGTAAAATGTTGTTCTAGAATTGTGAAGAAAGAAGCTGCCTAGTGTGAAAAATGGTTGTATTGATATTATGACTTAGTTTAGTTTGCTGAATGTTTTGAGTATTTTCCTTTGTTCTGGTTTTCTCTTGATTAAAATCAAAAGCTCCATTCCTGTTGTTCTCTGTATGTTTGGAGTTTGGCATGTATTACTTGCTCATTTGCACTTTTAGCTTCCCAAGGTATTTGCTTCTGTACTTAAGAATTAAAAAACAGGTAGTCCTCACTTACCAATGGTAACTGGGACCAGGAACTAGCCAAATTAAATACATGTGTCAGCTGCTACTGGGGAAGACATAAAATTATTGTGGATGATTGACTTCTTCCTCCAGAGTTATAAGTTATAACTAACTTATAAATATAAATTGGATGCTGTGACAATTAAGTGGATATAGAGCTGATTCAAATGTAGTACTCAAAGATTGTTCATCTGTATTTCCTCATTGAATTGAAGAGAGGAATTAAAGACCTGGATGAAGAGGTGGAGTGAAAGGTTATCAAACTTACAGATGGGACATCAATGGCTGGGATAGAGGACACAAATACAGGTAGTCCTCAGATTACAACCAGTCATTCAGCAACCGTTCAGAGTTATGATGGAGCTGAATGAGTGGTGCTTACAATTGGTCCTTGAAGTTCTGGCTGTCACAGCACCCCTGCAGTCACAAGATCACAATTCAGGCACTTGGCAACCAGCTCTCACTTAACAGTGGTTGCAGCCTCCCGCAGTCATGTGATCACGATTTGCATGCTTTGCAGCTGGCTTTGGACAAGCAGAGTCAATGGAGAAGCCAGCAGTAAAATTGCAAGTCATGTGCTGTCTCACTTAACCTCAGGTGGTTGGCTTAATGACCTTGACGGAAGTGAGGCTGTAAGTCCATTGTGGTCACATGATGTCTAGTTTAATGACCAGATTGCTTAGTGATGGGTTGCCAATACCAACTGTGATAGGTAAGAGAGGACTACCTGTACTGTCTGGTTCAGGCTGTGATATTTTAGGAAGGGTTCAGAGCAGTTGGAACAGATTCAGAGGAAGGTAACAAGGATGAGCAGAAAACTTGAAACTTGTATGTCCCTCGTATGCCAGTTCACTGCATTTCACAATACAACAAAAAAATGTTAACAACCATCAGCCTCAGAACATCAGACAAAATAATAAACAGTTACAATAAGAAGCATAAAGAAGTAGCAGGAATGCTGGAAAAAATAACTGTAATCCAAAGAAACTGGAACAAATATATTAGAAAAAAACTGCTTGCACTTGCAATGGTGGGTGTCATCATGACTCAGAAGGGAAAGCATCATTCAGGCAAAATTTACCACAAACAGGAAAATAAGTTTTGGGGACCCACTCCCTAGGAAAGGATAGCACAGGTCAGAAGGTGCTGATCAGAAAGTAGTTACAGTGTTTGTTTTCTGGAAATGAGGTTGCTGCCCGGTGGGGGAGGAAGCAACGGGGTGTGGTGGAGGGGGTGTGAGAGGTGCAGTGTAGGGAGGAGGTACAAGGATGGGAGGGAGGAGGGCAGGAGGGGGCGTGCAAGAGGCACTATACAGGTCAGAGATGGTGTGTGAGAGGCACCACGTGGGCCGGGGAGGATGCAGGGAGGTGCACGAGAGGCGCTGCATGGGTTGGGGATAGTTCATGAGAGGTGTGAGTTGGGGAGGGTCAGGGAAGGTGCATGTGGGGGTGCACAAGAGGTGCCGCACAGGTCAGGGAGGGTGTGCGAGAGGTGCCACGTGGGTCAGGGATGGTGCAAGGGTGTGTGTGAGTGGTGCAGTGTGGGTCGGGGAGGTGCATGAGAGGTGCCACACGGATTGGGGAGGGTGCAAGGGGGTGCATGAGAGGTGCGAGTTGGGGAGGGTGCAAGAAACACAGGTCAGGGAGGGGGTGCAAGAAACGCTGTGTGGGTTAGGGAGGGGGTGCAAGGGAAGTGCAGTGAAGGCTTGGGAGGGTGTACAGGGGTTCACAAGTGGCTACTGTGATGTAAGTGCACAGAGACTGGGGGAAGGTGTACAGGTGGGGGAGACACCCCAGCGGCTTACGACCTTCCCTGCTGACTTACCCATTGACTTTCTGGAGAAGCTGGCAGGGAAGTTTGCAAATGGTGATCATAATTGTGGGGGCTTGGCAACCTGTTGCAAGTGTTAACATGTTGCCAAGCACCCAGATTGCAATCACATGACTGTGGGGGTGCTGGGTCAGCCGGAGCTCTGAGGACTGGTCATAATAACTATTTGTTCAGTGCTGTTGTATCTTGGAATGGTCGCTGACTGAATGGTTGTAGGTTAAGGACTACCTGTACAGTATAAATCATTAATGAGTATAAAAAGAATTTGGAACTGACCTTGGAGAAGGTATGGGCGAGTCATTATGGAGGGACATGGACAAGAGATAATGGGGAAGTGTAAGAAAGTAACTCAGAACAATTCACCTTGATTTTGTTTAGTATAAGTTGGGACAGAGAGAAACTTGAATAGGTTTTCAAGATTCTGTTATTACAGGTAGTCCTCCTTACCAACAGTAATTGGGAATGGGAACTTCATTGCTAAGCAACGCAGTTGTAAGGCACAACATCACATGACTGCGCCGACATGACAGCAGTTTCAATTCCCATCATTAAGTGTCCCATGGTCACGTGATTGCCATTTGCAACCTCCTGCCAGATTCTCCATTGACTTTGCTTGTGAAGGGCGCAAATGGCAATTGTGACCACAGTACAGTACTGCGACATCGTAATTGCAAGTTGGTCCCCAAGTGCCCAAATTGCAGTTGTGTGACTGTGAGAACACTGTGACAGCCACAACTATGAGGACCCATTGTAAGTACCCCTTGTTCAGTGCCAGCATAACTTTGGTTGCTGAATGAGTGGACATTAAATGAGGACTACCTTTATACCTTAAGCAATAAAATAGAATTCCTGGAATCTCTGTGGAGTCTCTTTCTGGAACTAGCCTATCTTGACAATGAGAGAAGTTAAGTTATCCCTAAGTGAAGACTCATCTTCTTGTCAGTGAAACATGTTTCAGGGACTCACAATATGACTGAATTGGCTTGGCTCAGCTCACCAAAAAGCTTTAATTTGGAAAATCAGTGAGACTTGCATCACCAGTGAAATTCAGGCAAAATAGTTCCAAACATTTCCCCACATGGTAGAAGAGTTATAGACACCTTCAGGGCCTTATTCTGTGTCTTCCTTCCAATATCTAGCACTGTGTACTGGGCAGTAGGAATAACCTTGTGAACAAGAGGAAGAGCTGCAACCAAGACAATGGTCAGATAAAGAAATCTGAGTCCAGGGCAGAAATTTAATTTGAGAAAGCATCTCAGACATGACCCTCCCTCGTTCTCATGAAGATAAAGGGAGGGAAGCGGGAGGCACTTTTAGATTTCCAAGACTCTGTTACTGTAACCTTATAATAAAAGTAGTATTAGTATTCATAACTCTGGTTTCCTAGTCTGGTCTACCTTGAAGGGCTGGCACACTGCAAGAGTTTGTACTAGGTGTATCTTGAGAATGGGAATAGGAGGAGCAACCCAGTATAGGATACCTTTTGTCCATTACAGAAAAGGCATAATGATTCCAGTGTCCTGATCCTGCAGTCTGAATCTCAGCTGTATTTCTTTCTCCATATGTCTCTAGAACTGTACTCATGCTACTTTTCTATTTATTTTCTTCTCTTAGGCTTTATGCACAATTTTATTTTGAGGATGTGAAAATTCTTCATATTCCTGAAAAGAGAGTCAAAAAGAGTCCCACTATCTGTGAACAGACCTCCTCTGATGTGAAAGACAGTGGCAGCTCAACAGCTGATCTGAGACCCTCACTAAGAAAAGTTTCAAATGTGAGAATAGAAGAACCAGATACCAGGGAGCCAGAACATTTCAAGAACAGGACTGGGAAGATCACCTGTGTGTCTCGTCTATTTTTGCTGATTCAGAAGGAAGGACTTGCATGGCGCAACTATCTCCAGAATTCGGAAGGCAAGCCTGAAGATAAGCAGGCGATGCAACTCTGCTTTCAGGCCACAGTTTTATGGATGGGCAAACCTAAGCTATGCAACAGTCTTGGAGAACGTAAAGAGCAGGAAGAGCTCAGCATTAGTACTTTTGAAGAGTCCAGTGAAGCCCAGCAGAAGGTAAGGGTGGAGGGAAGTGGGGAAATGGCACATGATTGCATTCATTCAGAATGTTGCATTCCTCTTGTTCTTCCACAGTCATCATTGTTCAATCTCACCCTCAGTGCATGAGACCCAGAACAAACTAGATGACACCAATTCGTACTGTTTCACATATACTTTACCTTTTCATGCAGAATTAAACCTATACCTTAAAATCTATTAATCACCTCAAGATCAGACTGTCTTCAGTCAGATCTGTTAATCCTTGCCGTTGTTCTTAGTTCCAGAAATATACAGTACTGTGCAAAAGTTTTAGGCAGGTGTGAAAAAATGCTGTAAGGTAAGAATGCTTTCAAAAATATATATGGTAATTGCTTATGTTCAGCAATTTACGAAATGCAAAGTGAGCAAACAAAAGAGAAATCCAAATCAAAACAATTCATGCTCTTCATCATTTACTCTTCTTAACTTTTAAGTCATATATGTGAGTCGCCTTAAGTGGACCCATGGATATTGTCCTCTGCTGCTCGTCATGGTTTTGGTCAATTGAGACTTTCACAAAAGGTTTTTAGTTAGATACTAGGTCACCAGCCTTTGTTGTACCCATACAACATACAGCACTCCCTGCAAATAGTAAGGACAGTGCCAATCAGTTTTGGCACACTTTTATGTTATACCACAAGCCCAGTTTTACCCCAAGCATGCGCATGCTGTTCTATGCAAGCTAGAAACTCTAATCTAGAACATAACCTTGCACTGATGCCTGTATCTCACCACTGCACTCCTATTGTAAGAATTGGGATTCTTATGTTACGAGCTTTTCAAGTTATTCCCATTTCAGGTATTGTTACTGTTCCTGAGGAACTCTCTGCGCTGGTTCCCATTTCTACATACTGACCATCTGTACCAGCTCATTCTACCTCAGTGCATGGTAAGACTGAAGGAAACTAAAATTTATTGCTGGACTTTGCTGATATACTTGGAGAATAAAAATCAGTGATTGGGCCTTTTAGTCCAATTGCTTGTCTTTTAAAAAGCACATAATACTACTACAAGATTCCTTGTTGTAGGGGAGATGTCTGGAAATGAGGGGGAGGCCATTTTTAAAAATTCCCCCTTCCTCTTGTAATATTTCAGCTCATTTCCATGCCCCCCACCTGAAATTGCTTTTGATGGAGTCCCAGGAGGCTTCAGAATGAGAGGAAATTCCTTCTCTCTCTGGTTTTCCTTCATTCGTGTAACTATCAGAAACAATTGTACAAGCAGTTCGCATGTGCTTGCTCCTTTCTTTTTCTGAGGATGGGCTTCTGTCAAGGCAAAATTAAGTAGAAAAACCAACATAACATAAGTTGTCCACGGCATGAGTTAAATATTTCTATTGTTACCGGTTCTGAGTGTTAAATATATAAAAGGAAAATCTTCACTTGATTCTCTTACAATTGCTTATTTTTCTTTTACCTTTCATTAATATCAAGTTTTCTTCTTCAATTTTCTTCCATATAGTTGCTACCTTTTGGGAACTCATATGCTTTCTATTTTATGTACTATTGTATTAACCTACAAAGTGAAATACAACTAGGGAAAAATAGAATCACCCACTTTCCACTATTAATGGCATCTGTTAAACTGCATTGCAATCCAAGGCTTTCTTTTCTTTTTTCTTTTCCTCTTCATTTAACTGCTTTGCACCTTTTGTGCTATTTCTCAATTTCTTCTTAATTTCTTTCTTGCATCTTATTCCTCCTTTTAAAATAATCTTTAAATAATATTTGTTCCTCATTCTTTTCCAGGATGATCATTCTCTTATATGGTACCTGCTTCTTTTTAAAACTATTTTGCATAAGTCTTGCAGAATACTGTTTGATTCTTTGGTAAATCTCGGTTGTCTGTGGTTTTTCAGGATTTGGAAATTTTTGACAAAATGTGTTCCTCACTGGCTCCAGGAAACAAATTAAATTTGAGCTGTTCCTTCTTTCTGCCCTTCCCAGATGAGGCCTATGTGTATCATGTGAAGCAGATTTCTCAGGTAGGTTAATCTGTACTTCTGAGTTTCTGCTGGTCCTTGCCATTTTGGTTTTGATTTGGGAAGAAAATGAACTAACAGTGCCTACTACAGAGAATCCTAGACATGAACAATTAGTAGAAGTGAACAATTTTAATGCCATGTAAAATTGGGTTCATGAAGTGAGGACAGAGCAGTGGATGAATATATTTATTTTTTCTTTTTCAGCCCAAGTCAGACATGTTAGAAAGGGAACAAAAAATGTTCTCCATTGCAGAAATACTCAGTCTGAGGTAAATACGTTTTCTTCTCTTCTTGTTTACTGAGAGATTTAGTGTGAAAATTGTGGTTCCTAAGGAAATGAAATGGGCATGTGTTCTCATCGCTCTACTTCGATCTTTCTTTTTAAAAAGTCATCGTCTTCTGGTCTGCACTGTTATCTTGGCTAACAATATGATATAAATTCGTCCTGAAGCACAAGATGAGAGAATGTTGGAGAGGGGCACAAGGCACATCCAGGCTGCTTGTTCACACTAAACCTAGTTTTCAGTGCATGTGCTATATGAATGAGGAGCAAGAATAGCAGTGATATATATTGACCTCTTTATTGACCTCTTTCATGCAGTGGAAATTACACCTGTTATGTCCCCAAAGTCATTAATAAAAGTACAAATGGAACCACTGGAAAATTAATTACAATTGACAATAGGAGGATTTACATGTAACAATAATCTGGTGTAATTTAGCAAATCCCACTGTTCAATCTGACATCACTGTTCTCTTTGCATTAGCACATAAACCAAGGGTATGTGTTTGTCAGCCAGGATGATTCTCAGCAAGGTGAAGAACACATTTTGTCCAGTTAAAACAACTTATTTTTCTTGCTTTTTGAGTCACGAAATCATAATTTAGGGTTTGGCTATCTTTAATATATGGAGGTATAACATAATGGAGATTGTTGTGTATTCTCCCAGCAAATGCAGCCCTTGTTATTCTTTACAAAAACCAAAACTGAAGCACTCAACTAAAAAAAAACAAAACAGACCCCAATTAAGTGTTAACCTGCCCCCAGCTGTTTTTCCCTCCTTTTTTGCTGTTTCTGCTGGAAGGAGAGAAGACGTGTGTGTGTATGTGGGGGGGCGGGGACATGACATGTTCTTATGTGACAGCATGGTCTGTGTATATGAGAGAGAGAAAATATACACAAAGGAAGATCCATTTCATAAATGGGCTTTCTTAGTTTACAGCCAATTTTAACAAGTAGTTTTTAATTCATTACTATTTCTCTGGTCCTGTCTTTCCTTAGATAGCAAGTATATAAGCACACGTATACATATGAATATATACATATAACATACACACATATATTGGATAAGAAAGTGACATCTCCAGATTGGTTTCCGTTTGAGTTGGCAACTCTTTAAGTTGACACGGTAGGGAACTGGGAATTCCACAGGAATTTCATCTGTATTTATATTTTTTCTGCCTGCTTTTTCTTTAGAGAGGGCTTGGGTACATGTTCCTTGGAGGAAAATGTGTTTCTGTTTGGAATCTTTAAAGTTCCAGATAGTTTTGCTAAGGATATTTAAAAATCCACCTTTCTTTTATGAACATGTTTAATTATTGCGGCTGTCTTTGGAGGCTCTCCTGTATGTCCAGTAACAACTGAGATCTGTTTGCTTGGGAAAAAATAGAGGGCATTTTTACTATGTATTTCTAGATTTTGGAACTGGCATCCAAGAGAGGCCTGTCTAACTAATGACCTTCCAGAAATTGCTGCAGAACATAATTTTACAACAGGCATGATGAAAATGTTTTTAAATAAATGTATGGGCACAATTCAAAGTGATGATGATAACTAAAGCAATTAAGACTTATTGGCAGGCTATGAAAGACTGTACTTAGTTTTAAGATCTTTAGGAGAAGCCTTTCTCTCTGTCCCATGATTGTCAGGCAAACATTTGGCAAGAAAAGTCATTTTTCTTCAGATAGAGTGTTGGCATTTAAGAAGCCAGAATCTAGCACTTCTGGTGACGGAATGAAGTGGGCAGCAAGTTTAATCTTAAGCAATTGGTATACCAACTGTATCTGTTCTTTTTCAGCGTGTAAAACCAGGATACAGACAGTAATTTGAAACACCATTTAAGTTATTTATTGTTGGATTCAATTTTAATTTGGCAAATGCTGATATCTTCCTGATTTTATTTTATTTATCTTATTTTTAATCTAGGGCTCGTGTTTTTAATCTAGAGTCATGGTTGAAACTATAATATTATTTATACTTATTAGATTAACTTAATCTCTGTTTTTGGATGAAAAGTAGGATATACAGTAAGTTAAATAAATGTTCCCTCATCAGCTTCAAAGGCTCTCTGGTCTCTTTTTCTGGAGAAATAATGGAAAGGACTTTGTGTGACTCTCATTCTGGAAAGAAGTCAGAAACAGATGCCTGTGCTCAGAAGAAAGGTAACTGTTGGGAAGAGTGTAAGTATGATACCTTACAAGCATTACTGAGATGAGGCCCTTTATGTGTGGGTAAACTAGTCAGTCTACTCAGAACATATTGATGAGAATTACTCTACAAGAGGGAGGGAAAAATGCATTTTCTATAGACTAGAGCTAAAGTAGTGTTAGGGTCAATCTGACAGCAGAGTGATAACTGTTTTCTACGTATTTAGGTAGCCCCTTGCCCTGGAATTATACTGTGAAGCTGAGCATAGCATCTGCATTTGATTCTTCAGTTCTTCTGGATGTCTATATTCAAGCTGCTTTTGTGCCATATCTTTGGGGTTTGTTGCCTGGAGCTAGGATTTTGTTTCAGGATCTACAGTGCAAAATTTCCAGGTATGTCTTGATCCCAGAGGTATCGAAGCATCATGGCATTATTCATCATATATTATGGCATTATTCATATCTGCCTGCATGTCTTAGTAACATCCATTTCATCTTGTGATGCCCAGGGCCAGAGTTTGTTTATTTATATTTTTAGTTACAAACACACTGAATAGGTCCAGCCTCCCTGGAGTGGGAAGCAGCACCTGAGAACTCCAGGGCAACCAGAGAGTGATCTTTGTATATCCTTGTATATGCAAAAGATTCCTCTAAAGTTGTCTTCATCCCTCTCAGCTGTGCCTTGCATTAGCATTCATATGACAGGTACAGTCCATCTAAGTGAGGATGCAAACAACTTTATCTTTAAAATTCTGGTGAACATTACACAATGACAACCATACAACAAACAGCACACCACTCAGAGATAAATTGCTGGAATGGGGCCAACATAGAAAAGTTCTAAATAAATAACATGCTATTTCATTAAGGCTATCATTCCCCTAGAAAACAATCCTTAGCAATACCCTGATTAGAATCTAAGTAGCTCTGTGTAATTTCTAACACGTTTTCTTCTGTAGTTTTTTTATACAAATGCAGTGGATTGGAAGATGGGCTGCAAGCTAGACCAAGAACATTATGTACTGCAGGTTTTCAGGTTGCATACCTGCAGTAATGGAATTATTGGATTCTTGGATGTTCTTTAGATTAATATTAAGTAGAGGGGAGGGGCTCTTATGAAGTGCTTCCACATTATACTTTTCCAAGCCTTAATTGACATTAAGGGAAAATTTATGAATGTACTGTATATACAGGATTGCTTCAAAGGAGCAACACTGTTCCATTTTAGGCCTTACCACTTCCTGATTATTAATCCATAGGATTTTCTTCACTGCTATTAGTGAAAAGGGTTTATTGTATTGATCTTTGATTGCCAGACTATCACGTTGCAGTCTTAACTAATGTCTGTGTATTGGCCACCATTAGGGATGTCTACAGAATGGAAAATGTATTTTGTGGAGTCCTTGGGTTCTCTGAACTTGGTGGTTTTCTTGCAAATGTTTCATTACTAGAAGTGCTAGCACTGAAGATGTTACCTAGCCAGGTAACGAAATGTTTGCAAGAAAACAACCAAGCTCAGAGAACCCCAAGGACTCCACAGTTCAACCCTGAGCTGCATATAGTCTCTTCAAAAATGTGTTTTGTTTCACACACACAACATACTGTGGCTTAGAAGTCCAACCAGACTATTCTGGTCTGGTTCTGGTCTGACTGAACTGAAACTAGGAGCTCTTTGGTTGTTCTGGGTTTTGGCCAAGAGAAAATCTGGAGGGATCTTAGAGAGTGAGTCAAGCAAGTCCAGTGCATCTCATCCTTTTCTCCCTTCCCCTCATCGCCTGTGTCCTAGGCTGTCTAAACCTATCAGCACCTTCCTTCCTCCTATCTCCCCTTAGCTCCCACTGTCACTCTTGAATTCAAGTATGGCATACCTGACTCTCTCACTTGCTCCTCTCGCCAGTCTTTCTAGCACATTTCTTCTCCTGGACTACCACACTTAAATTCAAGCACAGGGTACCAAACTGTACCACCAGCTCCTTTCTCTGATCTTCTCAGTGATTTCGTCTCCCTTAACTCCCCTTACCCACTATGCACCACTGCCACTGATGGCCTAGCCTTTTCTCCACTGCCTCCCACCCCAGAACACACATGTGAATGTCTATTACTGGGCTAGAGACTTTGCCATCCCTATTGATCATAGGAGAGAATGTATATACCATTCCCATTCAGTTCACTCTGAATCCATGCAAGTCATGGGTTAAAGTTAATAGCCCAATTCATTTCAACTCTCTAAGCGCTGCATGTGAAAGGGTATTTGTTATATCTGTGGAGCTTGCCTGGATTAATGATTAAATTACTGACTACACACTCTTTTTATTTGCTTCTCCGTGGTCTTTCCCATTGGCTCGTCGATCTATCACATTTTATCTGTGTTAGAATTCAGAATCCATCTTTCTTCCTTACAGATTTGGAAACGTATACTGTATTTTCATTGCCTCTAGTGATGTGCGTGTTCTGATTCCTCCACCTCATAATTCTCCACAGTGAGTACCAACCTCAGGAGTTACCTTGAAAATTTTGTATGTATGTATCTCTTCCAACTGTATGTGGGATTTGATTAATGCATTCATTTTGTTCTCATTTATTTGCAGACATTTGGATTCCACCTCTAAGTTTTCATTAGGATATTTATCCAAAATACTGCTTCAACCTCTTGGTCAAGCACAAGTCACTTGCCATTTGATGTGTGTCCTATCTTTGTCCATGCGCTGGTTCTGTGACCTCTGCAACCACATTTCCACAGAGGTATCTAGTCAGCCATATTTGAATCTGGGAATTTGTGAGCTTGCTCTTTTCTTCACGTCAATTGCGGTACTGTATTGTTTCATTGTGTTGTATGAAGTAATGGATAGTCATTCAAACCTTCAGACCTGTAATCTGAAATGCAAGCGCCATATACATTTTTATACTAACAGTTGGCCTGATTTTTGTCAACATCCTTTTTCCTCCCCTCCAGGGAAGACCCAACGAATATAACACCTCTTGCTTGTCACATACAGGAATGATTAACGCTACAGCTAAGTATGTATTTGGAAATAAATGTATACATTTATCTAGAAAAACCTCTTCAACTAATCGTAAAAAGAGTATCTTCTATCACTGCTAATAATGAGCTCCTAAAGAAAAAGCTCCCATTATGTTGAGCTATAGATTTATGCAAGCATTTTATTCTCACTTGTATTGTCCCTATCTGAACAGCATATAGGAAAAAGCAATAATGCATGTTCAAATAATACAATGTAGAATGATAAATAGATTTGCCTCATTTTATCCAGATAAATATTTAATTCTCTAATCTGACAACTGTTCAGTGAATTAATTCTTTTTTGATCAAATATAGTTAAGATCAAAATTAGTAACTTAAGTTATTGTTTTATGCTATGCAGAATAGAACTACAGATACCCATCATTCTGGATCAGAATAATTTTGTGATATGATCATTTCAAACCTCTTTTTATCACAGATTTCTAGTAGAAGATGGAACAAGCGAGGTTGTGGTATTTTGCAAGAACCAGCAGGTGCAACAAATGTTGGGTTTGAGCCCCAAGGAATGGGAGGTCATTCAAAATCATATTCGGATTAAAGGAAGTATCTGCATTCAGCATAATGAAATTAGCACAGGAGCTAGGGTAAGTGGTTTATTTTGTTGTTACTTGAATTAAGTAATTTGCTAATTACTTGCATTAGGAATTTTTCCTAATGATTTTGAGTGTAAACCACAGCTAATTGTCTGATTTTGACAGATAGTAGACGAGTATGAAGATCTGCTCACACAGTATTTGAGAAACTTATGCAGAAGTCCAATTGTCTGTCGGTCCATAGTGATGGCTTTCAGAGTGGATAGGAAATCTTTTAAGGCAGGTAGGTAGTTATGTGCCCTCAGCTTTATCACTACACTATGTGCACATTTTCAGGAAAGAAACTAGATCTTTTTTTAAACAATTGATGGCAGATATTGAACTTAACTTTCCTGTGATATGTTGCCTCACTATAAGTAATACAGAGCTTATATTAAGGGTAGAGATCCCCTGATGTCTCACTATAGACCTTATCTTGCTACCTACAAATCCCAGAAGCTTCAAAATAGATGCTGAACAAAACACCTTGGGAAGCTTTCTGTATGCCAAATATTCCATACGCAGAGCGATATTAGTTTGATCTGCATCTGCTAGCAAGAATTGATCACACATGCAGCAATCAAAGTATTTGTTGACTGTCCTGAAACAGATTTAGAGGAACAATTCAAGGACGCTGGGAGGCTTATCTGTATTACAAAATGGTCCAGGAAAATTGTTCTCATAGTAATTGGAAAATCAACTGTTTGAAATTGAGAATATTGATTACTGTGTTTGAGGCTTATGGAATTGAAATCTAATCTGATGAAGGGCAGCAGGCTGGAGAAGACTGGTTTATGCAAATAAAGATAGGTATATTACAAAAATATTGTATGCTTCTGTTCAATAAATGTAGGCAAATATATTTCCTGGATTTTAAGAAAGCAGATTTTAATAAAGACAATGATAAGTAGGATCCCATTGCACATCTCCTTGACTGGGCAAGCATAAACACATGTCAACAATGGTTGCATTTGTTTGTTCCTCCGCTTACATTGATTTCCATGTGACCCTCTCCTTTTAAAAAAGTGAAGTATTTATGGTCTTCCCTCTTCACATTTTTGGAAGGGAAAGTTGCAAGCTAATTATATGAGGCACAAAAGTGGAGAGACTCAGATACAAGATTTGATAGAAAAGTGAGAAATTGATTATAGAGAGATTACAATATGAAAAACCAGGATTCCTGGTCAGTTATGACACTCTTCTGAATCACCTTAGCGTTGGAACTGCTACTTCTGTTCAAACAGACTGATTTGCTTTTCCTTTGAGTGCTTTGCCCACTCCTGTCCCTGTCATGACTCCTCCACACCCTCCCCCGCAAATCAGGAAAGACTATTTACATACCTAGGAGCTGGCTGAGATAGGGTACCGGTACTATTTTTAGTGAGAAAGAGATGGATTATAAAAGTTCTCTTTTTTTCATAGGGTCAGGACAATTGAGGAGATTTTTCTGTAACGAATTAGAGTTCTTAAGCCAGGTGAGGAATCGACCAAACTTGGTATGTCTTAAAATCCAGGAGACCACCTGAAGAATGGGAAGAGGAGAAAGCCTCATTCCTCTGGAGGAATTTGTGTAATTCTGCTTTGTGTATGTATTTGTTTTGGAGATATGATTCTAGTTAATAAGCCCAAGTGCAAAGGATATTGTTGCAGACATTAAAATGTGAACATTTATTAAAAAAATCTAGCTCTTGTTTTTCTTCTACTCAAATCAGTGCTGCCTTAATAGCTAAAAAAAGTTTGTTTCAACATTTTACTGAAGTCTATTTTGCTGCCATGATTTTACTCTTTCTGTACTGAGGGAAGTGGCATTTTATATAAGAGAAAATAGGGACTACTTTTTGCACATAGTACTAGAATTCACGAAAGGTATAACAGGTGATCAAGCAAAGGATACAGTTTCCTGTTCACCATTTCCCCTGTTTGCTTACACCAATTTGGCATTTATCCCAATTGCCTTTGCAGTGCTCTTTTCCTAACATGCTATTCCTTACAGTATATTGCTAATAAAATCCCCCAAAGCAGTCAGGAATCCATCTAGGTTTATTACATCCCAATTCACAGAAGTTAAAAGGGACCAGTACAGCCTAATTTGTATAATATTCTCTTAAGGCCATGAGAAGAGAGATCCATATATATCCACTCACCATAGAATTAACTGTCAAGGGAAAAAACCTTCATTCCAGAGAAGGAGGATAAGAAGTTTGGGAAATGCTGCCCTAATCTTTCAATGAAAAGCATTTCCATTATTCTTACAGATTCTGATTCCAAGGCATAAAGAATAACAAAATCCTAAAGCTGAGAGTAGACGCTTCTGTGTGATTGTTTAAATATATGTGATCCTGAATCTCAATATCTATGATAATTTCCAGTTTTAAGATAATAGTAGAATATAGCATTGAAGTGCTTAGGTAATGTAGGCAGAGTTTTTAAGTTTATTTGTTTTTATTACATTACTAACTTCAGCAATGTCTGTCTAGACACAGTGCACCAATTAAAAGGTTAGAAACCTTTACTCCACAATGAAGGACAAGAAAAGCATATTATCAACACAACTGTTTTCTTTAAGATTTGAACAAATATACATAAAGTCATAGATACAATGCCATTCTCCCCATCAGTTCCTCCTCTTTTGGAACCATAGAGATTGTAACATCATGAGCATCACTTTTTCTAACACTGACACAAAGATAAATTTTTATTCTTATCGAAAAATAAATTGCAGGGGGGATGGAACAAAACAGCATAATAATCTTATGTAAAATTATAGTAGTTAATCAGTTTCCTAGGCACAGAATGCTACAACATAATATAGTCAAGGATTTCAGCAAGACAGCTGAAGCAAAACAGCTTTGTGCTGATCATATATCGTGCTCTGTAAACACAGCACAAAGAAAATTAGCTTTCTGAATATAGAACTGAAAAGAATTTAAAATGCAGTTATTAAATTTAACTGGCATTGCCTAAAATGAGGGGGGGGGGAAACTAGCATGTTTCTGGTAGGCTCCAAACCTATATCAATTAGGTGCCACACTAGAAACAGAAGGACAATCACCTCTACAGCTGAAGTGGGCAGGTCTAGCAACCTTGCTTCCAGTTTTTATTGTATCATATTTATAATCATATAATACATTTACAAATGTGCAAGGAAATGTTCCAGAAAGGATTCACACTAATTTTGGCCAGTATGGTGTTTTGCAGCAATGTCACAAGGGCATTAAAAAAGTTTAATCAAGGAAACTTTAAGATGACCTTTCTCATTATTTAAATTGTACTTATATATGAGCATCAAGATCTGCTGTTAACATGCTATAAGAAAGCATCACTACCTGCAATGGTCTTTACAAGGCAGAGCCAAGAAAAAGAATTAGCAGCTTTGTAAAATTAAAGCTTTAGGTATTAACATTCTCTTCCTCAGCAAACTTAAAAACTTTTGAATGGCTATTCCATGGTTTTTCATTTTGAACTTGATCTGTGGGAGACAGAGTTTTTAGTGTTACACTTGCTCAAATAAGTATATGTACTGATCTAAATAGCAAACATTGCCAGAAATAAAATAAGGGTTGATCTTTTCTGGTCCATAATTTCCAAGCATAAAAAGCATAGAAAAAATAATTTAACAAGCTGCATATACATTCAAAAGGCATACCATTACATTTCCTCAAATAACAATGGTTGAATATAGATTGCTGTTGGGAATCATTTTTGCCCATCAGTTTTAATCCTGAAGTTTTTTCAGCACATTAAGAAGAATGGGGAAGAGCTTTGTACCAAAATATTTTGATCTATAATCCTATAGCTATAATTATAGAGGCAACAGCAGCATTAAAGAATAAGTAAAACTACCTTTGAAGCATCATGCATGACATCATGCAGTAGAAAACTGGTTCAACTGCCTTTTTCCTCCCTGAAGAAATCTATATTTTGACAACCTTAATTCTCTTCCAAAGAGAGAAACAGCTGAAGGGTCAAATCTGGTGAGAAGACTTTACGCCTTACTGGGACTTTGACAAAGACACACACAACTATCAAACTAAATAGGAATGTTTTTCAAGATATAAGTAATCTTCAACACAATGTATATCTTTATCTTCTACTGGAAAAAAAGAAATGAGAAACACTGAAGTAGGAACTTCTAGTCCTCCAAGCTGCGGAATGCATTCTGCATGTCTTCAAACAGCTGGGCATAGTCTGCTTTGATCTTTGCCTCTCCATCTTTCGCTGGGTCCTGAAATTCAACAGAACAAAACTGGATAATCACCGAAGAGGTTTAGAAAGACAGCAATTTCTCAGAAGTTGCCATGAATATCTTGTAATTGGAGAATCTCCATCAACAGTGCAGAGGGAACTGGTCCTTTGGTGTGTGCAATGGGACCCACTTCTGTTCCATGTAGTAAATCAAAACAGCCAATGCACAACCCCAATTGATAAGCACAGTTACTAATCTATTTTCTTTCTTTCACTTCTATCATAATATCAAATAGCAATCTGCATGTGTACAAAGTTTCACATTCAAAAAGAAATTGGAATTGTGAGATGCTCCATTCTTCCTCTGAGTCCAGAGGTGATACGAAAGACCTAGCTGCTTTCCTTTGTACATAAACTGCCCAGGCACCAGAAGATGGATCAAAGGCAGAAGCAGACTTTAAGAAGGATGTCTGCAGCCAATCAATGCAGACCATGTAGCAGTTTTCTGGCATGGTAATAAGAAAACAAGATCATCCATTTTGCTTTATCAGCAGCTCACGTTACAGAAAAGCAGGTGTTTCACCATTCTTGCTAAATCACATTACAAGACCAAAACTACCTAGAACTACCATTAGTTTCCTATTAATAATATATCAAAGTATCTGTAATACTTCTGTGAATATATCTAACAAAGGGCTACAATTTAATTTAAAAAATGATTCTCTGTCAACCCTGTTTAATAAAAGAACTGATTTGGAGCAGGATTAGTAGTGGTCATAAATTTTGAGGAAAACAGGCAATTAGATTAATAGGATATTAAAGGAACAACTTATATTTGTTTGATTGCTTTGGGAGATGAATGATGGCAATTAAGGTTGAGAAACTGCTTGATATACAGTGGTGCTTAAAAGTTTGTGAACCTTTTTGAATTTTCAATATTTTTACATAAATATGACCAAAATGTGATCAGTCCTCCACACAAGTGTAGCAGCTATGCAGTCTTGGAATCAGTCATATCATAGGTAGGTGCTGTGTTTGCACTCATACCAATTACAAAGCACTCGTCTTGTACTGAACTGGAACCACTGCATAGCCATAGACAGTACCCTTTTGCATTGATTTAAATACAAATATATGAAAGGAGGATCAAAAATAAACTCCACCCTATCACTTTTTTTTTTTTGAAAATCAAATACCTACTACATATTGCTTTGTTATAATCCTAATGCAGAATACATACCTTGAATTTCATAGAGGTGAGTCGATAGAGGATTTCACTCATGTTCTCTTTGATAATGGACCATGTAATCTTATTGTCACTTTGGGCAGTAGTCTCAACTGCTCGGCGTGCCATATCATAAAATGCAATCATGTTGGATAGTATCCCCACAGTCTTATAAAATGGGCAGTACCTAATGGAAACAGTACAAAAACTCACCTTTCTCAGAATTAAGAGAAACTCATTAATGACTAAATTGTGCAAATAGGTTAGCAAATATTTATGTGTGGTAACTAACAAATGTGGAAGAGGTGACAGACATGAAGCAATTGGCTACAGAATTCAACTTTCTATAGTGGACAATGCATTACTGAAACTCTCAGAAGATAAAGTAGAGGAAGTTTTCCATGGGCTGAATAAGCAACTTTGGTATTTCATTTTTTTTAATCATCGTAGTTATCCTCAGTTCAGTAATTCTGAACTGAGAACAGCATTCTCAGGTTGTAAAACAATTTACTTACTTGTGAATAATTCTGCTTTATCAGTAGAGGCACTACCTAGACACACTTAACTGAAGGAGGACTAGATTAGGAGTTACTTCCACATAACTAGTATTTGCAGTCACGCTCCAAGGCCTGATTGCAATCAGAATAAGAATTTAGAACAGTATCCCAAATAAGCACAAAGGGACCCACTGACAAAAAAGAAATGGCACAAGGTTCTAACATCTGAGAGGTTTGGAAGAGACTGTAGCATGCACTGATACACACTTCAACGAAAGGCCAATTCTCAGGAGATGTGAAATATGAATGCTGCACTATTTGGTGAAGATACTGCGGGTGAACAAAACTGGTATTTTTGCCCTTAGTTCCACTTGGTTCCTTCCCCTTAGTTACTTTAGAGCAAATGAAGTAGCAGCAATTCTGAGAATATACTAGGCTCTCACACCTCCAACTGAGGACTTGCCCTTTTTTGCACTTTCAGCTAATTGGAGAGTTGAGAGTAACTGATGAAGAAGAGAACTGGATACAGCATAATTGGATCTTCAGCACTTTTGCATCAAAGCACTGCTTGGTATAATATTCAGGACAGAAGAATCAGCTCTTATTCATGTGAAATGTGAGTTAAACTTTTAAAGAATGCAATAAAATTATGTAAAATAATTATAGTAGCTGTAGTACAAATAGCAGTGGCAATCACCGACATTTGCGCTAAACGTCAACCATAGGTAGGATGGATACAATGATAGCACAGAATTGAACAACCTGGAAATATATGTCAGGGTCCTGGCCAGATAAAAGCAGTGCTGGATATTGTGCTCTCTACTAGGGTAGTTCTTTAAAATAGGATAAATATATATCTTCCTTGATTCTCTATAGAGAGAGCAACAAATGAGCATCTGGCTTAGGGATTCCACAGAGCCAACTCCACATGGACATAAGCACCACTGAAAAGGGATGTTTTTATACCATCCCCACAGAACTGCAAAGGCTAGAACATCCAGCCTGGCCAAGGTGAAACCCCAACAAAATTTCAGAATTAGAATTGAAGAGAGATAATGCCCATTTGAGAAGAATCCATAAACTGAAGGGTTGGATACTAGGCTTAGACTTGAAAATCAATATCCCAGATATGTTGTTTAAGATGACTTCTGACATTTTCAAGCCCTAATGGACAAAGACTTTACAAAGAAAGTCCTAAGGACTGAAGTTTGCTATTAGCTTTCATTAGCCAGGTTGATTTAAAACAGACTCTGAGGAGCAGTGGATCCAAACCCACAGGGGAAAAAATCAATTTCAACCAGAAATTAAGGAGACAGAACCAAGCTCTGGCACCCACAGAAATCAAGCCCATCTCTAACCATAAAACAGCATTCTTGATGCATCTTGGAACTGCAAGTATTGCTCTTATAAATTTGGACTGAACAGTTTCCAGGACATTAAACTTTGTAAAAATGCAAATTGGAACACCATAAAGAAGCTGAGAGATGACCTTAGCAAGAAAACCTTGCAAGCTGCAGTAATAAAAGGTGCCCCCTTTGAATAGAAGAATCTTAAGACAGCCGTGGACCTATGTTGGGCCACACTTGCCCAGTAAGAGAAATGTGCACTCCAAAATAAGGAAGCCTGGAACTGCACCCCAAGATATTTATAAGTACATATCTGCTCTATTATGGTCCCATTAATTTGCCATTTATGTGACCTACTGTAAACCAGCACTTTAGTTTTTTGATAATTTACTACAAGTTGTTCTTTTAGGCAAAAGGAAGCCAACGCCCTCAACGCTCTTCTCATTCCCAGCTGGGAGATTACTGAGATTTGTCATCCCAGACAAAATTACTACATCATCTGCATATAACAAGGCTGGAATTGCAAGATCTGCTAACATTGGAGAGTAATGATTAGAAGATGAGAGAGCCTGAATTATTGAACTGATGTACAAATTAAAAAGGGGCTAGAATACACCCTTGCCTTACCCCTCTTTTGGTGGAAACAGCTCCAGAAAGGTGCCCCTAAGGGGAACATCTGACTCTCAGTGAGGTGCTAGAATAAAGAGTCTGGATAAGAAGGAACAATGTTTTGACCACTGAGGATTCCTGAAGTTTTTGCCATAGCCTCTCCCTTGGAATCAGATCAAAAGCTGATTTAAAATCCACAAAAGCTGCAAAAAGGGCGCCTTTGGGTGGGGAAGTGTATTTTTCACCTAAATGGTACAAGACCAGACAGTGGTCTAATGTTGAACAGTCCCCTCTAAATTCCGCCTGTTTCTCAACAAGAATATTTTCACTTTGGACCCAATCCAACAGTGTCAAATAAAGATACCTTGCATATAGTCTGCTTATTGTATTAAGAAACTAACTGGTATATAGGGTTAAGTCTATTTCCTGTATTCTTATAGAGAGGGATAACTATGGCCTCATTCCACTCAGATGGAAAACATGCTGTGCTATTAATATAAGTAAAAAGAGTAGCCAGCACTGGGCCCCACCAATCTTTATTTTCTTTTAGCAACTCTAGAGGGATGAAATCACCTCCAGGAACTTTCCCAGTTTTCAGTTGTACAGTGAGATCCTTAGCCTTGGCTATAGACACAGGAGGCCATTCAGGAGAAGTTACCATTGGGTGGGGTGGGGAACCACCACTGGATTACTTAATAATTTGGATTAAAAATGTTCTGAAAGTAACTCTCCCAAATATTTACACGTATTTGGCAAATGGGACCTAAGTGACTACCCATAGGAGAACAGTTAAGTATTATCTTTCCCTCTGACATTTAATTCCAAGGTTTAATAACAACAACACCGAGAAGCAGTAGCAGTTCTTAATTAACTTGTCTGAAAGACTGATTGTTGAGTGTCAATTGAAACAGCTCTGCTTCTCAGTCTCAGAGGTCAAGAACAGGAAAGTTGGGTGGTCTGAAGATGCAAAATAAAATGCTGCAGCCAAACTGCGTGGCAAAGGAAGGCAGCATCCAGAGGTGAGGGTGGAAGGTGGCAAAATGCAGCAAGGGGGTCTGGGGATGAGGAGGGTGAGTATCTTATCAGGTACTGTCTTATCCAGTATGACTCTGCCCTCCCATCCACCAGTACAGCCATCAAGAGAAGATCTGCTGAAGGTCCTACCCCCACAAGGGAGAAGAGACAGGAAGACAGGCTTCCTCTGTGGTTGCCCCCACTTTGTGGAACCTTTTGCACTTTCAAGTGTACTTTGTTCATGTGCTCTGGCATCTGATGCCCAAAAATAATTTTTGAGAGCCTTTATATTTTTAACAAATTATGTTCTGTAGCTAGTTTTATGGGGTTGTTGATTTTAGGCTGTGTCCACTGAGTCTTGCAAGAGGTTATATGAAAATGCTGAAAATAAATAAAATACCACTTAAAAAATACCTAGAAAAACTACCAGGCGTGAAAACATACAACTATCCTAAATAATATCATACTTCAATTAAACAGAGATGCAGTTATTTCAGTGTGTGTAAAGGCATCTGAACACATTACCAAGGTTTTTTTATTTATTGTACAGTATTCTTTACAAGTGCTCTTTAAAAAAAAGTGGATCTCATGGTTCAGCAGTAAATCACAATGCTTGTTATTAAGCTGTCTTGAAGAAAGCTCAGAGTTTGACATGGATTCCTGAACAAAAAGAGTGGGGCAAAAACTAAGTTCAATTTTATTTAAACTGAAATTTAACAAGCATTATTTAAATACAGTCAATATGACTACTTTTCCATGTATTTATCATTGTTGTTTTTTCACATTAGAGATTTGATTTTTTTTAAGAGGTTCCAGTGCTGTAGATTAACATCTTTGTTTTAAAGCATTTTAATTGTTGATTTTATTTGTTAGCTGCTTCAGGAGCCCCTTAACATCTGAAGAATGAATGTAATTCCTCTAGATAGAATTTAACACACCAAAATATTCCAGATACAGAATACGTCTGAAGACAAAAGTGGACAGAAAAGAGCCTCTATGGAAAGCTGAGCAGAGTAGTAACTGTCATTAACAACAGCAAACAGTTTCAAAGCAGCTTCCATAATGCCATAGAAACTGTGATGATACTTTACAAAATAAAGTAAGAAACCAAAATTCTAAGCCCCCTTTTGCCAAGACAGAATTGTCTATTTCATTTCAAAAGCATCGATTTCTGGGAAATCAAACAAAAAATATCTGACACTGCAATATAGGAGATCATCCCTGCAAATGATCTGTGGGGAAAGCAAGGGAGGTGGGTGCTCCATTGTGCAGTCCTACCCGAGCAGTCCCTGCAGACAGAATTTCCCACCCAAAAAGTCCATTTCCCCATGGCATACCTGTCATATGAGGTATAACCATTCTGTTGCAGGAAATCGTCTTTAATGAGCTTGGCAACTTCCAGTGTGATTTTGTCTGTTTCTGCCAAAGAAGCCTAAAGTGAGAGAAAACAAGGTATTTTCTGAATAATTGGCCAATAACTGGCCAATCTAAAATTTAAGAACTGGTTGTTATGAATACATCATGGGAACTTTCACAAAAAACATTTCCTTAGTTTTTTACTTACTCAGACATCTCTCCCAGCCAGTGTGAGAAAAAAAGCTGCTGTAATATTAATTCCAAAAATCACTTTTCTCAATCATACAACTATTACAGCTTGCTTCTGATAGTTGTTGTGCCTCCAGTGGTGTTCTTCACGGCTTCTCCTTAATTCAGGGATGGGCAACCCATGAGCTGCAATGCAACCCCTTCCTTCCAGCATCCTAAGAGAGCACTACTAAAATTCAGCAGCAAAATGGCCAATATCGGCGCTGCATTTTTTTTTTTACTTTTTATTCAACATTTAGGTAAGAATGGGAGCAACACTATGATACCCATTCTTAAATATCCCAAAATAGTTACTTTGGGGATAAATTCAGCCTAGTTTTAGCATTGGGGCAGGATTTAAGGATAGATACAGGAACAGGAGGTTGTTGGAGACAAACTACATTGAACCTCCCCAAAATGTACAAAAATTGATCTGAAAAATGGCCATTTTGAACCATGATGAGGTACAAGGGTGGGAATGGGAATACTTCGCTAGTCTTGTCCCCTTTGGTGACATCACAAACAGATCATCTGCAATTCACTGGAGGGCTGGGAATATGAATTTGCTCACATTGCCACAACTTCCACTTCTATTTTGCCTAAGGACCTGCTTGATTAGGACTGCATTGCTTTAGATTATGTATAGCACTACTAACATTATGCAAATGTTTTTAAAATAGTAAAAACATCCTGTCTCCAATATCGTGAAACTACCACTGACACAAATACACAAGGCACCATCTCTGCTCCAAATGCATTTTCTTAAATCTCATCTGCAACTATCTTGTCTGATACTACCCCATATTATGTTTTTCAAAAGTTGCCAATTGGTATAGTTTTTATATTTAACTTGTTCATACATTCCTTTGGAATTATTTTTTTTAATAAAAAAGGTAGAACATTTTATAACTAACCAAATAATAAGAGCAATGTTCCTTCACTCACCTTCCCTACCAACTGTACAATCTCGGCAAGATCCTCCTCTTCCTGCAGTATCTCTTTTGATTTAGTCCTCAAGGGGACAAACTCAGGGAAATGCTTGTCATAGTATTCATCCAAAGCACGTGTGTATTTGCTGTAGCTAATGAGCCAATTCACAGATGGGAAATGTTTACGCTGAGCAAGCTTCTTATCCAAGCCCCAGAACACCTGCCCCAGAAGTAATAAACAAAATGTCATGAGAATTCCTAATTCATCCTACAGAAGTAATTAATGGAACTATATTTGCTTTAGAGTACTTCTTCAAGGGCAAGGCTGCATTGATAAGGGTTCACACTTGAACCTTAAAACCATCCTATAATCTGAGTAAGTTAAGTTCTGAGAGTACAGTTTGAGTAAGGCCAGCCAGCGAGTTTCACGGCTGAAAAGGAAAGGAGATACTTTGTTATGTCCAGACCATTAACATGTGTCTAATAATTGAAAAGGATAATTTTTACACTGACAGCATAGCACAAAAAGATGCATGACAGGCTCCCAAATTATAACTCAACTATTACAGGTTGTCCTCTGTGGATGAGATCCAAGTAAACCAAGAAATCTTCAAATGATCTTAACTCCATTCTCTCCAATACTGAATTTCCTTTCTGAGTCTCCATATCAAGAGCCATGTGTTCCATAGACAAGCAAGCAGAAAGCTCTGTGGATGTGCACATATGATTTGCTGCTGCATTCAAGGGACTGCAAATACTAATCCAAAATTCTGATTTAGCAGAGGGCATCTTTGAACTACTGAAGTATGGACAATGAAATTCAAGAATAAAGCAACATATATTTTTGAACCTGTTCTTCCTAAATCTGCATGGAACAACTGGATAATGAATTTGCTCTGATCTAGGCAAGGGTTTATCAAATGGTGTTCTGTGGAATCCTAAAGTTCCCCAAGAACTTGAGGAGTTCCATGAGGGAGTAAGAGGGGGGGAAAGTTCACTCAAACATAGCCAATTTTTTATCACTAGAGTTTTGCCTCTTGAGCAGAGATTCTGGGACTTTTTTTTTTTAACAAACAGATTCTATAGCCTGAAAACCTTTGGCAAGCCCTGAACTAGACTGTCACAGAATTCATTTAAATTCTCTGTTTAGCTGCCTTGTTTGAACCCTGAAGCTATAGATACCTGCAGGTACTGTAGATGTTTAAAAAAACTTGTGGTAATCAAGAAGCACCGTTATGTTTCAGTTTAAAACTTTAAAGCTCTTTAACACAGTCTGGAAATTTCCAGAAGACCAATTAACACTTCCTGTTAATTTCTGCTGCAGTCTCAGAGTCCATCTTAAAGGGAATCAAGAATCAGAGAACCCAAGACATACTTCCTTTGCTTTTTACTTGGTTTCATAAATGGCAAATAAGTCTTCCTTCATTAATTCAATAAAAAGATTAGGATCAGACAAATTGTCAGGTTTCTTCCTGATCAATGCTGGAACTAAACGCCTTGCAAACAAGTTATCCAACGGTAAGTTCTTGATGTCAGATTTATTGCAAGAACTACCTCATATGTGTTGTTGTGGGACAATAATGGTGCACAATTTAAAATGATATCCTACATTCCAGGTTTACATACTCACACACACACACACAGTAAAATTCCTTTCAACCTTCATTGAAAGAACAAATGGCAGGAGAAAAGAAAGGGTAAAAATAAAATCAAAACAGAGTAAGATCAAGGTGAGGTAAGAGGAATGTATATACACACACATACAGACACTCACATATATATGACAGAGAACATTCATCACAGAATATGTACATATTCCTGGCAGGGGAGTAGACCCTGCAGACAGCTTTTTTTTCCCTTATTGTTTTCTTTTCTCCTTGTCTTCAAGTCTGGTCTAGTTTTTCAACTTTGATATACCTAATAAAGACTTGCATTCTGAATGAAACAGTAGGTCTCTTTTTTGACAGATTTTTTTTACATTTCCCCAACGTTAGTATACTGTATTGGTTGATTAACTGCATCACATTTGAAAAATTCATAAGTTTCACATATCAAAATATGATAATTCACATTTATATTTGAGTCAAGCTGCTTCAGCACAGGCATGAAGCTTAGCCTGAGCAAACCAACACAAGTCCTTGTTTAGAATAGTAATTCCCCCCCCCCAAAAGAAATAAGCATTTGAAATTAATGTTGAAGTGTGTCAGCTCAAGTATGAATGATACCAGAAATTTCTGACTATAATCGAAGATGAAGAAAACTCCTCTTCTAGGTGCTACTCTTACCATGAGAACTGGTCCATTAAACCAAAAGTAAAAAAATGAGCATTACTTATCTCACGACAGGCTTATACAGAGGAAGGCCAAGATATCACAGAGCTACTGTAAGAATAAGCTGTGCTACATTAGATGGACCATCAGCAGATGCAGGGAACAAGAGCCACTGGAGAGCTGGGCAGAAACTAAATATCTCCGAACCAGACACATGGTCTCTGGTTCAGACACATGGTGAATTACTACATTTGCCACAGGCTGGCCAGCCAATTTCAAATGCCTGAATATTTATAAATAGAGTAAGAATGATAAACAATGCTGATTCTTTCATCATATCAGAGTCACTAACTAGATTCAAGCAGCTTCCAATTAAAGCTTACATTCTAGTCAGAAAACAGAATTACAGCCTACCTGAACAATACCCAGAGTAGCAGAAGTAACTGGGTCAGAGAAGTCACCACCAGGAGGAGATACACTGAATAGGGATGGGAGAGAGAGAAGATGGAAATGGGAAGTCATAATTAGTAGTAATACTTATATTAAATTGAGAAGGAGCATCAATCATATGTTTGCAACTCATTCTTTAGACTTGGATCTCCTAATTAAATGCATCTTCTCAAACAGAATTCTGAGCTACCAGTTTAACACTGAAAATGCTCCATTGCAATCCCCAGAAAGGCTGAACTTTTAGCTTTGCCCTTTCCAGTGACTTTACTAAAGTTACTACAAGGTTCCAAACAAAAATCTTCCTCAACAGTTGTCAGAAATGATAGTCAAAGCATGAGATTTGCCATTGAAATTATGGGGTTTTTTTGCATTTTAAGAAATTCTTACAGAGTCTAGGTAGGGAGTGGGTTGGAAAGATATTAATTTTCAATCAAATATAAATAGAAAGAGTAAACACTTAAATAAACAATTTGATTTACAGCTGTAGTCCCTAAAATGCATTGGAGACATTGCATAGTTTTCACAGAACAGTGAAAAACTATATACAATATCAAGAAAATCACAACTTTAACACATTTGCAGACTCTTCTCTGATGCTGTCTTGAAACGAGAAGTGTCTTTTTTATTTATTTTGTTTATGTTATGCTCTCCATTATCTTTTTCAGTTTCACTTTGTGAACAAGCATTTTTCATTTCAATTGTGCATTTTTCTGCCCCAAATATCACCTCCTCTCCTTCCAATTAAGATGCTCTTTCTCCAATTAGTTTATATGCAAACAAAGTCATCCTATGCAGACACAAATAATCAATATATTAATCAGAAGGAATGCTCCTCATCCTCTTACAAAACACATTATCCTATACTTTTCAATAAAAATAGCACACATTCCAGTTTAGCAGTTATCAGCTGATCAGATATTTAGCACAAGCCAGCTCTCAATCTTCTCTAGCAACTTTTCTATATGCAGGGAGATCAATAGCAGTGGATTTGCAATATTATCAGTTCTAGGCTGACCCTTCATCCCAAATTCCTGTTTGTTCAACAGCAAAATCCAGTTTTTATGTAGTCTACTTTCTCCAACATGAATGCCCTCCAGCCATGTAGAGTTCAGTTCCCCAAATCCCCAAGCTACCATGGGCATCACTGAGAATTCTGGAACTGAAGTTCACATATCTGGTCTAGCTTTCCCTACATAAGGAATGTTTTCTGTATACAAGATGGACAGATAACAGGCCATAGTGCAAAATAATATACAATGTGCAGAAAGAGAATCTTGTCATATATACTCACGCTCCAACAATGCTAACACTTCCTTCTCTCTCTGGATTTCCCAGGCACTTCACTCTACCAGCCCGTTCATAGAAAGAGGCTAGACGGGCACCAAGATAGGCTGGATAACCACTATCTGCAATCACCCAATATCATGCAAGTTAGCTTTTCCAATGACAAGAAAACTCAGAACTTTTGAATTTTTTTTTTTTAAGTTACAAAGAAGAAAACGCATACCAGCAGGCATTTCAGCAAGCCGCCCTGAAATTTCTCGAAGAGCCTCTGCCCATCGGGATGTTGAGTCAGCCATCATACTGACATGATAGCCCATGTCACGAAAGTACTCAGACAGGGTAATCCCTACGACCAACAACAATTACAAGTCAAGTACTACATAGAAAGACCTTCACTTGTAACAGCTTATGAGAAATCTTCTAGAAGAATTCCAGAATCTAAGATTCGTACCAAGCAACTGAATTGTTACGCACAGGAAAAATATTCAGTTACTCCTTTAAGTTCTTCCTTTTCTTCATTTCATTTTCTAATACCACTGGAAAAAAATAAGTGCTTTAAAGAATAAAATGTGTGTTTCCCATTTTGTTGCACATACCCAAAACCAGAAAAGGGTCCAAGGTTGCAGGGGGTCTGGGACTGCACACTGGGTGCTGAGGGCAACATGTGATCTGCAGGCTGCCCTTCATTGGTTTAGAATACTGAAGTGATTGGGGATGTTTCATGATTCACTACCACTCACCAACCATTGTACTGTATCTTGAAATTAGCTTTCCTACGTTTGCATTTTCCTCAAAATGGGCTCCTGCTGAACAATATAGAAATGTGGTCTTGAAGAGTTGTTTTTGTGAGGTTCTGCCCAAAGGGTCCCTTCCAGTCATGATTTTTGGGTGCCTGTTTGCTTAGGCTTGGCCTTGTATGAAAAAATTGGGTAGGTAGGGCTCAAGCCATTCAAGGATTTATATGCAATGACAAGCACTTTCAATCTGATTCAGTATCTATTGGGAGCCAAAGTTCAATCTATATCTAGTAACCTCGGGGTCCTACAAGAGAGATAGCAAACTAGATCTATCGATAGGATTCCGCTGCTTGCCTAGTCAACCTGACTTGGCACCCAGACACTGCTATTACACTTCTCTTCTTATTCTGCATTAATGGCAGGTCTTCTTGAATGCAGTCCTTAGTGACACAGGTCAAAGGTAAATTCACAAATTGTTATAAGTACTTTTTGAATTGGAGAAGGCCAGCAACAGCTAGAACATCAAGAAACAAACATTAAGTCAAAACCATCTTTGTCTCCTCATTTCTTACCAGTGTAGATAGAGGCTTCTCTGGCAGCAACAGGCATATTGGAAGTGTTTGCTACGAGAGCAGTTCTCTTCATTATGCTTTCTACCTTACCATCCACTTCCATAGTGAGCTACAAAGACAAATGTTCAATGAAAACAAAAGGGTATTCATTTTTCAAAGGAAAAATAAGAGTAGATACTGGAATTAAGATTCACAGATTTTGACCACACTATATTATTATCCCATTACGATGCAAAAATATACAATATTTCCTCCAAACTGCTATGCTTAACAGGAACAAGCCAAATTATTCTTTCCACAGATTTTTTTAAAGGGTTGATATGCCCAATTTAAGATCCTGAATCATGGAAATAGTAAATTCATCCTCAAAAACTGAACTCAGCCATATATCCCTAAAAACCATTCTGATAACTATCTAAAAATTCAGTACAGAATGTGCAGAGATTCAGAGGGACTGCATGGAGATAACTATGAAATGGACTGTAGCCCATTAAAGATTCTGCTAAAATGAATTTCTTAGTATTTAAGGGGTCACAACACTCTTTGCTTCTTTTCCTAAGAATTATCTTTAAATTCACTCCTGCCAGGATAAAACTGCTGCCTCTACTTCTGAAATTCTGTGCATTGTTTTAGATGATTTCTCCTAGATTTTAATATTTAATTCACCTTTTATCAATAATCTCAAGTCACGATACAATGGACAAAAATAAAATGAAACAAAACATAAAATACACCAATACAATTATGTATTTTTTACCACTTTTTAAACTGGGCCACTTTTTAACCTATGACACATTTTGAATCAAGTGAGGGGAACTTTCCTGGACCTGTGGGCTGCACAACTGCTTAATTAAATATTTTGGATTTATAAAGGTTGTAAAGTGCATGTCCAATGATGTAACTGGAGGGGCTGGGAGTGGAATTTGGTAGCATCTAAGAGCCACTAAAATAGAGTTGGGGGCTACATCTAGCCTACATGTTGCCCACAGAGTGTCTCTCTGAAAGCAGATTCTTAGAGCAACTCTGCTCATATTGAATTGATGGTAATAGCTGTATAAAAGTGGCAATAAAATGCTGTTCAAAAAACATTTTACATTCTAAACCTGCTGAAATTAAAAAACAGATTTTGAGCTTTTATTTAATTTTTCCCCAAGTCTTATTATTTAATCACTAACGCCTGGTACAGAAACAAACATATTTGTACAGCTCATAAAACCATCATGGACATTTTAATTATTTTTTAGTTTAAGGGAAATAAGAAGCTTGCTAAATAAAAAGCCAATATATTTTTGGGAAAGCTTCCAAGAATGTTTGCTTAAATTAAATTGCAACATGGAGCCAGAACTTCCCACCTGAATTCCATTTGGACAGTATTGTCATCCCAGTACCAACCTCTGGAAAATCTCTGAGCACTTCTGACATTTCATTTCCCCGTTCACCACAGCCTACATAGATAATAACGTCACTGTTGGAATATTTGGAAAGGGATTGGGAAATAACCGTCTTTCCACACCCAAACGCCCCAGGAATAGCAGTAGTACCTCCTTGAACACACCTAGATGAAAAAGATGTTCATATTAAGTCAGAAGAAAACACAGTGGAAAATTGCTGTGTAACACAGGGCTTTGCAAAACAATCAGCAACTCTATAATCTCACTTGGCTGCTCCAGCCCATTTTCCCACTGTTGAGCTACCTTTCATATTTTGGAAGGTTTTCTAGTTCTTGCCATTCCAGAGAAAAGTGCTCTAGGGTCCCAACTAATACTCCATCCCATCAATCTTCTCTCTCCTAGATAGAAGATAAATAAACTGGGCAAGTGAGCAAATTTTGCCTTTGTCAGCATAAAGAGCTTAATCCTGACTCATCAACAGCACTAAACTTCTTTCGTTTTGGGTACAGAAGAAAGTAAGGGAGGGAACCCTTGCTTCTGGATATAGGAACTCAGTCCCTCTAATAATTCAAGATCAAAGAAAGACAGTAATAGCAAAACTAGAAAGATGGAGCCATTGTAGAAAACACCAAAGGCATTACCTATATGATGCTGCCATGTTAACAGGGTAATAAAGTCATCTACAGGGCTCAGGCGAACTGTAGGGCTGAGCATCTAATAGAGGAATAAGTGAGCAGCTACAAGTAATAATCTCAAGCTTCACTGAAGTCATACTGGGCCAGCCACCATCAACAATTCAAATCAGAGATTGGTCCCAAATGGGGATAGGAGAAAAAGGTCCCATTGATGGCTTCTACAGCCAAAATGGGATGAAATCAACCTGAGGTACTTGGAGGGGCCCTGAGATAAACACTCCTGTTTTGCCTTCCTTCCAGTCTACTATACAGGACAAAGCTAGCAAATAACATGCTTCCAAACATCAAGGAAACAGGAGAAAAATTGGCAATAGGGAAGAAAGGTTCCTGTTAGCTCAGTCCGTGGACTAGTTATCTTTAAAAATAAATGTTTCTATTTTCTGTTAACTTAGATGTAGTACTTTCTACACTAAATAAAGTCAGATTGCATCCAGCAATTATATATTATTGCTGCAGGATCTTTGAGAAACATTTATACATTCATTTTTTCATTCATTCATGCATGCATTCATTCATTCATTCATTCGATTTATATCCCTTCTGCCCTTCAGGAGCTTAAGGTGGCAACCATCACATTCCCTTGTCCATTTTTCTCCATAACAACCTGTGCTGTAGGTTGGGCTGAAAGAGAGAGAACAAGTGTCACTCAAGGAGCTTCCATGGCTGAGGGGGGATTTAAACCCAGGTCTCTCTGTGCCAGTGCAAAACTTTTCCATTCATACTGAGCTTGAAGTGGGTTGTCTGACCTTACTGGAAGGGTTCCAAAAGTGTTCGACCCATTTTAGAAGTGTTTAGAGGCAGTCAGAACATTGCCAGAATACTTCCAATAAGATCAAAACAACTCAGACAACAGAGTGTTTCAAGTTCAAAATGTTTTTAACCTGAAATGCTTTGCACACTCTTCCTGAATATTCTCCCACCCTGCTAAAGAAACTTTTTTGGTAGAATCACATTATTGTGTTTTGGCTGGAATAGATACAGAAGAAAAATGAATACAAGTTAGATTCAGCAGCTTAACACTGACTACTGATTGGGTCAATGAGGCACATTCTTCGACATTAAGTCTTGAAAAGAATCTGGCTTCTCTTAAACTTCTACCTATATAAATGGTTTCACATACCAACTGAATAATTAGTAACAGAGAGCATGGTTATCAAGCAATTCAACATACTCCCCATATACTGCATACTACTTCAGAAGAAGTGCATAGAAAAAAACCAGGCAATTCTTTGTTCTAGTTTCAGTATGGCGTATTGGTCTGGGAAAAAAGAAATACAGACCCCATTTAAAACATAAAGTCACTCTTTTCTCTGAAAGTCATTTTTCTATCTGAAACTAAATTTTACCAAGAGGTCAATTTTACAGTGGAGATTTGTTTCATGTTTTAATGTTGAAATAAATGTACATGTTTATAATTTATTTAGCTTGTTCAATGTAGTTCCTGCCTTTTCTCCCAGAGCTCAAGGCATCTGTCATATTCCCTTCTCATTGCAACCAGAGTAGGAGGTAGCCTGGAAGTGAGAAATAGCGTGAGAAATAGCTCCCTCGGTGAGCTTTCAGACTGAGAAGGGACTCCATCACACTGCAGTATACAATAATTGTGATTCGTTAAAAAGAGAGAGCATAAATTAGCACTTTCAACAAAAAAGCAGTCAAAAACAACTGCTACTTACGGAAATAGCGCATCAAGGACTCTCTGACCAGTTAAAAGAGGGTGATTTGCGGGTAATTTTTCTGTGACAGGACGGACCTGACGTACAGGCCAGACCTGGACCATTGAAAATTTCTCCTTCACATCCTCAAACTCTAGCTCCAACACAACATCCTACATGAAAGCAGCAAAACAGACATTAATGCAAATGACAGAGATTGAGAACAAACGAACACTACAAATACAAGACTAGAGCTAACTTCAGTAGTCAAACAGCAACTATGTAAGTAGAGTGGGGTCCTGCAAGAATTTGGGTTGGGCAGAAGCAGCAGGGCACAAACAGCAAAGAACTGTATTTCCATAAGCTGCCTCCACCATAGCAGTTCAGATGCTATTAAGGACATCTACAGGCTTCATGGAGTTTCTTAAAACTCTGCCAGTTTTTTGCTAGAGGGAGACATACCATCATTTTTCCTAAGATAAACAATATATTTACCCTATTTAAGTTCTCCATAAGTGCCCATAGGGGCAGCACTTGCAGGAAATAGCCATCTACCTCAGAGGTCACAATTGTCTACAACATCCTTCATTGACTTTATCCCTTCCAGATGCACTGGGCCTATAATTCTCACAATACACTTAGAGGGCACCATTTTGGAAAAGGCTACCTATAAAGTACAAATAATTTTAAAGCTCTGTTTGGCTCATTAAGGTGTATCTGTAACATTCCACACAGTCATGTTGTTCCTCATCAGTATTGATTCATCTATACACTAGTTTCAGTGGGCAAATACACACACACACACACACACTCTCTCTCTCTCTCTCTCTCTCTCTCTCTCTCTCTCTCTTACAAGTGCTTGTTAAGGGAAATTAGAGAGGAAGGTTGACATCTATACATTTCTGTTATTCTTCTTATCTCAAACCTGTAGCAATCCTATAATTTGAGCAAGGATTTGTAGTGAGGAAATGTAAATAATGGGAGGTGTTTCCTCCAATTTGTTACCAGGTTTAAAACAGTGCAACCAAAATCCATGTATTATTTAGGACAGACAAGCTTAATTGAAAGAAAAACTTACAGATGCATCATAATTTCCAGGTGGAGCAATGTACGTTATTGTACCTCTGTTTCGTGGGGGCAACATGATTTTATGTTTGATAAGGGAATTCTCATTCACTAGACCATAGATATCTCCACCTGTAATGTGGCTGCCAACCTGCAATTAAAAAGAAAATCTGAAGTTACAAATACATGCTCTATATTTGAATGTCTACTATAAGGGTGAGTGATACATTTAAGGTTGAACACCACATTCCCTTGGAAGAAGCAGTTGAGGGCCATCTATTGACAGAATTAGCAAATGCCTTTTCTCCTTTTCTAGCAATACAAAGTACAGCACTCCCCTAAATACAGAGGATGAATTGGACGCCACAGTACAGGCAAATCATCTGAGGAAAATGTCCTAAAAATATATAATCACAAGTGTGGAGATGGAATGTAAAGAGTATACACGTATAAACCAAGTAAACATATACACAACACTGAATATATGCTAGTGTAGCTCTATAATCTAGTAAGACAAATTTCACACCAAATAGATATGAAAGAGTATCTCAGTGCAATAAACATAACTGCTTCCTTTTATAAGTATTCTCAGCTTATACTTGTCACGTAAGCAGGAATCCTCTCAGTGAGTTGCCAGGCTGTTGCATCCTTGCAGTCCTTCACCAGGAGGGAATCAAGAACAAGGAAATAATAAAGCCCACCGCTTTACATGGATGTATGATTTGAGCTGGAACAAAGATGGCAAAGTAAGAGGTACTTCCTTTTTTCATATGCATTTGGGATGGAAGTACAGTTTATATTATCATCATTGTTCAGCTATACTGAAACTGGAGAGCTTTGTCTCACTGGCCTATAGAGTTACTCTCTACTATACATCTTATGTTGTGTGCATGCTTTACATTGGTTATATATTTTTATTCTTTACATTCTATCCTCGGATTTGTCCAAGACTTATGATAATAAATTTTCCCTTGGTGGTTTGTAACAATTGTATTTTCTTTATTTACTCTTCTGTGTCTTGTGACCCACTTCATGTCCTTCCCTCTCATCCTCACAGACTTAAAAAAGTCACTATTAAGTCACTCTTTCTACTTCAAAAATAGATAGTAAAAATAAGAACTTCTTAAACTTCTACTTTGTTTTATTTGCATCCTCTACTTCCCACACAACTCTGATCTCCAGCAGTTTTTACAACTGACAGAGACCAGCAGGCAAGCAATTCAGGAACCTTTCAGGAGCTAGCACAGGAACCTCTCAACCTGATTAATTTGATTTATATGTTATCTTTTTAATCACAAAGATCACCAAGGTGCCTTAAAATAAAAATGACACATATAGAGACAAAAATCAATCCAAATAGAAATACGAAAATAAATTAAAGCATAAATAAAATTACTGCCCATTTAAAGCCATGAATGCTCTTCTAAAAGAAAGAATGGGGGCCGATAAAACTCCCAAAGGAGTGGATTCCTCAACTTGGGAGCTACCCTGGGGAAGACCCTCTCCTACACATCAGATAGATGAGTTTCTGGCAGAAGAGGTAGTCTTCTAGATCTCAGGAATTGAGAGATTCCTTATGGGACAGCTGATACCTCAGATAGTTATATCAAAAGCTTTTTAGGGCTCTGAAGGTTCAGCCTCACTCAGAACAGCCTGATGCTTTCGACAGCATGTTCCATACCATTGTTCTGATAACATTTATGACACAAAGCAAAAGCTGCCTTACCAAAAAGATTTATACTTTTGAGACGTAGCAGGATGCCTCTTCTGATATGTCTGTTTATATGCAAGTGCGTCGTGGAGGGAGGTTTTTTTTTTAAAAAAAGGGAGATATTTGCTAGTCAGACTGGTATGAAGGGATGGAGGACAGTGAGGAGTGGCCATGGCCTGGGAAAGAACACTGAAGTAACAAAGGGTAGGAAGTTGTAAGTAAGAAAGCTTGCAGGGAAAGAAAGCCAGGATGTTCTTTGGCCTTCCTTCTTTTCAGGTTGTATCCTAAGCAATTAAATCATGACAAAGAAGATAGCTCCTCTGACCTAAAAGTTATACTTTTAATGAAATTAATTCAGCTTCTGAATTTAATTCTGGATGAAAGCACTATGGTATATGCAAGCTTGTTGATAAAAGGGGGAGAATTTGTCTTTTCCAGCTCTCTGCCATATTATGCCATTGGTGTAGCAGAAGTCAGGAAGATGGTGGCTATGATTTATAGAAATTCCATCTTGTGGACTAGAAGCTCCATCCAAAGGACTGGCAATTTTGAATATATGCTACTGTACTGTGTTTGGATGATGAGGACAATGCAGGGATATTGTCACTGTATCATCAACGTATCTACTGATATTGCCCAGTCATGAGTTGCTCAGGATTGCATGCCCATTCTGGTGACCACAGACCTGTCCTAACACATTTTTCACCCATTCAAATACAGCAGGGCACATCCTGGATTTGATAGTCTGAGGATGAGGAGAGCTCTTTTTGATTTGATTGACATGGAAAGATTGTTCTCTAGTCAGTTACAAACCTCCAAAGGGTGAAGGATCAGTTAAAATGGTCTGATCCAGGTACCTGATGGATCCGAACGGTTTCCTGAATGAGCTTGGGGAGTTTCCTATCTCATCTGTAGGTAATTCTGTTGAAGCCCTGTAGGAGTGTGCAAAATATTTGAAATCCAAACAAAGTGGATTTGAAACAGCCACTTTGATGGTTTTGGAAGTATTTCAGACTTGAAATGCAATGTTTAACTTAACTTAATCAGGAGCTATAAGTACTTTCATATTTTTCAATATGGAAATTTAGGAAGAAAAAAACCTGGCACAACAGCTGATGGATACTAGTACCCTAGTGTTCCATTTTAGTGTGGAAAATCCTTGTTCAAACATGTGCTAAACGTCTACTGAAATATTTGAAAGAACCCAAAATAACCTACCCGCAGGTTTTTTATAGGCGTGAAATCCCATTTGATATCTCTACTCAGAGCTGTCACATTTACTCCTCTGGGGATGTATATACTTTGTGTCCGGCTACTAATGTCTGTCAAAGGCCTTTGGATACCATCAAAAATGGCTCCCATGATACCAGGGCCGAGTTCCACAGAGAGTGGCTTGCCAGTGCGAAGCACAGGATCTCCAACTGAAACACCAGCTAAAAAGTTTGTTGAGGAAATTACTCTGGAAAACAGTGTCAAGTACAATCAAAGTTGGTGCAAATTTTTGCCTCATGATGAGACAAAAGAAATATTCACTGTTAACATTCCAAAGATCCATTGTTAACCATCTAAACCAAACATTTCATGCCTCAGTCATGCCTGCGCTTATAATTTTCTAAATTTTCCAGCTAAACAGAGCAGAATTTAAAACAATTTATTTGCCAGAAATAGATGGGAATATATAAATAACAGATAGGCTGGTATTCTCTAGAGGACTGAGAACAATGTGGAAATGTTTCTAATCCTATATTGTTTTTGGATAGCTAGGGAGTGACTATGGCCTGGATTTTTTCCCCCCAGCTTCAACTGGTATGCTAACTGCAACCACCAGCAGTAGGCAAGGACCTTCCACTATCCTTCATTCTTAGCTACTTCTAGATTATTCTATAGTACTGTGTTTTTTCTGAGACACCCCAAAATGGAATACATTTCTAACAATATGTTATAGCTGTTTTAATTTTTTTAAATTTATATTTCAAATTTGTCACTGCCCATCTCATTACAGAGTGACTCGATTCATACTGATTAAAGGTCTACTTCTACATGCTTCAATTCAGGGTCATGCAAATTTTTGATGGTTAATAATAAGAAAAATCCAGCTATTTTAGCTGATTCCCTTCTGCTTTATATGTTGAATGACACTCTTCATTTTTTCCATCTGACCTTACTTGATAGTTTTTTAAGCTGCTAAAAAAGCACCTTATAGCTGCTATTTATTGCACTGTGTAATTCTTCACAGTAATTTTAACGGATTTAGATTCTTCTTCTTATGAATAGCTCTGAAAAACAATGTCGCTTAGACAACATAAATACAACATAAAAATATTGAAATGAGTTTCAATTTTCCAACCATTTTTGTAAATTAGCATTATACATGAGAATATTATAAAATGCTTATAGTTTAACTGTAATTATTAGACCAGGCCATATTCTGTCTTTCCATTACTTTGTACCCTCTAAACTCACATCTTAATCTAAAAAAATCTTAAGTTGCATATCATCTGAAAGGATACAAGTTTCCTCATACACCTGGATAGTTGCCATGTCACCCTCCAATCGGATAATCTCTCCTACAAGTTCACTATTGCCAACTCGTACCAGTTCATACATAGCTGCTCCTGCCATGTTGCAAGCAGTGACCACTAAGGAAAACAAAGGATGAAATAAATTGAATTATGATTCTAGCTGAATAATAGCTTTATATTTTCTTAACTACTATAAATCTGGTCTTTTGGCATGATCAGAAAGAATTAAGTATTATTTTAATGTATAAATGTGAGGATAGGATTCATGTCTAGCGTTTTCTGAATATGAGCTCAACTAGCAGATATTGGGCATGCAAGAAAGATAGCAATGTCAGAAAAAAATATGAAGTCACTCTAAAGCATAGAAATTCTTCTATCCAGAATTCTTCTTCCTTGGGAACAGTAATGGACCAGAAATCTCACCCCTCCTGCCCAGCTATTCAGCTGCTAGCTTAATTATTTAAAGTTCCCTAACAGTCCTACTGAATTCTTCACAGTGCTCAGTTAAAATAGCCACAATAAGCAGGGAACGCAACAGTGCACAAGATGGATCTGAAAGGGTAACTAAGGGAATCTTCTAAATTGCTGATCCCAGGTTTCTTGCCATTTATCATAGAAACTGGATTTTCAGTAGAATCCTTCAGTGAAGAAAACTTCTGAAACTTGGGTCAGACTGGATCCTGACAGGCTTGATGTTATATCCAAACCTATAGTAGATGTGAAGGGTTTGGATGATGCATGTTTGAGAGGGAATATCATAAAGTACTGATGAAAATGCATCAGTATGAACTTTAGTTATGTGCATCATTGTGCCTATAAATGCTGGTGAGAACTACCAAGAATACTTACAATATAAACAAACAGTTAACAAAGTGAAGCTATACTAGCCATACAGCAAAACACATGTACCTGAGATAATTAATAGAAGCAGGCAAAAGAAAAGGGGGAAAAGAATCAAGTAATGGTAAGAAAAAATCATGGTTTCTTTAGTAATCCAAGAAATGTATGGCTATAGTAACAAAACACAATTAACATAAATTATATTTCAGCTTGTGTGAAAATCACCATTGTTCTTTGATGTTAGCTTCTGGAAGATCTTTCGTGTCAAATTTCATACCACCACTATCTTCTAATTTTTGCAATTCTGACAAAAAATAATTAGCTAAACTGTCATCCTATACATATTAATATGAACATGAGTAAACATGCATAGAATTGTATATATACTCTTTATAACTGGTTTTTAGCCATCTGTGAGTCTGCATTACCAGATCATCATGCCAGAATGTTTCAAAGCTGAGCTTTTTGGTAGGACTGCCTCCAATTTGTGTATTTTCACACACAAAACAATGTAAGTTCTCAGTTCCATTCCAACAACAGCTCAGAATGAATTAGGCCATCATAACAGGATTGGAGGAAAGATTGTGTGATACTGTTCTTTGGAAACAGCACATGAAATTTGCTGAAGGGCAGAAAGATCTTTGAGAATGGCAAGGACTCCAAATGAAATGGCAGTACTGAAACTAGGAGGTGTCCATTAAAGCAAACAGTCTGTTAATTTCAAAAAGGATTCTATGCACGTGTATTTTAGGCATGCATAAAATGGGAAACAGGATTTTACACATGCTCTGAAGCAAACAGACAAATTTAGTCTTTGTATTCAAGTCCACTGAATGGGGATGCATAAAATCAAGCTATTTCTGTACTATAGTACAGCATAGCAAATGTTGTAGTAAATAAAAATCTGGAACAAGAATTAAACAAAGAAATTTATGGGGCTGGGCTTGAAGGCTGAGAGCAAGAAATGGTCATTTTGGTGACTTGAAGAACTTGCTCCCAAAATTCACAAAGCCTGGAATCTGGACAAACGACTTCAGTCAAGTTATGGCAATATGTATAAGGCTCGACCTGATGGCCATCTCCCAACTACAAGAGTTCAGGAGAAAGTCCCTCTATTGCAGGGAGCTCAGTGCTACAGTGAGTCCATTTCTGAAAGAAAGGCCACAGGCCAATGGGAAATTCTTGATAAAACATATTGTGAGGAAACAAAATAGGCTCATAAAGGTTGATATATCGACAGAAGAAAGAAAGGAAAAAAATGTTCAGTAATGCCTGAGGGAAAACCAGCTGAACTTTTCTCATGACACTATGAGAATTTCTCACTATGATAAAGACATTTTATACTCGATATTATTCTCTGTGTGGACATGCACAGAATAGAGCACAGTTCTGTCTTAAACTGTTTTGAAAGCCTGGAATAATATACTATGCAAGTACAGTACAGACCCATAATTTAGCACTGCATTACATCTAGTTAGATGGTGTCATGAGAAAAAATAAAAGATATATTTTGAAAAGCATACAGTGAACTCAAAACACTGTACTGTATGCATATAATCTAAAGAAAAGTAGTAGAGGCAAAAGAGGAAGGCAGAAGATTTCTGGAGGATTTCTCAAACAGAACGAAGCACTACCTACCAGGCCCTGAGACTCCATAGACATAGCCAAAGAAGTTTTCTCTATCTTCATCACGGATTTTGGGAAGTTTAGAAAAATCCATCTTAAATCTTCAACAATCTGGAAAACAAATGCAAATAACAGGGCAGAAGAGGGGTGAGGGAAGCATTTATTCTTTAAATTTGCATATCAGATTATTTTGGTCAGTATCCAGCAAACCAGAATGAATGCCATTAATTACTACCACCGTTAGAGTTTTTGAGCATAACTTGCATTCTCTTAGTTGTGACACTGTCAATTAATGAATTTGCCTTCTCTTCCTATGTTTACTTAACAAAGTTCTCCTTAACATGTATGGAATATGATATGACTATTTGAGTGCCTAAGTATTTACATCTGTACCTGCATTCCTCTTGGGTTTGCAGTCTCTGTGGAAGTGATACATATGAGTATTAAACTATATTAATTGTGAGGCAGGTGCATCATGACAAAACAGATGAAAGTACTAGAGAACCAACTGCAGCATTCACATATGATCTAGGCCCCATCATCAGTGCCACATAAAAGAGGGACTATGACCATGCAGTTTGATGGCAGATCTCTGGAAGAAAAACACTTCTCAGGAAAGCTGCAGATAAAGACACTGTCTAGAAAAAGATGAACTAAGTCATCTGAATAGCATTATGACTCTATTGTCTAGACTTTGTAAAACAAAAGACCTGAGATTTTGAGCTTATGAAGGAGCCCAGCTCTCCTCACAAACAAAAATATTGTTCAGACATCCAAAGAATGAAAGGAAATCTCTAACAATACAGTCCAAAGAAATTTTGATATTATTAGATCTTGCAATAAATTAAAACAACACATAATGTTCAACACAAATAATATTATCTGGATGAAGGGCAACTTTGTACTTATGGAACAACATCAAGAACAACAAAGATAGGCCAATCTTAGGTGCTGTTCTAGCAAGGAAATTGCTATCAGAAACACACATTTTACAGTCAGTTAGTGCAGCTCAACTGGATTAGAATTAAAGGTAAGACCCAGAAGTAGTCATAGAGTATTCTGGGCAAAAAAGACCTTAGAGGATTGTCTTGTAAATATATGCAAAAATATAGTGCTCCACTGAAACAGTAGCTGTAGACCTCTAGAGGATAGAGTTGATACCACTTCTGGAGTTATAAAATAATTTGAAAGAAAAATAACCTAAATATTTTCATCTAACTAGGATTGCTCTGGGGATACTGCTTTATAAGAAATTAGAGAATGCATTCATTTAGAAGTATATAACCACCATACTGATGGTTTCTTAGTAGCCTTAAGTACATCAGGAACTAGAAACCCTAAAGGCAGACGCATTTCATACTCTAAACACAACTAAACAACAACTAAGGTAAACAAAGGTACAAAGGTAAATAACTAAACAACCAGGTAAAATGTTCATAGGTCCTTTCTCTCTGCAATGTGATGAGATTCAAATGAGATGAGAGCTTTCAGTATTTTCAGTACACATACTTGATCTCAGCAAAAATGTATTTTCAGTAAAAAAAAAAAGACACAGAAGGACTGAAAAACATACCTGTTGAGGCCCTCAAAGAATTACTAGCATTTCTTTCTGAATCATAGCAACCACCCTTGCCAGAAGTAGAGAAAGCAGGAATGCATATAGCATTAGCACTGATAACCAGAAGGCTACATTGCCTGGTGCAAGACTTGCAAATGATGCTGCTGCTTTAACTATTTGAAAAGAGGTCCTTCAAGTGCATTCCTGTATACTGCAAAACATCTCTTTTCCATAGTTTTCCCAGCCCTATGAACAAATCAGCATATGGCTGTTTTCAAATGGAAAATCAGTGGCAAAAGGTACATTCTGCATTCTTGTATGGAAACACCTGAGATGATCAGTGCAGCTGCTGACCTTCAAATGTAGTACAAGCAGACGCACCAACTTCAAACCTTCAACAACAAATGGAGAAGTGTGAAGGGACAGGTTCCCTCTTGTGTTGTTTGCAATTACTTGAATTGCATGTCCTTGAAACAGTATTCTGAATCCTTGAAGAGCTTTGAAAATAGCCACAGCTCCAGAACACTGATATGAAATGTTGTCTCTGGCACCATGCCACTGGCCCCATATGGGAAAAATGCCACAGGGGACATCCTAGTCCTTTGTGATGCATCTGTAAATGAAATGCTAGTGAAGCACTAGCTAAAGAATCAAAGTTCAACTCATATTTGAAGGAAAAAATACTAATAAAGTCCTGCACCTGGAAAGCAAAAATGGAAGGCACAAACATAGGAAGATGACCCTAAATTTAAGATGCTCCCCCTGAAAAAGGAAGAGATAGAAAAAAGAATAAACAAACATTCTTTGCAATTCACAGATTCCCTATCTTGTCAACATATGGTTGCCAACTCCAACCAATCCTAGACAATTTTCTCTCCCCATACAAGCATACAAAAAGCTACATTCCAAAAAAGAGCAAGGCCAGCACAAAAAATAATTAAGAATTAAACTGATTGCCTATTAAAAAAGGTATTCTATCTATAAAGTAATTTAACCTCATCTGCAATATTCCAACGATTCCATGTTACATACACCATCCATTCTCATGTAAACAGTACAGAGACATCTTCTTTCCAGCAGAAAAAGCAAAAAAGAAGAAAAAAACAGGACGGAGATAGGTTAAGGGGTAACTGTACTGGGAAAGGAAGGAAAACATAAATGAGGAATGAAACTGCGTGGAGATGAGTTGAAAAGGTAGCTAAACAAGGAAACAAATAAAAGAGAATGAAGAGCTGTTTGGAAATCATTAACATGATTATATCAACCAGATAAGCAGTTCATCCTAAACAACAGTTGATTCTTCAACCCAATCTTCAAATGTGTCCACACTTTTCAGCAATAATGTCTGCATTTATTTGGATTTTCTGTGTCCCTTATTCCAAAAAAGAGTTTCTATTCTCTTTAGAGGATTCTCTAAGATTACATTCCCCAATTCACAGAGTCAGTGGTAATATTTACAGAGATACTCCAACACATCATTATGACCTGAGACTCAAGAAACCACTAGAAGTTCCTTTCTTTAGCTGAACCAATGCCAGTCACGACCTTACGGAAATAGGAATTACCAGGTATCAGTTATTTATATTTAGTCTTAGCTAAACTTAGCTAAACTGTGGCATGTGAGGGGCTGCTTTTGAAAATGCTTTAAAAGTTCAATGTGTTGAAAATAGAACTTTTACCTTATTAACAGATTATGATGAGCGATCATGTGATGCTACAGTTTCTTTCCACTGGCATTACATCCCAATTAATTTCCAAAGAGAATTCTAAGAGTTGGTATTGTTTTTAATACCCTGAACAGCTTGGAACAATTCTACAGTAATGCCTCTTTCCTTATGTACTGTATTGACCTTTCATCATTTTTATTACTGAGGGATTGTTTTTAATCTATGTAATCTGCCAAGAACATTTTTGATAATAGCTGAATTAAATCTATCATAAAGAAGACAGACTTTATTTCTTTGTTGCTTCTTCGTTCTCCCTGCTTTCTCCCTGAGGGAGATTCAGGGAAAAAAAATCAGCCAACTATTGCTGCTACATGTAAAGCCTCATTGGTTCCAAAGTCGAACTTGGGCAGCTGGAAAGGCTTATCTGAAAAGGCATGGGTTGGTGGGTCTCCTTGATGGTGCTTCTTTCTGCTTGCCTATGTAGGAGCAATTCTATCACCAAAGCCTCTCTCGTGGCACTTGTCTACCTGCCTGCTGGTATCTCCATAGTTTACTGAAGTGCTTGACACAGCTTGTTTGGTTTGCTTACCTTTGTTGTGTGCATTTTCAGATGCCCTCTCTTAACAGCAGCAGTGCCATTACTGCTGAAGTCTATCTTTCAAAAAGGAATCTCATCAAGACCTGGCCACCTTCGATGCTTAGGCAACCAAGTCTCATTTAAGAACGGGCAAGATAATCAGAAAATCCTAGATAAATCAAGCAGTCTCTGTGCTACTTCTTAAAATCAGTCAGGGTGAGTTGACAATTGAGGCAGTAAACACATCTTCTCAAACACGTTTAGCATGGATAACATCAATATATTTAGTTTTTGAAATATTAGTTATACTGAACCAGGACACCCTGATTTCTAGACTTCACTTGCCAAGTACTGATATACAGCATTCAGTATTTCCTGTGTTTGAACTCCTTCAACTCTGAACAGCCAAAAAATAACTACATTTGCCAATATTTTGAAAAATGAAAATTCAACATTAAAATATCTGCTAGATTTAAACACATTTCAACCATTTCTGTGCTGTTTGATAGACTAAGGGTTGGCAAGATGGTGACTACTGGCATCAGTGTATTCCCACAAATTTGCCACTGCATCAATTAAAATACCTAACACCTATGAATTAAAAAAATATCTCAAAAACCCTTCAGCAACTGGAATTACTTCAGACTTTAGTCACCAGCAGCTTAATTTCCCCATAATAATTCTGACCCATTGTGGCAAAAAATAGCATATTTTACTATGCAAGATTCCCAACCTCCAAGGAAAGAGAAAATGGAAAGGGAAAATAGTTCTTGTTGATTAGGATGGTGGAGATCTCAAGGACACAGGAAAGGTAATGTACAGAGGTTCTGAGTGGTGGAGAAAAGGGTCAAGAGGCAAGGAAATGGTGAAGGGATGGTGGAGAAGAAACATGCAGGCTATGAAAAATAAGTCTGAAAAGGTGGCTTGTGGGGAAGATAGAAAAAAGAACTAGAGAGTACAAGTCATTTTGAACATTCAAGAGTATGATGCAGCACTAAGTGAACTGTACAGATCAAGAATATGCTCCAGAAAAGAGAGAAGCTGCGAGCATTACAGTGAAAAATCCAATACTAAGAAGAAAATATAATGCAATAATTATATTTTGATCTGTGTTAGTCCTTCCTACAAATCTGTAAATTTTCAGTATTTTATCATACAATTCTCTAGCTGTAAATTCTATATCTCCAATACAGACACAGTAGTTGTAGAACTAAATACACATTTCTTTGCCATTCTTTTTAAAAAGCTACTGTACTCATTTAAAATACTTTTATGTACAGCACAACATATTGATTGCTCCAGATCTATTTTAAGTATATTAAATAACCAATTTATAATGCAATGCTCCAAGAAGTGTCCTAATATAAACTATTCTCCATTTAGGATTTTCTTCTCTCAGGGTTAAAAGCAACACAACTTCAGTTAGACAATACTGTGGTACCTAACATCATTTGATCTCAGATTTTAAGAGACTGAAGCTTTTATACTAATGAAATTATGTTTCATTATGTTTCTCAGTTATAATTAACTTCAGAATCAATCTCTCTCAAAAGAATTTTACAGTAAAAATACAGGATAGATCTTACCTTAAAAAATAAAAAATATCCACCAAGAATATAAAGGCATCTAAAAGGAAGCTCTAAAGTAATTAGAAATAGCAAATAATTTGCTTTGTCTGAAACTCTCACAAATATGTAAAAAGAGAATAAAGAGTTTTCATACAGGCAGTTGAGAAATAACCACTTGACCTGATGACTCATCCATTTCTCCACCAGGACTGCTGCAGTAGCAAATATACTGTTAGAAGACCAACTAGCTTCAAAGCCCTTGAGACTTTCAACGCAGTCCACTATAACAAGATCCACCTATCAAAAGCAAGATAAATATGTCACAAGCTCCTTATTAAGTGTTTTACTACACAGGCCTGGCTTTTGCTACCTTGATTACGGCAGGAAGACGTTTTCAGATCATAACAAAGTTTGTACGCTGTATCTCTCTTCTTCACAGTTCAGAGCTAACAGCTGAACAAGATGCTTTTTCACCTTGAAACTACATCTTCTATCTACTTCTTTGCAGCAGTGCTTATTATATTTAGTTATACTGGATGGTCCAGTGACATCCCTATAAAATGATCATTCAACTACGATAGAAATTAGGCCCACATTTTCATTTATAAGAAAATACATGTCAGCTACACAACAGCTGAACATGGTAACTTATGACTTTATATCAAGTGAAACCAGATGTGTAGCAATGCTCCATACTTTTGGTCATACAATACCTGGAATCAAATGTGCTTTTGCACGGATTTTTAAAATTCAGACTCAATTGTTACAAACTAGTAAAACCTATTCTCACAGATGTTGACATACTGGTTTTCAATGTGATATATCAGAACAAAAACTGTGTCATGTATGATATTCAAAAACTTTGCTCCTACTTCTGGGAAACAACTATGTGCTGACAGTTTACTAATCATGCTGCTCACTTCTTCAGAACAGATTTGGAACTGAACTTTGCAACAGATTTACATACTTAATGCCTGTGTCCAATGGACTAGAATACCCACAAGTGATCATTAAATGTCATATGGATGACATTTGATAAGGTTTCTCTCTATTTAAATACTTAGATGTTTAGAAATTTCAATTCTGTAATTAGTAAAAACCCTTGCTTTAACATAGTGAATGTCTATACTTAAAACTGAAATAAAAATTCAGGTTTGAGAACTGCAATATAAAAATACATAAGCATTTTTCTCCATTTCAAGTTCCTGAATCTTGGCTTCATTCTATCAGAATTCTATTTAATTCTGAGTACAGGTAGTCCTCGCTTAACGACTGTCTGAAGTTACAATGGCGCTCGAAAAAGTTACTTGCAACCGGTCCTCACACTTACGACTGTCACACCACCCCTGCGGTCACATGATCGTCACACGATGCTTCACTTAATGACTGCCCCACTTAATGAATTTTCTGATCTCTATTGTGGTTGTTAAGTGAGTATTACCTGTATTTAGAACACACTGACATAGTATTTTTTTTTACTGAAATTCACAGCTGTGAAAAAAATTGAAGTTTTCTGACAGCCATGTGATATGAACATTTTAAAAGTTATCATTCTAATAGAAGGTAAAGGAACTGTGGATCGCTATTGTTTAAAAATAATTGCAGCATAATTTCAATCTTAGAAATAATTCTTATATTAAATGGCAATGAGAAATACTTTGAAATATGAGACATCCATTAAGATTAAAAAACAAACCACCTGACATGTTTAAAGGAGATCTAGAGCTATTTTACTGAATTACCATTTCTTCTGAATGATTGCTCCTTCTAGTACAATAGATTGTTTGAAGTCATGTACATTGTAGGGATACTAAAATATTCACATTCAAAAAAGACTCTCACAATACAGTATTAGACACTTAACAACTGTCTCACAAGAGACCAGAAATAATCATGCTGATTTATTCATTCTTCCCAATTCTGACACAAACTAGTTAAATCAGAAAGAATGATTAACAGTGAAGCATCCATGCATGATCTCTATTAGTCTGATGCTTTGACTGAGTTGTTCCATTCTGCCAGACAAACTATCATCTAGGTCAGTTTTCCAAAGCCAAATTAAGAGCAGAGTTATGGATTTTTTAAAAAAAGAATTCTATAATCTAATTATGAACTCTGGAATTGAATTAAATAAGAGCAATATGGAAGTGAAGCTGCCATTTCCAAACCCAGCAACAGGAAAATTTTTGAATAAGGCTCTGGTATTCAGCAAAACAACCTGTTACTGTATAGCGCAGTGTTTCTCAACCTCAGCAAATTTAACATGTGTGGACTTCAGCTCCCAGAATTCCCCAGCCAGCATACTGAAGTCCACACATCTTAAAGTTGCCAAGGTTAAGAAACACGGCTCTATAGAGTCAAATGGCACTTGGAATTTCCAAATATTCCACAAAAGGTAACAAAATACCCAATTCACAGAAGGGAAACCACTGATCTCAAAAAAATTCCATACAGGCAAAACATGCATCTTATATTTAAAAACCCACCGATCCTATGAAAGTACAACACTATAAAAACTATAAATACAGGTAGAACATACAACCCATCTCCTTGCAAAACAAGCATACACAAAAAGCCAGATTCATATGTAGGTACCCTACAAAGGATCAAGAATACACAGCCCTTTAAAACCAATATATGGATAACAAGACAATCTATGAATTCATATAGCACCCTAAATACTGCATTGTTTACAAAGTTCAATGGCTGGATTCACACATACTTAGTTGCACAGTAATTCTTCTACTCTAAACATATTCCTCAACAAACCAAAAGCACACTCCCACAAATACAAAGAAAAATAAATATTTTAACAATGGTAGGTTTGGGGGGATATCCTCTGGATACTAATAGAAGAAACTGAGATAAAATAAACCTAGAATTGGTTTTAGTAATTCGCAAGATGATTGTATTCATCTACAAGGATATGACTGTGTTTGCAGAACATGCAGAGCCATAGTTTACTGCATTAGAGGTAATGCTGGGGTTTGCATAGCACATGGAATATAAATTAACAATCCTAGTTTTACGCATATTAGTAAACCACATTTTAGCCTAAGGTGTTCTGTGAACTGAGCCTCTGAGTTCATGATTTATTAAATGGTTGATTAAATAAACCCTGATTGGCTGAATCACACAGCACTGTAAAGCAAAATTTTCTGGCCTTGTTCAATAAAACTGGGCTAAAATAAACCTTGGCTTAATGTTATAATTGTGCAAATGCAGCTCTAGACTCTGAAGTTAAGCAGGAAGAAAAAAAGCACAAAGTGTTCCATTTAAACAGCATTAGTATGCCAACTGTCATTTAATCTGCAAGTTTAAGAAAGCTACAGCTCTATGAAAAATCTCGAGACAGGAAATATGGTTGAAAAAAGCTTACAGATAGTCCCCTACTTACGGACGGGTTATGTTCCAAGAGGCTGTTTGTAAGTCCATTTTGTACGTAAGTCCAACAAGCAAAAAAAAAAAAGAGGTGGAGGCAGGAGGCAGGGCGCAGCACACTCCATTGCCGGGCAGGGCAGGAGACCTCCGCCCCCTCTCCCCTGTTCTTTGCCACCGCCCCCTCTCCTGCCCCACCTGGCAACGGAGCAGGCCGCGTAAACTAACCTTTCCTGGGAACTCCAACTTCAATGCAAACCTCAAGCGCTGGAGAAGGTGGGAGAGGGTTAGTTTGTGGTGCACTGCAAACCAACCCTTCCCCGCCTTCTGGTTCCAACTTCCGACCCGACTTCCAGTTCAGACTTCTGGGTCCATCCTGTTTGTATCGGTGAAAGTTCACAACTTGAAAGTTTGCAAGTAGGGGACTCTCTGTACTACTAATATTATATTACCATCAATGACCAGAATACAAAAGTTTACTACACTGTCAGGCTAGGTTTACAAATTGTGCTTAACTATTATTTGTCAAATAAACCAAAATGACTCTGTTTATTCATCATGGTAAGCCAAAACTAAACCAATTATATTATAACTTAGCATAGTAGTGCAGTGTGGCTGCATGCAGCTTGGCAAGTAAGGAGTAGATGGTGTAGTCTCAGAGGAGAGGGGAGTAAAATTAGAGACTTTTTTTTTTTTTTTTTGCATAGTCCCACAAATAACCCAGTCCTGCTCCATGAAGAGCTTTACATTGTACCCATAAGCTTACTGGGAGCCAGTGTAGCTTGGGAAATAGTGCTGTTACATGAGCATGCAGCAGTACACCCATACTGCTGCATTGTAAACCAATGGTAGTTTCCAAGTGATCTTCAAAGACAGCCCATGCCTTACAATGTGCACTGTAATAGTTCAAATGGGAGGTGATCAAGACATGAGTGACCATGAGCAGGGCCTCCCAATCCCAGAATGGATTTGTGCAAAAGCTTTCCTAACTATGGCTGCCAACTGCTCTTTGAGCAGGAGCTGAGAATCCAAGAAAACCACCCGGTTGTGTACCAGTTCTCCCTGGGGGAGTGGTACTCCATCTATGAATAATAATGGAAGGTCCTCAGATCCAGGGGGCCCTAAGACCCACAGCCACCCAGCCTGCCTAGAGTTAAGCCAAAATGTATTTTTCCCCATCCAGGTGTCCACACCTTCCAGACACCGGGAAAGAACTTTGATAGCTTCACTGGGTCAGTAAGGGATAGAGATGTATAACTGCATATCATCCCCATGTTGATGATACTTAACGCCATGTCAATAGATGACCTCAGACTGGTCAGAGGAAGTCAAGAGGGTAGGAACTTCTTAGAAACAAGATACTGGAAGCACATCATTCCAATGAGAACAAAAACATGGGTGCAGCTTAAGAAATTGTTGTGAACTTTCACCTGAAGTGTAAAGATACATGTACAGGAAATGGAAGGTGTGTGTAATCTTCAAGAAAATGTACCACCAAGTAGTTAATATCTGCAAAAGAAAGTACAAAAAGCTAAAGCATGAGTGGAACTTAGGCTCAAACAACTAAAAGGATTTTTAAAAAAATATACATCAGTAGTACAAAAAGCAAAGGTGTTGACCCGCATTTAGGGAGGATGGTAGGACATCCACAGGTAATGTGGAAAGGGCATATTCCTCAATTCCTACTTTGCTTTAGTTTTCTCAAAGAAGATATGTTCAAATAAACCTAAACGGAATGATTGAGAAAAATAGTTAGTAGCAACTTGAGCTAAGTAAAGAGATGATCAGGGAACATTTGCCAGCATGAACCAGTTAAGTCTTCTGGATGAGACTAATTATATATCAGAATCTTGGAACAGTTTGCAGATGTCATCTCAGACCCTTTTCTGTGATCTTTGAGAAATCATGGAGGACAGGCAAAGGACCAGAGGACTGGGAAAGGCCAAATATTTTTTCTAGCTTTGAGAAGAAAAAAGATGGCCTAGTAATTACTGACTGATCAGCCAAACCTTTAAAGCAGATTATTTTAACCTTTAACATCCCTCCACAAAATTCCCAAAATGAAAAATTACTTTCAGTCACGCTCACAGGGACTTTTTCTTGTACACATTGCTCTAGTAGTGGCACTGATGAAAGAGCAAGGCTACTGTATTTCCTTGTTATCAGTAGATGGAGACAAAATGCTGAAAAAAACACCTCAGTGTCTCTAATTATGAAGGAAAAACAAAACTGTAGAGGTTTTTTTGTTTGCAGGGAGAGAATTTTCCTATTACTAAACCTCCCACAAAAACAGTAAATGTGAATTAAGTAGTAATAAAATTAAAATTAAGTTAAGGAAAAATAAAAAGGATCCTACATACTTTGTAGTTTGGTCTTTGGCATACCAGGTGCAACACTTGAGCCAACAGAAGTTGCAAACCTGTAGATTAGCATGACATGAGACTCCAGTCTCAGAGAAGTTAGACTTCTAAGACAGTGATTCCCAACCTTTTCTATGCCCCATGCCCCTAGGAAATGTTTGATTAATGTTCGCACCCCTTACAAAAGTAATATCACATTTGAAGATGTGATGCTCAAGGCACACTGGCAGCTGGCTAAATGATGACTCTGGATTCGTCACGAAAACTCATGACTCGTCACTAAGGGTCACAAGCCACTCTTTGTTGTACCCCCTGAAATTCCATCTCACACCTCAAGTTGGGAACCCCTGTTCTAAGATAGAGAAGAAGAGGAATTTTGGCCTTGTTTATACAACATGCCTTGTCATGATGTGGTTTGGTTAGTTTTGGTTCCCCCTTTCTGTTCCTGTAGCTACAGCAGCTACACTAAGAGTATGACTAAGAAAACATATGGGGTGTGGGAAGGAGGGATACTTGTTGGAAAGCTGGTAACAGTATGAAAGTGGGTGGGAGAATTACCTAATAGGAGTGTGATAACAGGAAAGGATAAGCATTTTGATAGACTATCACTTCATACCTGCTCAGCCATTCAAAAGTGCCTTGAATCCTGTTTGGATCCCCAGCCTCACAAGGACAGCATTTTGTTCATTTGATTGCCTCACACTCAATAATCTGGTAAATCACTTACCAGGTCACTCTACATTACTCTTGGCATACTATGTGCACATGACCTTAGACTGAGATAGAGGTAATGTAGAGGTTACCAGGGTATGCATGTTGAAAACCAGACATGATATGGTACAGAGAATGCCTGGTTTTCAGTACGCATACCCTGGTAACCTCTACATTAGATCACATGTGTTATATATTATTCTGCCTTTGAGAATGATGGTCTAAACTATAGATGGTCCAGAAGACAACTGCAAATTTATAAACTGGAAGTGGATTCTCATTTTTATGCCAATTTGTTTTATTCTAATTCCACTCTTTTCAAAACATTAAATATAACAATTTAAGATTGGTATTCTCTATCAGTCTTTATCAGTCATTTGTGCACATCAAAGCCTGAAGTCCCTTAAAATACACACAGATATATTCATGATCAGCAATTCTTCAGTTTTTGGATACTGAATTTTACATTGTCACTGTTCTTCCTTTATCTTTTTTTCCTTACACAGTGGCAATAAGTATCAGTGGAGAAGCACATTGATTAGATCAGATACCAGTAGGAATCTGAAGTAAATTTTAGAAAATCTCCATATTAAAGCCAAAAGAGGCAAAACAGAACTTGAGGCAAAGGAAGCCTAAAGAGCAAGCTTTACCTACCAGCTCCTTAGAGCATTTAATCCCCTTTTTGGTTCCTTTTTATTACAATGACAGATAAATCTCCGCAATTGAGAAAATTTACTACGAGAAAATTGCTGGGCAGAATATAAATAGCTAAATATGGCTTTATTATAAAATAAAGGCAAGAACAGCCAATAGATACATTTAAAGATTATTAATCACCTACAACTTTTTTCTAAGATTGTAATCCTATAAAAACATACCAAAGGCTAAAACCTACTAGAATCAGTTGGGCTTCCCCTTGAGCTGATATGCATAAAGTTGAGTTACAAATAACACAACATAGAAACCATCAGAATAAATTTGAAAGGAAGGAAACTAGCCGGCACTATTTCTCCTCTGGCTAACGGCAGAGGAGTGTGTTTTCCGCCTTTCCCTGCGGAGGGACTGGCTTGGAGGTATGAATGAGCAGAACCGTTCTGTCACAAAGAGGCTCACCAAAACAGTGATTCCTCCAAGGAGGAAAAAAATCCGTTGGTCAAGCCGCAGATGTCGGATTCCGCCCAAAGACCAGAGGCCACAGAGGGAACTGAAAGAAGAGGAACCTTCTGCTCCGGAAAGCTCTCCCTCCCTCGAAAGAACTGCCCGTCCGGGGGAAGAAAGCGCGAACCACGGCACTCACCTCGCGCAAGCGACTGAAGCAGCCACACGCCCGTCCTGCAGCGCCGGGAGCAGCTGATCGCCCCGCCACCAATCACGGCGGTCTCCCACTTCCCCCAGGAACGACCTTCCCCGGTGAGTCCAACGCACTTGCGCCAATGGAAGTGACGTCACGCAACTTCCGCTTGCGATGTCTGAGGGCCGTAGGTTCTACCCCTGTTTTCTACGGCAGTGGGAAATCTGTTCTGCTGGTAGATCATTGACATCGTTCCCTGCTCTTTTAAATAAACACAAACAGGCAGAGGACGAGGGTGAAAAAGAGCGGAAAGGGGTCTTCAGAGTGCGCGTTTGCACCCATTTTTTTTTAAATAAACCGGAACTCCATGACTGTTTAGCACGTCAACCATGAACCCTGGTTTGCGAATCACACCAAGCCACAAATCAAACTAGCGTAGGGCTTAAAATGTCGCGTGAATGCAACATAGTCCCACGAGGAAAATGAATCAAAGTCCAGAGTTGGACAATCGTTTTATTCAAAATGTGAAAGGGTACAATATGTCCAGAATTCTTTGTTGTTTTAAGTAAAACCAAAGGCAGCAAACAATGAAACAAAAACTCCACAGTTTGAATGTTCTGGCTGTAATGTCTGCAATTTAGACTTAAAATAGTCTAATATGCATTGTATTCATACATTGTGTTATTCATTCATATATTGCATTATGGTGGAGTGTTCCATCACACAACATCAGCTATGATTCATTCAACATCCAAAAGAGTAAACCATGGCTTATAAATCACTGCTAAGTTCTCACATGCTGAGCCAAAAACAAACCACATTTGAATTTTGTATGTCATGTCAACCTAGGCATGTGGTTTGTTAGTTTATTTATTAAATTTATATGCCACCCATCTCCCCCAGAGGGTGACTGGGAGGCTCATAGTTTGGCATAACATCTTTGGTAAAAACTGATGGTGATTTATTCAATACATCTCAGTGAAGAAATATGCAATATGTGGATTAGATCTGCTTCTAAAGATAGAGAATACAAATAGCTTAAATTCTCACAATACACTAAGCTCCAAACAAGCAAACCAAATTATGACTTAGTATTTATTTTATTAAGCATTTTTAACTGCCCAGTAGCTGAAGCTGAACTTTCACAAACACACCCATGAGTCATGATATGTCAAAACAATTGGATTTGAGCTAAAACCAAGCACACCAATTATTTTCTTGGAATGTATGAACCAGGTCAAAGCAGAGTTAAGGGTTGTTAGAGAGATACAGGAGAGATATCATACCAGCTGACTTGGATATCGCAGCACCGTGTTGTAGCCATTCTCACTCATTTTGAGTCGGATTCATATTACCTAATAAGCTATCATGGTTTCTTTATTTTTTGGCTTAGCATATTGCATGTTCCTGACATATTGCATTGTAGACTAAGGCTTATGGATCAGTGTGTTTGTAAATTGAGACAATGTTATGTAATAAACCAGGGTTAGCGGCTTACAGTATGAATCAGGCTTCTATGTCCACTGGGCAGAAATAACTTTATGTGTCATCTAAATCTGGCTAATTTATGATTAAGTTAACCTCCCAAATCATCTGAGTTCAGACTGAGTTAATACTCAATTATGGTCAGTGGCCAATATTACCTTAACCAATAAGAAACCATGGATACAAATTATGGATAAGACATATATTAGCTTTTAAATTTGCCCAGATTCAGGCTTGTTAGGCCTAACTATGTTCATTTAATATATTGCCCAGTCAGTGAAATATATTGTGCTAAGCCATAATGTGGTTATTTGGCTCAGTCACTATGCAAACCCAATCACTATGATTTGTAAATCATGACCTAGCCACAACGTGGATTAGCATGTCAGGAAAACTACTTGTGTTTAAATTTGTAACCAAGCTTTGTTATAAGGTATAAATGCACTTCTATAAATCCAAAATAGTTAGCACTTCATGTTCAGATGTCTTAAATTCAAAAACCATGTATATTTAAAAGTCATGAACTAAACGGCGTAAAATGTCACATACATGTTGATTAACCGAGTTTTTTTTTCTTACTGTATGGTGCAAAAACCACACATATTAAGCTATAATACGGGTTTTGTTTTAGCTAAGCAACTCTTCGTGGCCATGTAGAGGTCGTCCGAAGGTTTGCAGCACAATTATGGTTAGACCTCCTTTAGTAAAACTTTTTTTTCTTCAAGCGAAATCCGCAACCCTATTACAAATGTCCATTTTGTTTCTTTTTGATAACTCTTTGGAAAAAGAGAAAAGAATACGCTCTATTCCTCCGGAAGAGAACTACTACATATTGAACCCGGAAATGAACCAAGTGAATGAGAGAGCGATTCGTACGCCCTTCGGCCAATCGCAGGGGGGGACGCTGCGCTCTGCGTGACGTCTAGCGTAAAAGAAGCGCTGATCTACGTCTGGAGCGCGTAGCCCCCGCACGTCACGTCACGTCAACGTGGGTGAAAGGTTGAGCCAGGAAAAGGGGTGGGGCTACGCGCACACTCGCGCGGACGGTCGGAACGGTCTGAGGCCCATGTGGAGCGGCAGCAGTAGCAGCCTGACTGCCACTTCTGGATCGAGATCTTGGGCCCTTAGCAGCTATGAAGGGGTGAGTGCGGGACCGGCGCCAGCCGCTTTTTTTTCTTCTCGGACATCCGTGGGGCGGCTTCGAGGGATCCTTTCTCAGCGAATGGGGGATCCCCGGGTTATTATCTCGGGCTTGCGGCGGCTCTTTGTTTCTCTGGCCTAGCAACTGCTGGGAGTCGTTCACCTGCCTTTTTAGGGGAATGAAAATGAAGCGGGCTCTGTAGCTGCTCCCAGCTCAGGGAGTACGTAACCTTATATTTTGGGAGAGAAGTGAGGCACTGTGGCGGGGGGAGGGGAGCTTTTTGAATTCGGCTCCGAGGAAACGTGCACGTAATTGCACCATAAAGTGAATCACGTCCCAATTAAAGGTGGATCGCCTCAGTAAAAAGAAGAGCCTAACCTCCTTTAACAACGATGGAAGCTCCAAAGAAAGCTCCAAAAATGCAGAATTCCTCTACTTCAAACAATAACTTTTGGCATATTGTGCCACCCCAGGTGACGAGCGGTCAGTTTTCAATAATCTGTGCAGCTGTTTTCAGTTATATAACATAGTCCTCTTTGCATCTGATTGTCTTGGAGAGAGAAAAGCTTAAGATTATCATATAAGATAAAAAATAAAGTAGGGGTAAAGATTGAATTCAATAGATTGAAATTCTATTGAAATAAAATTTGGATTCATATCATAGAATGCATCTCTGTGCATCTCTTCCTTTGACTTAGTGTGGCTTAAAAAAAACTAAACAATGACTGGAGTACAAGTGCTTCCTGCTACTGGAGAGGCAACTTTGTTAATTCACAAGGCAAAGTTAAGGTTTTGTGTGTATATGATACATCTAGTGGTATTGTACAGTATATGCAGTAGTGTGCTTACAAATCCTAGAGGCATTCAGGTTGGGAAAGGGCAGCTCTCAAGTGTTTGAAGTTTGCTTATCTTGAACGCTCAGTTCTGATTCTGTAGCCTCCCTCCCCCACCAAATCACTTCATAATTTAAACAAAGATCCTCCCTCAATAGGGATAATTGTATAGAGCTCATGCAGAAGAAAAATATTCTTGCCATTTTATCTCAGTTATATGTCCGAAATGACTTTTCCAGTAGAGCCTTTCGGTACCATCAAGATGTTTTGAAAATCTCATAACTACGGTGAGCAGTCATTTTTCGAGCCGTGTGCCTCATCGCAGACCAGTCAGAAGGTTGAAAAGAGTTTGTCTTTCCAGCAATTCAAGGGTAAATCCTCAAAGCTCAGTCTGGTATCACAACAAGTAGACAAGAAGCTGGTCCTTTCCTGCAAAATGTCGTCTTTTGGAATCATACCCTTGAGAGGTAACCAGCTACATTCCTTGAGACTTGGGGAAAAAAGACTCCAAGATGGATGAAGCCTCCTCACTTGGCAGAGCTTTCATATTACACTGACCAGGCTTCTGGCACTCTTCAGCAATGAAAAAAAATAAACAGCACTGTAGGTGGGTGGCACCTACCTCCAGATTTATGTCATACTGTAGTTCAAAAGATTGAGTGACTTCATGGTTGAGATTGCACAACATCCCTACTTATCTTAGTTGCAGTTTATTAATTTAACACAAAGCTGCAAACTAACTACATGGACTGGGTTTGCAAAATACAGTAAGCTAAACTGTGGTTTGATTTATTCAGTTTGTCATGCAAACACAGCCCCTGGGGCATTAAATCAGTGAAAGATCTTTCTGTTATAGAGCTGTACCTGAACAATGATTAAGATCCAGGATTTAAAAAACAAAGTAATAAATACAGCATTTAAAGTTTTGTTGAATACTCTTTAAAATCAGATTCTCAAACTGGAAGCTGCTGATATTTTTGGTTGAGAGAGAATTCAGCTCAGGTGTTTCTGAGGAAGCTTGTAAATACAGAGTTGATCTTAAATTGAATAAAGGAAGGTTGTCCACCAAGAAAGTTTTGCCAGAATTTTTGAGAGATTACTGATTTAATATTGTGAAAAAACTTGATCAGGATAAGGAAGGGGCAGTTAAACTTGACACAGGATTTGCTTGAAGAGGACAGCATTTATTGACTTTTTGGTACTATACATTAATGCAGACTGTACAATTTTATTTTTATCTGCACTTTCCAAATTAATTTTCATAAATTATAATACTGGGCCTTACAAAACAAGTGGGACTCTGACCTCAGGAGAAAATGCACCAAATATTTTTGGGAACTAGACCTAGCAGAAAGATAACTTTTGTCTGCATATTAGCCAGACATGCTAATTTTGACCTGGAAAAGTGATAGCTGTGCATGATCAGAAGAAATCACGCACAAAAGGATTGGGCTATTCAGAAGTTTGAGATAATGGTGGATCCAGAAATAAGTATTGAAATTAAGATGCTATTTCTGATCTTATTTACTTCTGTTTTTGTTCTCCCTTACATAAAAATGGCATCTAAAGGTTTTCCCTGAGATTCTAAGGGAATAACAGGTGGTGAACAAAAGGTTTTTATTGTAGTGTATACTATCAGATGATGTGTTTACAGTTGTTGATATGATTTGACAACAACAAACATGGTACATCATTGTGTCTCTTCAAACTACAGTAATTCCTAAAAAAAGTTCATGGATGAAATAGCTACAAAAAATACCAATCATCCATTTTGTAAATTAAAACAAACCTTTCACCAGTGCTACTTTTCAGACACATGATATCTACATGAAATATTGTGCAGTAAGCTGACTTTTCCTTATTCACCATTTTCAATTAATCTCATAAGGTCTGTTGAAGCTTCAGACTTTTGTAGTATAGAATCCTAGGTAGTAAACAATAATTAGAAACTTCACATGCCACTTACATGATTAGATTATCTTCTCTGTCTTCAAGTATCTCTGTTCCTCTTCTGCAACTTAGTGATTGATTCAGTGAGGATAGTATGTCTACCCAGTAAATGAGTTCATATGGGCATTTCACCATTGTTTGTGGTCCTTCCATGCATAGTGAACATGTCATTGACAATATGTTGTTCCATCGGTGGGAGTTGCCATGCATATTTGGGGAACTTGCTGCATTCTGTGATGTTTAAATTATGTTTTGCACTTAATATGGTTGCTGCAATCAATGTAGGCTGTTGACATTGTACTGTGTCTGGAATATGTAATCCATAAATTATTTTTGGTTTATAAACAGGTGAGAAATGAAAACTGGTATTTTAATGCATTTTATCTTTCTTGATCCTTTCCATTTTATTTCTCAGGTTCTCTCTTTTCTCTTAAAAGTACTATTACTGGTAGTTTAAGTCAGATTTTAAAACTGTGATTTAAAACTACCCAGAAAAAGGCCACTGTACAATTATGTATGTAAGAAATCCACTAGTTATTTACTGACTTTGTATTGAGAAATATAGTTCTGTACTAAGCAATTTCATTGTGTTTGGTGCTGTATTTGTTTCCGTGTGTGTATATGTCTGTCTGTGTGTGCCTTTGATACCTCATGAAGTGGACAATGTTTGGGTGGCTGCACTTTGGAGGCAAAGAAGATTGCAGGGTGGATAGGGCTATAGCCTACATGTATGTAGAACTGGGTTTTGGGGGCTGGGGATTCATCTCTACAAAGCATACTACTTTTCCTTTCCTGTTTTTTTATAGAATCTGTTAAATTCAAAGCATTGTCATCAATAGGAATTACTTGTGATCCAGCAGTAGATCATCAGTCTGCTGATTAAATCGGTGCTTCTGAGTAACAATGCCAGAAAAAATTGTACAGATCTGTACTTTAACTACAGTATTGTAGTTAAAGGCCTGCATAAGTAAAAGAGTTTAGCCTACTTTAATATCAAGACAACCTTTTACCCCCTCCCTCCCCAGTTCTTCCCCTTCAGAATTTCTCCACAGTTTAACTTCCGTGAGTGAACTGACTCTACCTTTAAGCTGCTCTCTTTGTGCAGAGGGAGAAGCTTTAAAAAACACTCACAATTCCCATCTTTAATCCTGCTATTAATACATGGAGAAACAACTTTTTGCATATAGATCACAAATCCCTTACTAAAGAAGAATTTGTCTCAGTTTTGTGTAGCTTTAACAAGAAAATAACTTGCATATCCTCCTCCATGGGTTCAAAAAGTTTGAGGAGTAGATAGAGATTAATTTGTAGCCAGTCTTATGTGAAAGTAAATTTATCAGTAACAGTGGAATTAATATCCTGTGTTTGAACAGAATTGCAAGTTCTTTTGTGATTACTTGGAAGTTCTCTTTGTCATCATTTGGATATATTTCAAAGTAGGCTGGACTGAAAGCATTTTTAAAAGCTTATTTATTAAATAAAGTTTGAATGTAAGAGGTTATACATTGTTGTAAATCTAGAGATAGTGAAGGAGATGCATTGTCAGCTGTAACATGTGTTACAGTATAAGGCTCACCCTTGGGGGTGAGTCTCACTAAACTCTATGAGGTTCGAGTTAATAGAAGTCTCAAACCCAATCTTCCTGTTCCTTAATTTCACACCTAACTTGATTGTGCTTATTGAAAGGAAACTCTAAAATTAGAGAACATCCAGAAATAGGGGGTGGGGGATGGGGAACTGTGTGTTTCTAAGTACATGGGGATGGAGATGGCAAAAGGGAATATCAGAATGCAAAATAAGGAAGAAAGTGAAAGATAAATAAAATCCTTGTGTTTCTTTTTCCTTTCCTTCTGCTCTGGGAGTAATTCTCTTAAGTATTAGTGTTGCAGGACAAATCACGAGCAACAAGCTAAGCAGAAAAACAAAGTAATTAGGACAACATAGAATTAGATGTTTTTAGAAAGTGAATGGAAAAATAAATTAAAATAGAGCAGGGTCTACAATTTGTATGCTTGCTGCACCAAAGCTAAGTATATCTTGGAAGTTTGCTACAATTGCAACTGCCTTTGGAGATCTGCATTCAGAACCGTCTGAATGTTATCTGTAATCAGCTGCTTATCAGAAATTAGAATTTCTGCTTTTCCTTGAGGATAGGAAGTTTTCAGGGAGGGAGGGAGGCCTATACTACTGAATGAAAGGAAAATTGTCCAACATGTATTATTTCTTTATCTTACCATTTATGTTGCTGACTTCAGTTTTTATCTGATACTGTAATATCATCTAGAAATTTGTCTTTGTTGATTTTCAATGTAATAGCTTTCAGAGAGAGAGACAGTCTGTTGCAACTAAACCAGCTTAACAACTTAACGGCTAATATTATCATAGAAAATATTTTGTTTCATTTACCCTAACTTTTTATTTTGTGTTTTTACAAATCAATTGTAAACTCTGTTCTGACTTACTAGATAATATTCCACTAAATAAACTTAAATTAGCAGTGTATATCATTGGAAGGAACAGGGATTTATCTCCCCTGATGCTGCAATAATGTGATGATATTAACAGAAAAGGCAGGCTGAAACATTTTCAGTCTTTTTGTTTCAAGTTTAAGGATGAGGATGGAAGGCTTCCAGAAGGCCTCTGGAAGCCACAAACAGATTTTTCAGCTGTTTTACCATTTTATTTTATGAGTATTCTAATGCTCACAGAATCTAGATGATCTATCCTAGACATGTAGATTTTGTACCAACCCACCCACCCCCTTTTCCCCCAATTGTCTCTTGACATTCTCTTATTTATCTTCATCTGCTCCTTTGGGAAGTTGGGCTCTAAAGCACTGCACTGGAGGAGGTTCATCCTCAAATGAGCTTTGTACATAAGGACTGAAACTTATAACGTAAACTTAGAAATTTCATGCAATCAGTTTCATAAAATGCCGGTCACAGATGCTGGCGAAACGTTAGGAACCAAAACTTCCAGAACACGGTCACACAGCCCAGAAGACCCACATCAGCCACAGTTTCATAAAATGTTCATATTGCTTCTTGTTATGCTGAAAAGTTAGTTAGCTTTCTTTGTAAAGTGACATGTCATTTTATAATTATAAATATGCTTGGCAGCAAATTTTCTTCAAACTGAAACTTGTGTGCGTGCCACACAATTGTGGAGGAACTATCTTTAATGGGCTTCAGAGAAGGTTGGAAAAGAGCTGGATCAGTCTTCTAGACTGATGGGAATCAGATATGATCAGTTCAGAGAACTGTGTTTAGATCCAGATTTGAAGATCCAGATTCTTCCCTAGAAAGGTAGGGGAATGCAACCCTAATGATAATGTTGGATCATTCATATTGTCATCCATGGTATACTTTTAGAGTACTTGAGGTAGCTAGGCATTGGAAGTACTGTTTTATTCTGATTCCACTATTATTTCTCTTGGTGCTTTTGGAAAATGAAGATACCTGTTTAACTCGGGGGTGGGGGGAACGGGTCTTGAAAGTTCCATCTTATGTCCCATGTAATTTAATATCTATATTAACTCACCAGGTAAGGATCATATATGGGTTTGGAACAACTTACTCTTCCTGAAAGCTCAGAGTTAGATATCTTAGGAGCCTCTTGTATGCTTCCTGACTATTAAGGACTTGATTTGGGAATATAAGTTGAAGCTGATTTTGGACAAGACACATTGCTGTTGTTGATTCTGATAGCTGAACTTCAGAGGATAGACCTGTTTTGGATGGGGCTGCATGGCCCTATAAGAAATAATTCACAGTTCAGGGGTCCTTCTGGATTGATTCTGGATACCTACAAAATATTTGTGACAAAGTGGACCTTTTTTCAGCTTATGTTGGGATTTTGGTACCCTTGTCTGAAGGAGAGAAACTAGGCATCAATGAAATACACACGTCAGTGATCCAAATGCAAGATTGGAGTTGTCCTTGAACTTGGCTTGGAAATTGCAGCTGAACAGTAATGCAGTAGCATGGGTAATAAGTATTATTTCTGAGATTTATTAGTTTAATTCTGTATTGAAACAGCTACCCAGGTAGGTACTAACTTTTGGAGCCTGATTCAGTATGTTCATCTTGATGTCCAAGGACATACAGCATAGTCCAAGTTACTTGCATCACTGTTTACTCTTGTACAGTTTATCCCATGCTTTCAAATCTTCAGCGGGGCACCTTTTGCAACCCTGATTGCAGAATGCATCCAGCATTGATTTAAAAAAAAATCTACTTTTTCTGTTGCAGAGCCTTCATTGTGGAACAAACTGGTATTGGAATTGAAGCATTAATATAGTGCAGGAGGGGCCTTGAAGCCAATCTTTTTAGCCAGAATTTTTATGCTGTTGATAGTATATAGTAAGCTAACTGCGATGATAGTAACTCACCATTCAGGATTGGAGGACTTACATATTTGCCAAGTGAAAAGAAACTTAGAACTAATGAGCTAGAAATGGGATAGTTGGATTTTCTTTAGTTTGCTAATGATAAATGAATAAAATTCACTGCTAAATATAAAATCTACTTTTTATAGGGTTAGTATCACAGGAGTTGGGTTAACAGTAACTGTGAGTTGTTTCATATATTCTAGGTTCTATTCTTGCTAATCAGAACTGTCACAGTTCCTTTTCCGAATAACAGTTCAGACTTGTTCTGTGCAAAATAATAAAGTATCAGAACTTAGAATTATATTTAACACTTGGGGCATGTTGAAGTGGTCAGTCCTGTTAGATCATGTATAATTTAATAAGAGTGGAATTCCTAGAGGTATTGAGCATGTTTTGATTTGTTCCAGTAGCCGGATCGAGCTGGGTGATGTGACGCCACACAACATTAAGCAGCTGAAGAGGTTAAACCAAGTCATCTTTCCTGTCAGCTACAACGACAAGTTCTACAAGGATGTGTTAGAGGTTGGCGAGCTTGCCAAACTGGGTATAAGTTCTTGATCTTTATTTAGTGGGTTGGTAGATCTAATGCAATGTATGCTACCTGAACATATTTTTCAGGTATCTTCTTGTTTAAATTGTATGACATAAAGCTGGACACAATCTTGGTCCATGTGATACTTTGCACTGTTGAACTGTTTTCCCAAATCTCCGACTGGAATCTGTCTTTCCTCTAACCTAAGACCATTATTCCATGTCCTGCACTCTGGAACAATTAGAGAATATGTCTTGCCCTTCTTCTGTCTTCGCAGTATCTATCTCTTCAGGTACTCTTTTGTAGCCATAGTGAGCTATTAGCTTTCACCCAAGCCTTTACAATCTCTAAGGCAGACTACTGTAGTATACTCTCCAGCTGCTATGATTGACTATTTCTACTAGTGCAGAAAGCAGTGTTTCATTTTCAGCAGTTTAGCATCATCATAGATTTTTGGTTGATTTTTAGTATATTAAACTGAAAACTTATGAATCAGGAGTCCATGAGTTCTAGTCCTGCCTTAGGCACAAAGCCAGCTGGGTGGCTTTGGGCCAGTGATTCTCTCTCAACCCTAGGAAGGAGGCAACGGCCAACCACTTCTTCAGTCTTGCCAAGAAAACTGTAGAAACCTGTCCAGACAGTCGCCAGGAACTAACACTGACTCAAAGGCGTGTGCGCGCACACACAAATCTGTCTGTCTATCTATCTATCTATCTATCTATCTATCTATCTATCTATCTATCTATCTATCTATCTATCTTTGGAAATGTCTTTCCCATTGTCATAAAGCATGATTTTTTAAAATGAATGATGACACTTGACAGTTCTTTGCTTAAATCCTGAAAAAGGTTCATATAGTGAGTGCATTAAGAGGATTTTCTAATCTCTGCACTCATGTATCAGTCACTTAATCATAACTATTTCCCTCCTACATACTCAATGTATGTTCAGCCTGGCCATGTTTTTTAGCCACTGCTATGCATGTTTGCTTGAAACGACATTCCATTGAATGCGTATTATTTATATTGTTTATTTATCATGCAGTATTTATACCCCAACCCAAAGGACCCTGGGTGGCATACATCAACCCAAAGAAAACAGAAATCATAATAATAAATCAGAGCAACGTCAAAACCCAAAACTAATCACAAAAATCAAAGATGATCCCAAACAAAACCCAATATGGGCATTCATTAAAAATTTAGTGGGTTTTATTCCCAGGAAAGTATACATGTTTCCACTCTTGGGCCATTTCTTTGTGTATCCATTGAATGTTATGGATACTCCTCTGCTCCCATCCTCAGCATTAAGCTTGATGAAAAACCGCAAGAGGAACAGAATCTTATGTTGGGGCTAGTTAATTAAGATATTCTGATAATTTTTTTATCCCAAAGTGGTCAGCGTGTAGTTTCTTCTTCACAATTAGAAAATGGGGGGGGGCATTGTTGTCTGCATCAAGGATAGCAAAAATGCTATATGTGGCTGTAATGGTGTTCTATAGCTTATATTGTAGATGAGGAGAGTGTGGAGATTTTTATTCTAGTGCATGAGTCCCTGAAGCTAAGTGTAACTATGTGGACAATCCTTTCCTATTCCCCAGCTCCAAGCTAAGATAGAAAAGCTGTTTGTTCCTTTTGTTCTCGTTTTATGAAGTGATAAAAGAGTTTTCGTATTAAATAGAAACCAGAATAGTGTATTACTGCTCAAGAAATAATATTTTCAAGAACTAATGCCTAGTTCTATCCAGGTTGTAAACTTCTCTCTTGAATGTACCACTACACTCTTTGTTGATGTTCTTAAATGCTTCTTCACACAATGTATTTTCTGCACATAAAAAGCTATTCTGAGAGGGGAATCTACCCTAGTATTCTTTTAATTTGTTGGTTTTTGATGTCCAGAGTTATTTTTTTTTCCTCAAATAACCCTGTGACTACAAGACTGGCATATGTTTCACTGAGTTTGGGGCCTTGTTTGACTTAAAATGTAATATATTAAATTTTTAAAAATATTTCATCTTACATCTTAATCATGCAGGGTTTTTTTAAATCAATATATGTTGCAAAGAATAAAGGAATGATGGATACATAAGAAACTAAAATAAATCTGCTTTCTTTCTGTTCCCATCTCTCTTTTTTGACAGCCTATTTCAATGATATTGCTGTGGGTGCAGTGTGCTGTAGAGTAGATCATTCTCAGAATCAGAAAAGACTGTACATCATGACACTTGGATGTCTGGCCCCTTACCGAAGGTTGGGAATAGGTAAGGCTACAGCAAACACCAAATAGCTTTTATATTACTCTGAGCTTTAAACTGTACTCATTTCTGTACTCATTCTTAAGAAGCAAATAGTGCAAGATGGTGCTGTACAATGAAAATTCAAACTTCATATATCACATGAATAAACTTTTAGAATGAAAGCAGTTACTTATTAGATTACTAATAAGTATTATTCAGATTATTTTCAAACTATCAACTTGAGGCAAATAAAATCAATAATTTAATAACGCATTTCTATACTTGATGCTATTTTCTAAAAATTACCTTCATTTTTTTCTCTAAACTAATGAGCCCAGGCTGCTATATTGGAATTAAGATTCTGATTTCAGAGGCAGTGTTGCTGGTCTTGGGATATGATCTTACAAAATTTGAAAAGGATTAGAAATAACATGCTTTCTCAATTCTTCTTCAGGAACTAAAATGTTGAATCATGTGTTAAACATCTGTGAAAAAGATGGCACCTTTGATAATATCTATCTGTAAGTAAATATTGTTGATTTATTCAATTGAAGCCTCAGAGGAATTAATTATTTGTGTTCATTTTTAATTCTGCTTGGAACTAAAAGTGGCATGAAAAGTAATCAGATGTTCAAGATTTATGGCATGGAATAGTTGTAAGGAACTACAGATATCAGAGACTTAGTTTTGAAATACCAGATTTTTGCTGTGAGTCAGTGAAGTCTCTTAATATCTGCAGTATATTGCAGTGCAGATGCTTAGATTAAGAATAAAGAAGCATATACATTTAAGAATTAATGTTTTCTTTTTTCCATATTCTTTCACTTCCTTTTTATCTTTATTTATTAGATGGTAAGCCTGCAGGCAGGTAGTGTTCTGTTTATTTTTATATATATAGAAAATTATATATATATCTATATATATATATAGAAAATAAATATAAATAAACCTCTTGGAGAGCCTTGTTGGATGAAGAAGAGAATAAAGCTGTTTAATAATTTTACTACTTAGATAAGTAATACATCTTACTGCTTCAGGGAGGAAAGATGACATTTTTTTGCAGAGCAGATCATTTTTTTTTAATTTAAATTGGATTTTAAAACTTTCCCTAAAATGTTTCATTTAAAAATTAACATAGGTCAGACATAAAATAATGAACATTAAATTCTACTTGTGAATATGGAAGTAAGAAATAAGGTAACTGATTTCTCTCTAGAAGTATGAAGTCAGAAGGTCAAGGAATAGAGGATTTGAAGTAATGGAATAGGTTTGGACAAGTGTTGTGATGATGTATATATAAATACAGCCTATGGGAGAGAGAAAGTGAAACAAAAGATGAGCAAAACACGCCCCGTGGTCCTCATGAGTAAATTTTTGATCCATTTAGTGACTAAACCTTAATTGCAGTAGTAGGTCATAAAAGCAATCCTATTTGGGAATATTATAAAGAAATTCCTAGTCTTGGGCATAACAGGAAAAGTGCAAAATGCAAATGGCATTGCTTGGTTTCTTAAATCTTTATTTAATTTCATCATGAAAACTTATGTTCTTTGACAATGCTAAAGGAAACATGTCAGAACATGAAAGATCTTCAGCTTGGTAAATATTCTTGTCCTCATAACCTTTTTTTCTTAATTAATGTCTGTCTTCTCTATTCATAGATTAGGATGGGCATTTTAAGTTAGCATTGGAATTCTCCTGTCTGAACAAAAATATACTGTAGCTATTTATTATGGTAGTTCAGGGCTGTTAAAATGGGAGGAAAGAAAAGAAATAAGGAACCCCTATCATTCAGGATCCATATATCATGGATTTCATACATACATACATACATACATACATACATTCATTCATTCATTCATTCATTCATTCATTGATAGATAGATAGATAGATAGATAGATAGATAGATAGATAGATAGATAGATAGATAAAAATAACTTGGGTTTTTTAAATTTTATTTTTATTCATTTATTTATTAATGCAACAAATTCACCATATTGAGAACACACACTTCATTTGCTTGGTTCATGATACTTAGGTTAGGATATAGAATACTAATAAATCTAATATAACAAATACCTGAGGGAAAAAAGTGCTGGTACCATCACTGAATCTGACCATTAGCAACTATGCAGATAAATACCTGCTATCTCAACTCATTTCTGGTAATAATCCATAATATGTGGATATAATGAGATATTCTTTGCTCATTTCCATCTATCTTATTCACTGACCTATTTTTCAATCTTGACGAGCATCGTTTTTTCTGGTCCATCACTGTTGATCATTGTCTTAATGGGGCATTCAATCTTTTATCATTAGCTGATTGTCTTCTTTTAGCATTTAGTACTCTTAGAAATGTCTCAAAATCTCTATTTCATTTTCCCCCTGCTTTTTATCTGTGTCTGCATTTCACAACTGTAGTTTACCACTGGAAAAACTATTTAACTCTAAGATTAACTTATCATGATCTTTGTTGTTGCAGAAATATCCTTATCTTCCATAATATTATCTAATATCTGGAGAATATTCTGATTGTTTTCTAGATTATATCTTACTGCCACTCCTTCTCTCTTTAATTTTACAAGTTTAACCTATACATTTGATAATGCTAAATTCATTATCAGTTTTCTACAGTTGCACCTGGAAGTGGTTTGTCTGACTAGATTGCATTTCTGTATCATCTATTTACTGTTATATAGTTGATTTGATTCTGAAGTTCTCCATCCAGTGATATCCTAGAGGAGAATCTGTTTTCATTGCTTGGAACAGATGTTGGCAATGAGCAAAGAATTCATTTTGGAAACCTCTATTAACCTTTTTCCTGCATGATTACATTTGCCAGTCAGAATCTTTCTGTTATTCATGCTTTAGCCTGGCCACATCATTGCCTCCAGATTTACTTACTGAAATTCAGCATTTTTCCACAGAAACTAGAGGAATGCCTTCTGACTTGGGGGTCTCATAATCTGGTATTAAACTTGCTCAAATATTTCAGCAGGGACTGAGGTGTGTTAAAATAGTACATTCCTTGTGTAATTTTTAGGTAAATAAAACTTTGAAAGAAACAGAAAAGTTATTAGTGCATTTAGTAGATATTCCAGATGGTCAATTCAGATGATTGAATCTGATCCTGATAAAGATTCAGGAGATGGTTTGAAAAACAATTACCTGTTCATTCCTCAGTTATCTGAGGAAAGCAACCAGCTTGCCATTTCACAAGAATCACTTCACAAGCATGTTAATAATATCATTATTCCATTTTTAATGAACATTAATTTTAGAAAAGACTGAGTAATTTTTTATATTGTCATGTATGTCAGGGAAGAACATGCATCTACAGTTCACTGTGGCAAATCAAATCCAAATTTGTCTTTATATTGCTATATAATAATTATCTTAACAATTCCTTCTCTCTCGTACACAGTGCCCAGAGAACTCTAAGTATGTTCATGGTGCCATATCTTTCAATTTTATTCAAGTCAAGAATCACATTTGGTGATTTGTGGGGTGGGGGCAGCTTATGGTCAGAAAACAACATATCCTGAATAAAAGTAGGTAAACCTGGAATTTATGGCCTATCAAATAATCTCTGTGCATGAGGCATGGAAGCTTGCCTTTAACTTCCAGAAAAATATGCCAGCATCCAGTTTTCCTGGACAACATGTTTTAAATGGGGAAAGCATACACAGAATGATAAAGGCTGTAGGAATGTTAATGAAGACATCTGGAGAGATTGTTATCCAGCTTCTGCGTGGACTTCTAATGGAGAGTACCCCACCATTTCTCTCTGGGCAAGTGGTTCCAGTATCAACTGTTCTTAACTGTTAGGATATTTTCTCTAACATTCAGTTGGAATCTGCTTTTGTGTAAGTTAAATCCATTTGTTCAATTTCTGTGCTCTAGAATTAGAGAAGAGGTCTGGACCTTTTGTGTGATATCCTTTCAGGTATTGAAGAGTACTACTATATGCCTCCCAGGTTTTTTCCAGGCTAAATACTCCCAGTTTCTTCCTTTTCTGTCCTTACAAGTTTCTAGTCCCCCAATTACCTTAATTGCACTTTAAGAGAGGCTGGGGTGAGATATGCTGCTGAATTTCTGCTGAATTTTTTTATCCATTTTGAAGACTCAAAATGGATGAAAACCACTGAGGACAATATCTTCAAACAAAAGTTGGAAGGATGGGTGGCTTGAGCAAACTGCCACTTGAAAACTAGATAATTAACTAGTTCTTTTTACTGGTCTTTGTGATTGTCTCTCACAGATGAGTAACATGCTCATCTTTCTGAATGTGGGTAATGGCAAGTGAAGACCAAAGATAAAACAGCTCTTCCAAATGAGGCATGCTACCAGGAAGGAATTGAGTCTGAGGTGCTGATAAGTGTAGAAGATTGAGATCAGGCAGCAGCTTTGTACTAATCAGAAATTCAGCTGATAGTACTATTATTCTTATGAAAGAGCAAACAAACACACAAATATCAAAGCACAATACTAGCATTCCTATGGATAGTGCTGGCCTGCCAACAAGGAGGCTGCTGATAGGCCAGTGCCTAAGAGCTCCTCCCTTTGGCCCTGCCCCTCACGCCAGGAGTTCAACTGAGGCTTAGGCCTGGTAATCTGCTGCCTACCCATCCATTCTTAGCTCACAGTCCAGATACAACCACAGGCTGTAGTTTGCCAGCCCCTGGTTCAGATGATTGTAAGCTCAGCAAGAACTCCAAAACATGAGCAGTTGTGCCAAATAATAATTTAATGGCTCCTACTTCCAGGAAGGCAAGAACATGCTCACATCTTCTACTTCATAACAATAATAGCACCTTGCCTTTATGCTCTGGGGAGATGTTTGCTACAGTGTCAGCATTGTTCTAATCGTATTCCACCTCTGTTGTCATGTGGCCTGCTTACATGTTGATTACCTATTATGTTGATTACCACTGTTATCTGTGGTCTTTCCACAGCGATAGCTATATGTTGTTGGAATGCAGAGTGCATTAGACAATTCATATTTAATATTCTCAAGAGTAAGAATGGTTATGAACCATTAGAGCTGAAAAAGCGCTTCTGCGGGAATTGTAGCTGTAGTTTGAGAATTTAGGAGAAGATAGAGCCATTGTTTACTACTGTCAGTCTGGTCAGGTTTAGGAATAGAAGAAATGGGGTGGATTGAGCCTAACCATGGCAGGCTTTCTTTTTCCTTTGTAGGTTTATTACCAGGATTGCCCTGAAAAATTTCCTTTCCTGTGTTTACCTTCTCCTTTACATACCACATTTAAGGCCACTGTCACATATTTCCAGCCTCCTCACAACTTCATTACTCTATTAAAAAGAAGAGTTTCTGTCCTACTGATCTCTGCAAAGAGGGTGACTGAAAAGCTGCCTAGCAGCTTATCGTCTTTGATGTGTAGGCTTCCCAAAAGCAGGATCAGATTTCTTGACAGCTGTGGCTATGAGATCATTGGATTCCAAACTGTGAGCTACACATGGTCTAATACTCATTCTGTGTTTGGTTGCTTTCTGGGTAGTGGCTTATTGTAACTCCTGCCAAGACTCTGTACCTCTGAGATGACTTATCTGTCTTTTCCTCTCTTGTCATCACGCTCCTTGGTCATACGCTCCTTCTTTTTGTGGGTTCTTTCTACTGTGGAGAAAGGGACAGATAAAATGGTTTTACAAGAAGGTAAATTTAAGGAGGTGCAGCACCAAAAGTCAGAAATCGATATGCCATCTTTCAGAATCAAGCCTGGACAGCCATATTTTCAAGATTAAATCCATAAAGAAAACATAAGCAATTCTGGCATCCCAGACAGAAATGGAGGGAAGATAAGTATCCATACAGATGTAACTAAATGGATGCTTGTGCCACCCAGCTACCAGTTATCTTGCTGTAGTTAAAACTCGGTTCTTTTGTACCAAACATTTTGTGTGTATGCCAGTAATAGCAGAAACCTGTTGGGTTTTGCTGGTCTTGCTGCCATCTGTTTACTCTTTATGTAGACTGGTACATGTATTATGAGCTGCCCAAAGTCTGTCTGGAGTCGGCCAGTGCCTAAATTAAACAAATAAATAAACAACAAAAAAAATCTTCAAATTCCTTTTTCCTGCTGGAGGTACGTACTGCTTCTGAGTACCCAGTTGCCCCTGCAGCAAAAAACAGCTGGTTTTGGCAGGGGAGGCTCAAAGCCACTCAGCAAAGCAACTGCTGAAGGCTGCTGGTCTCCCACGGAAGAAATGGGGGACAGATAGGCAGGAGTGTTCTGAACAGAGTATGCAGGAACTTTCCCTCCTCTACTGCTGGACAGAGGTCATGCTTCTGATCGTCCTTCTTCCAGAATTGGTATTGCAGACAAGACAGGTATTGCCGTAAAACTGCCAAAAAGATCTTCTTTCAGTTTTGCGGCTTCTGAGTTGGGGAAAAAAAGCTTTTTACCCATTACGTTCACCAGAGGATTGGTGTATCTTGTTTGGTAACACCTTTTTTCTATAGCCTTCTTTTCATTTGTTTTTCTGATGCCTAAATGTTTAGTTTGCTAATATGTAGAGCCAAATTTTAATATCCCGTTGTTTCTTTTTCTGTCCTAGGCATGTCCAGATTAGCAACGAGTCAGCAATTGATTTCTACCGAAAGTTTGGATTTGAGATCATTGAAACAAAGAAGAACTACTACAAAAGGATAGAACCAGCAGATGCGCACGTGCTGCAGAAAAGCCTCAAAGTCCCATGTCTTGGCCAGAACACAGATATGCAAAAATCTGACAACTGAACAAAACCCAGGAAACCCTTTCTTGCACTTTCTTGTCACCAAATAAGGAAAGAAGGCCTGGAGTCTTTGGTTTTTTTGTTTCCTTTTTCCTAATACGTGCTGTACCCTGTCCAACAAATTAATAACTTCCTAAGGATTGTCAAATTGTGTGTTTTTATTTTATATCTCTACTTTGCATTCTTTGGGATGGAAATAGTACTCAGTTTCAATGGGGGGAGGGAGGGGAGGCTTCATATGGTCTTCCAAAGGTCAGGATTTTTTTCAGCATGTGTGATCCTTCTGCATTCCCAATGAAGGACAAAGTTTAAGCAATACCTTGCATCAGTGCCATATTGCTTTTCCAGTTTGGAAGTTATTTCTCTCTAGTTCTGAACTTGATTTAGCAGGTTTGACCTTGCTGATCTTTGGAACATGTACAGACATCAGTCTTGTAGGTGGTTTATTTGTACTGAGTTTTATGGCCAGCTGATGTCATGTTCCTTGACAGATGTAGGTGACAATCCAAATGGGTTATACCATCTTTCCCTCTTCCTCTCATTATATAGGTTTCATGGGAAAAGGTGAACATGCCTTGGCTCTGGCACAGTGGAGGAACAAAACATTTAATATTGCTAAAGGTGACTATTTAAAAAAAAGAGTAAGCTTTGTTCTGAAAATGGCTCTGCTGGTTTGCTGATATTATACTCTTCCTGAGACAGAAGATGGTTAAAACTGTATTTTTCTTACACATCTAAAGACATGACTCTCATCTTTTAAAAAAGAGTGTTGTAGAACACCAAGAAGCATGGCTTATTGGGGGAGCATTGTAAAGATTCGGCAAATAACTGGCTTTCTCCTAATGTCATTTGAGAACTGTAGCCTACTTTGCTGAGCTCTTGCTTTGTATTTTGTTATGCTCTTGTTTGCAACTTCAGTTTGAGCTTCTGGCATTCAGTACTACAATGCCAGATTCAGTTTATTCTTTTCATTTGGGGAAATGTAGCCAGTTGCAGTGGGAGGATTCTGCCCTATCACCTAAATCAATATTAAAATGTATTTCTTTTCTGTTTTTGAACCTAAGCTGTATTTTGCATTTTTCTGTTTTGAAAAAAAAGTCTTTGGGATTGTGTGGTTACAGTGTAATCTTGCTATCGGATGTTTTAATTTCACTGTGATGTTGAACTGAAAGCAAAGGAGATCAAAATTGGGAAATTCAAGTAAGTTGCATTATGAAGCATTTAACTGCAAAGGAACTGGAAACACTAGAATCTCCATAAGATCCTAGCAAAAGATCCCGAATGAGTATTGGATCCCTACTTTATATACAAGCTTTCTCCAAAGCTGCCTAATTCCAGTTAGAACAAACACTAAGCTTGTCCTGTAGAGGCCTTGAATTGAAAAGATTTTCATACTGATGTTCTGGTCATAGTTTGCAAAGTTTTATATTTTAATTTCTCAGAAATTGTCTTCCTTTTACAAAGATGTTGAAATGCATCTCAAGCATATGTGCCAGCACCTCTTTCCTTATTAGTTGTAGATAAGACAAGTAGTTTGAAGAAGGTTGGAGACATAAACTAGTATTAGTCCATAACTGCCTTCTGGTGCTAAGGAAAAGGTATATCCCTATTTCCAGAACTGAAAGTAGACGTTTGGAATGGTTCTCTTGATCTATGAATTGCTTGTTTTTCAGGCAGTTTTCTTTTGTGATTTCAAGAAAATCCAGTTTTTAAAACAAGTTTTCAATCACTGTCATTCTTTAAATGTATTTTTCAGTATTTCTTGGAGGTTTCCATTATGCAGTAACTATGTGCTGTAGAAGCTGAAAGAAATCAGAAAATGAAGTTATACTTAAGTGATTATTAGTTTTGCCAATCACTGGCTATTCCTTACTTAGAAAAACAGAGGTTTTAATTCCTAGCTCCCTGGACTGTTTTCTCTCTGCCTAACTATAGCAAAGATCAGCAGATTGTTTAGTTATCTTTGGTGTGCTGCAAAAATTTGCCAATTTTGGGGAAATGCTTTGTCTTTTGAAATAATCAAATGTGGGAGTATCTAAAATAGATGCTTTTTAATACCTCACAGGGTAAGTAGGAAATTTTCCACTCTTGCCTCTCAGCATATTTACAGCTATACTAATCAGTTGGGGAGAACTGTTCAAACATCATCACTTCTGTTTAGAAGTTTCTAAGGAATATGTATGACATTATTTCATAGCCTATAGCTGGATGATCTTAAAGAAGGTTAGCACAAAATAGTTTCTCATAAATAGCACAACTGTGAAAGTGAGCGTCATAAAAATACATTTTGATATATAGGTAACCATGGCATGCAAGAAGGAAGGAAGCATCTGTACATGTCAGGAAAGAGGGAATATTTTTGTATAGATAAAAGTATTTGGTTTGGTTGATTATGTCCATTAAAGATGACATACTATTACAGCTGAAATAAATTCTAGCTATGTTTTAATTAACTTGGCCCTGTGATGCCTACTAAATTTGAACAATCTACCCACCTTGGGTCAGTTTTCGTCTGAATTGCAATATTTCTCTAAAACATTTTCCAGTCCAGTTTCTTGTTTATGAATTTGGATTAACTTATTTGTCATATAAAAAGACTTTGGCCTTGGAGGAAATCTGTTGCCTTCTCTGCAGTAACCATAAAAGCTTTTATCTTTCAAGATGTCTTCAGGGCCTTTTGAAAATTACTCTTTGAGTGCAGGAGATCTATGAGACTGGGAAAGACCCTGCTCTGTAGTAGCAGAAGGCAGTCTCCTTGTCATGGTCTCTGTGCAACACATGCCAGTTTTTCTTGTATTGACTTCTGTGTGAGGCTTAAAGATTTATAAGCACTCTTCCACAAGTGTTCAAACTACAGAATTAAATTGCTGTCTGCAAACGGATACTTTCTCTTTCTCTTGTGCCTCACTAAAGACCATGTCGCTGCTCCACGTCCTCACCTTCCAGGATTCACCAAGAAGGCCCAGCAGAACCAGTACCTCACAGCTTTAGGCACTTCTGTGGGAAAGAGCACTCCAAGCGTTGACACTGCTGAAGGAAAGAACCGCCTGTGCTTTATCCCAGTCTGTTCCATTTGGGCTCTCGCTGTGTCTGATTCAATGATTCTAGTCTTGGAATTGACTGTAACATAAGTATAATCAGTGCTACCCTTTGAATTTAATGCCTGCTGCTACAGTAACCTACTCCCGAAAGACCAAAAACTTCTAGCTCCAGAATGCTTTATTTGCCCCTCTCCATCAAAACCAAAGAAGGCTAAATCAAAGCATGGATCCACTATCAACCAAGCAAATCAGAAAAAATACCAGTCTTATACCAAGGGCCTAAAATCTGGCTCTTCAACTATACCAGGTGTGCATTCATCATC